>NC_081409.1:631330299-631653156 GCF_030272615.1 Cryptomeria japonica | reverse complement strand
GCAATGATAGATTAAAAAGAACAGGTGTTTTTCGTGCTTGGCACACTTGTGCAAAGAGTTGGTCGAGTGGTCCTACTTCTAACACACACTATCCTCTCCCTTGGCTTTCGTGGTCCTAGGTGCAAGAGAAAAGTGTTAGTAACACTCACATTTTATCTTTTTAAGAGAGGCCTGCCAAGGGATTGATACTCTTGGGAACGACCTCGAGCGGTAAATCCTTCGAGCCGCTATAGAAATCAGGTGAGAGCGAAAGCTGTAGCCTTGGGTATAGTTGTTCCTACAGTGTAACTGGCCGAAAGGACAAATGGGCCCCACCACCAGTTACAAGGCTCTTAAGTGAGTCACTGTAGAATGAACTTATGTCCAAAGCCATCGAACATGACTAAACACCTTTAAGTAGTAGCCCACCTGTTCTATTGATTGAGGATATTTGAGGTATAATTTAGTGCAAGAGCATAGATGGTTTTGCTCCCAAGATACTCACCATACATATTTCCTTGAGTAGAAACATAGCTTTTTGAAAAGTCACTTGTGGCTTGATAAAAGTGGTGACTCCCCCATCATAGGGATCATCTATTTGTTATGCTCGTGCAAGACTTAGTATATCACATCCTTACCTGCCATGGCGGGATTCATAAGGTATGTAGTACCAAAGTCGAAGAAATATCAAGATGTGGGCTAAATTTATCACAACTGGCCATTTGACCTTAGGGATAAAAAGTGTTTGAAGTGTGTTCGTTTTACAGACCTAGTGCGAATTGAGCCGACTTCAGGCTTTGGAAATACACCTTAAAATAAATCTAAAGGAAGGGTCAAAAACAAGTCCAAGGATTGGGTTGATCTAGACCCATACTCATTTGTGCCTTTGAGGCTACAATCTTGTGTTTGTGTGCTTGCTTTGTTTTCTTGTCAAAGAAAAATCAGAAAATCAATCCCAAAAACAAAGTATTCATCCAACATCTGTCAACACAACCAAAAATACCAAAAACAAAGTGCAAACAAACAAAGAGTCAAAAATTTATGACCATTCTTCACATCTTGCGAAAGAAGAAGTGTCATCAGAATATTACCTTGAAAAGAAGACCATTAAGCTCAAAGGCTTTGATCAAAAGGAGGAAATTCTTCTATCTCAATAGACAAATCTTTGTCTCACATAGAGTCTTTCTACATCGCATGCGTCTCTATCTTCAAGGTAAAACAAACGAGTTTGATTCCGAATCATTGAACCGCAGAGCTTTTATGCAATATAGAGCTCTGAGTTATCACAAAAATCAAGGAGGAAAGATTAATCCCAACTTCTTCCCAAACATCTGTATCACCTACAACACAGCTCGAGAAATGCCACCAACGCCTGAAAGGGAAGAAGTAGAGTTTGTTCCATTTGTAACACAAAGTTTTTATTGAAGTTGAAAACAAAACATCCATCATCTCATTCATACATCATTATTCCATCATCAATTCATCCCAAAACTCTCAAAACATTAAGAGGTTCTTGTCCCAAGTTCTCTTTTAGATATTGCTTGAAATCAAACACATCACATCACTTTTTAGATTGTTTCTACATCTAGGATAAGCTCATCCTAAGAGACACATCTACGCAGGTTAAAACTAGTTCATGAGTGAATCCTCTCATTGCTAGGTAGTCTAAATCTGTAACACATCTCAGATTTCTCTACACCTTATCACATCCAAAATCTATCAAAACAAGCAAGCAATTCAAAGAAGGAATTTCGGTTACATTTACCTTAAAGTGCTAGAGATCCCCATACAATACAAATCACCAATCATCAATCTTTCATCAACAACTCATCATCATCTTCAATCAACTTCAAAACCAAACTTGTAAACAAAATGGCTCAAACCCGATCCCGATCAAGGCAACGAGAAATAGAAATTGAGGAAGAAGAGGACAACCTCAATGAATTTCAAGAAGCACTTGGAGGAAATGTGAATGACGAAAACCCAAGTACTCCCACTCCTACAACAATAGAGAGGGCCCAGCATAACCCTCTCTTTAACAGACTGTTTGACGAAATACTCAGGAGTAATGCAGATGCTCACTTCTTAAAACTCGCTCAAGAAGGAGCCAAACTCCCCTCTGACTTTGATCTTGCCCAATTAAGACAAGCATCAGAAATGGAATTTCACTTGGATGTCAAAGACACAGACTCTTTTAACGATATGATCACCAAGGGTATAAAATGTGAAAGGGCACTCATCAAAAAAGGACTCATCAAAATCTTTAATGAACCAAAAGATGCTCCTCGCCCGCGCTTCAATAGCGATAAACCGAACTTCTGGAACAAGAATAAGAATATCGTCAATGATGGAGTTGTGGATGCCAGGACTGTCCAAAATGCACAACCTATGGTTCGGTTTGCAGGACAAAATCCTCCACCTCAAAATAATACACATGGTCCTCCTAATCAAGGTCGCATCACATCTCAAGATGAACCAAGACCTCGTCCACAAAAACAAAAACGCACTTACACTCCCTTAGGGGAACCCATTGAAACAGTGTTGCGACAACTCCTCTCTCAAAATTTGGTCACTCTACCTAAGCTATCAAACTATGAGCCTCAAGTCAAACCAGCATAGTGGAAAGATACTGAACACTGTGAGTTCCATCAAGGAAGAGGACACAAGACAAGTAATTGTCACCGATTGAAAGATCTCATTCAAGATCTTATTGATCGAGGAGAAATTGAGATTGAAGGACATGATCCAAAAACGACAAATAATGATCACCTGATGTTCAAGAATCCACTTCCATCACAAGATCAAAGGGGTCCTTCCACTTCCCGGCGAGGAACTGATACCACTGATTATACGCAGGCTACGTATAACTACACTGTAAATCACCTGTATGATGCTAGTGAACAAATTGCAACCATAACCTTCAAAAATCCCACCTCAAATTGCAATGTTGTTACACGTCGTGGCAAGGTCACCATCAAGGCAGCTCCACAAGGCACCACCTTCGTCCCAAAGCAGTACAATCTTGTGGAACAATTAGACAAAACCCCTGCACTTATATCTATTTGGGAGCTTTTGGGTCTGTCACCCTCTCATAAAACAATCTTGGATCAAGCACTCCAAGAGGCGTCAGTCCCTGCAAACCTAAACACGGACCAATTTCAAGCCATGGTTGGAACTCTAAAGTCATCACCTTGTCTCACTTTTTCTGAAAGTGACAACTCTTCGTTCCAACAACCTCATAACGCCTCACTCCACATTGAAGGCTTTGTCAACCAACACAGGATCAAGCGAGTCTTGATAGATAATGGAGCAGGCCTAAACATCTGTACACTACAGTTGGTCACAGCATTGGGATATGCAATAGAATCAGTGGATCCTCGCAAGAAGATCACCATCAAGGCCTATGATGATGCAGAGCGTTCATCCAAAGGAGCTGTGGTACTACCAATCCGAGTGGGCCCTGTGGTAAAGCATATCATTTGTCAGGTTCTGGACCTTCCTCTGCCATATAATCTATTATTAGGGAGACCTTGGATACATGCCATGCAAGCTGTTCCATCTACCTACCATCAATGTATCAAGTTCCCACATAATGGTGCAGAGATCACAATCCTGGGCGATGCAAATCCCTTTGCATTTTGCCATAATATCAGCCATCAACCAGAAATTACTGTTCCTAATAATAGGGAAGCCATTTCCTCCACATCATATGTAAATCTCGCCTCTCTTGCTAGTTCAAACACCCCTATACCCAAGCAAGAAAAGCTTAAGATGAAAATCGCAGAGGAAGGTCCTGGAGAATACAACTTGAGTCAGCTCTTTTGTGTGGGACAAATGCCCACTTCTCCTAGAACACATGGTAAACCACAGCAGTTGCTCCAGCAACCACTAATCACGCCTCCATGTGCCTTAACGCCTTTCATTCTTGGAAAGAGTCAAGAGGAAGAGACACAAGATGAGGACCTGGCGGACTGGATCTATAAAGATCCCATCACCACTGACAAACCGCAAGTTACACTTCCTACGGAACAATATGGCAAAGGCCTCCTCATTATGCAAAGAATGGGATATGATGGTCAGAGTGCTTTGGGATACTGCAAACAAGGACGACACGAACCTCTACTACCAGAATTCAAGCCCAAAGGTAATACAGGCCTTGGCTTTGAAAAAGAGATCCTTCCTAAACTCAGATTCAAAGGAAAACCCAGCAAACCATTTTGCCCACCTACTGCAAAGAGGACACCTTTCATAATCAAAGCACCATCAAACACTATCCCCACTGCCCCATCAAGGCTCACAAACCCACCACAACCATCTACAATACCAATCATCCCACCAAACGAACCAGTAATCCCATCAATAACACCAATAGCAGCAGCAACTGTATCAGAACCCGCAGCAACATCTATGGCACCAGTAGTTCCAGCAGAAACCACTGAGTCACCATTACCAATACTTCCAGTAACAAATCCTTTAAACCCCATCACGGTTCCTGCAGCACCGATCACCACAAAGATACATAAACCACTCACACCTGCCGTGTTTAACTCCAAAGACATCCCAGTATGGTATAGCAATCGGATGCTGGAGAGTGATTCAGAGACTGACTCACATGAGTGGGAATTCGATTCAGTGCAACTTAACACTTCAGATGAGGAAGACACATCACCACCTCCACCCCGCAAAGACATCCCTGTTTACGGAGAAGCACAGATAAAGACCACTTGGGTACCTGAGCTGGAAACATCTTCCACAGACCCTACGTCTCATCCTACGCCTGATTCTGACAGGGAGAGTACCATCAACGACCTTCACCACACTGTCTTAACCCTCACTGATACATCTCCCGCACTTAACTTAATCGATGAAGTAATGCCCATTATCCACCCTGAACTCATCGAATGGAACCAACCAAATCCCCCATGTCTTGACCTCTTCCAAAACGATGAGGCTATCATTGACTTTTTGGAATTAAGGGATAATCTACCAAGCGGGGATCACAAAGCTGGATTCGCCATTGAACTTAATAGCGCAGCATACTTCGGGGCGGATGCCAAACCCTTCAGCTACAAAAATATAACATTAAAACATGGATCTTCCAGTGAAAACCACACTGTGGCACTGTTTGATCCAACAAAAGTAAAAAGAAAGAGCGTATCCAATGGTGAAAACCTCTCTGAGGCACTTGAGGATGAAGGGTTTGACATTCTCCCTGCTAGTACACAACAGGAACGATCGACGATTCTCATTGAGGAGACTAAAGAATACAATGTGGGGACTCCTGAAAACCCTCATATCATACATCTGGCATCTCTTCTCACTCCAGAGGAACAACCTCAATTTATAGAGTTCTTCCAACAGCGTCAGATCAACTTTGCATGGTCATATGCAGACATGCCTGGGCTTGATCCTGATTTAGTTATGCATCATCTCACAGTAGCAAAAGGAGCCAAACCTGTCAAGCAAAAACTTCGTAAGATGCATCCTCAGATTGCCGTACTAGTCAAAACAGAACTCAAGAAACTCCTAGATGTTGGTTTCATTAGACCAATTGATTATGCAGAATGGATCTCCAACATTGTGCCAGTCGGCAAACCAAAAGGGGGCATCCGCATTTGTACAGACTTCAGAGATCTGAATAAGGCATGTCCTAAGGATGACTTCCCTCTACCAAATATCGACATCATAGTAGATTTGACAGCAGGACATGCCATGCTTTCACTCATGGATGGCTTTTCGGGATACAATCAAATAAAGATCGCACCAGAGGACCAACATAAGACAGCCTTCACATGTCCATGGGGCACATACTGTTGGAATGTAATGCCTTTTGGTCTAAAGAATGCAGGAGCGACCTATCAAAGAGCAATGACCACCATCTTCCATGACATGATGCATACTATAATGGAAGATTATGTGGATGATTTACTAGCAAAATCACTTACTAGAGAAGGACATCTTCACATCTTAGATAAAATCTTTGATAGACTGGAACAGTACCATGTTCGACTCAACCCAAAGAAATGTGTCTTCGGAGTGACCTCCGGGAAGCTTCTAGGATACATTGTCTCAAGCAAAGGTATTGAGGTCGATCCAGCAAAGGTTAAGGCAATAATGGACATGCCACCTCCAAAGAATATCAGTCAGCTAAGAACACTACAAGGACGGCTTCAATCTATCCGCAGATTCATTGCACAATTGGCTGATAAGTGTCACCCATTCACACACCTGCTACACAAGAACATCCGCTTTCAGTGGGATGACAGATGCCAGCAAGCATTTCAGGCGCTTAAAGACTATCTCATGAATCCACCATTGCTGATGCCACCAGATCCAAGTAGACCATTATTGCTCTATATCTCAGCAACAAGTACAGCATTGGGTGTACTACTGGCACAACATAATGCAGAAGGAAAAGAGTGTGCTATTTACTACATCTCTCGCACACTTGTGGGCTATGAACTCAATTACACACCTATTGAGCGAGCTTGCCTAGCAGTAATCTTGGCAGCCACTAAACTGAGGCACTATCTGTTAACACACAAGGTGCAACTCATTGCAAAGATTGATCCACTCAAGTATTTACTTAGCAAAGCAGCATTGACAGGTCGCTTAGCCAAATGGGTGATGATTCTAAGTGAATTTGATATTGAGTATGTGGACCGTAAAGCTATCAAAGGTCAGGTTATTGCAGATCAGTTGGCCGATGCACCACTCATAGGCGATCATCCTCTCATTTCCAATTTTCCAGATTAAGAGATATTCATGATCACAGAAGCACAACCATGGAAACTATATTTTGATGGTTCATACACTAGGCACGGCTCGGGGGCAGGCATTCTGTTTATCACACCTCAAGGTGATAGCATCCCGAAGTCTTACAGGCTCACATTTCCATGCACAAACAACATAGCAGAGTATGAGGCCTTGATCACAGGACTCAGGTTAGCCGTACAATGGAAATTACAAGAACTACAAGTATATGGCGACTCACAACTAGTCATTCGACAAGCAACAGATGAATATCAGACCAAAGATGATAAACTCATGCCATATAAGCAAATGGTGGACACTCTAAAGACATCATTTACTACTATCACTTTTGAGCAGATACCAAGAGATCAGAATCGAGCTGCTGACGCCATGGCTACCATCGCATCTCTACTAGATCTTCCACAGAATTCAACACGCTACGAGTTCTTGGTAGAACAACTTTGGATCCCCGCTTATGATATCCCCGAATCTGAAATGATATGTTGCCTTGTTGGTTCTGAATCCCCATGGTACGGTGAGTTCTACACCTATCTCCGCGATCACACCCTTCCTCCCAACCAATCAAATAACCAACGTAAAACCTTCATTCGCCAAACTGCTCGATATACCATTATTGCCGAAACCCTATACCGACGCAGTCTTGATGGTACTCTCCTTCGATGTCTAGAACAAGGTGAGATAACAAAGGCTTTGGAAGAGGTACATGAAGGAATTTGCGGGACTCACTCAAGTGGTCCATCACTAGCCAAGAAGATCATGCGAGCTGGATACTATTGGCCATCTATGGAAAAGGATTCCTACTACTTTGTTAGGAAGTGCAAAAAATGTCAAGTTCATGGCGACCTAATACATGCACCAGCTCAAGAACTGCAACCAATCACAACACCATGGCCTTTTTGTCAATGGGGCCTCGACCTTGTGGGTAAGATTCATCCATCTTCATCCAATGGCCATAAATTCATTATTACCGCCACCGAATATTTCACCAAGTGGATCGAAGCTGTTCCACTTACCCAAGTCACCGGCAAGCAGATCGCCTCATTCATCCTCAACTACATCATCTGCCGGTATGGTGTACCCATGTCCATCATCACAGATAACGGTCTTCCTTTCAAAAATCAGGATGTTCGTGAGCTTTGTGAGAAATTTCATATCCAACACCGCTTTTCCACTCCCTATTACCCACAAGGCAATGGTCAGGCCGAAGCATCCAATAAAAACATATTGAGAATCCTAAAGAAGACAGTCAATGATGCCGGTCGTGATTGGCATGTTCAATTGAATCCAGCATTATGGGCATATCGAACTAGCATTCGAACCCCTACAGGTGCAACTCCTTATTCATTGGTCTATGGTGCTGAAGCTATCTTACCTATTGAGGTCGAGATACCATCCTTACGAGTTTCCTTGCATAATCTCATCGATGATGAAGCCTACAGAGTATCCCGTCTTCAGGACTTAGAGTTACTTGATGAGAAGCGACAAGCTGCATACAATCACCTCAAAGCCTATCAGCAGCGCATGAGTAGAAGCTACAATCACCGAGTTAGACCTCGTACATTTGAGGTAGGTGATCTTGTTCTACGAGAGAATCCTCGCAACCAACCAAACAGAGAACATCAAGGCAAGTTTGAATCAAACTGGTTGGGCCCATATGTTGTCACTGCTGTATTCGGGTCCGGGGCATATCAGTTGGCTACATCAGACGGAGAACCGCTCGCAGATCCAATCAACAGCATGCACCTCAAACGGTTTTACACATAAGCTGTACAGAGCATCAGGCTCCCCTGCCTATCAGAAAATACCAAAAAACATTCAGAAAAATGTCCTGAAGAAAATATAAAAACATTCAAAAAAGTAAAGAAAAATCATGCATCCAAACGGTGAACAACCACTCCGGTGGCACCTTGGGTAAGAACGATGGTGAAAACCTGGCAAACAGGCGCCACTCGTAAAGGCTATGGCTCCATTATCTTTCAGACTTGTGGCGATCACATCTACTTCATACATACATCCATCCATCCATCAACCATGGCTTGTTATTCCTCTGCAATTATGATAGTACTCCATACATCTTGCATCCCGCTTTTTCATAGTCATGTCTAAAACTGGGGGCAATGCCTTTAACCTATTGATGGAAGTGGATTCTACATTGTCTTATGATTCATTAAGTTCTTCATTCAAACAATCATCAAAAATCCAAAAACATTCAAAAATATCTCGCAAAAATACCAAAAACATTCAAAACAATTCAAAATCCAAAAACATCGACAAAACCATTGAAAAATCACACAAAAACATGGCAACACCTTGTACATACTCATCCATGCAGATACCAAAACAAACATTGCGACAAACTACTCACACAATGACCATTTACCAAACAACCACACAATCCACATCAACAATCCAAAACTGTCTTTAAAACAAGGATGCATCCTTCCTTACCAAAACAAAGACAAGATGATGTTTTCTTTGACAAGAAAATTCTGTTAGGCTGTCAAATACTTGGTTGATTTGTGAGTAATTCATTTGTTTATCTGTATCGGGATCTTTTCAACATTGTTTTGTATCGTTTGTGCATTATTTCCGATGAAGTTCTGGGGCATGTACTAATGGTGTCTACGTGGGAAGTTCACCAAGCTACATGATCTTATGCAAAAATATAGTCATAGATCACTACGGCTTGCTGACTACAGCGTATACCTCGACCATATGAGCATGAACCATTACCAAGGATCCTTATTCTTTATTCTTTATGTATATACTGTTTGTTTGCAGGTACAATGCTCTTCCTTTGGTTCCTCCTACCTCGTCCAAACTGGATAAAGGTTTTATTTCTTTGTACGGTATGCACTTGTCTCAGGATATGATCAACCTAAGATCAAGGAGGACGATCCAAGTCATGCATGAACGGAGATAATCCTTGTCTGTTCCGCAAGCAATACTCAGGTCAACTTGATCCATTATATCAAGTTGCTTGTATTAACTTGCTATATAAAATCCATGTAAGAAATACTCTAGTCATCTTGAATCTTTATGTCAAGTTGCTTGTATTTTCTTACAACATTTTAAAGCTCAATGATGAAAATAGAGCACTATGGATCGTCATTCCATCTCATTTGTATATATTGCATTTCGTTGCATTCCACCCATCCATACATTCATAATAGCTGCATATCATGCATACGTAGTCATAATAATGCATACTCTATTTTACTCATCTTCTTCCATAGGACTCGATCCTAGTCCTCCATATCTTCTATCTAACATCAAATCCCCCCTCACCCTCCCTATCTTGATCATCAACATCATCCTAATCCCTTCATCGCTTCCCATCCTAAGTCATCCAATAAGTCAAGCCAGTTACTCTGTCTACACAGATACATCGACTCCCACACACCTAGACTATCAACAGATACTCTGATCACGTATCTTCGGGTCTCAACAGGTAATCGATCATGGTAATCCTAGACTACATCAGGCATTTATCATAATGACCTAGTCTCAACGGGGCTGCTATGATTCCCCACAACCATCCATCACACGCACATACTATCAATTGATCAACCAATCAAACACAATCCAATGGACAATTACATCAATTGTCTACGTCTCAACGAGTATTTTTCTTCATATACCTTGACTTCATCGAGCAATTACATCAATTGTCTAAGTCACATCAGGTCACTTTGATTCACTTACTCAGACTTTATCATGTCCAAGTGACCAACTGACATCAACTGTCACGCTTTGACTTGACCGGGGCAATTAAACCGATTGCACCAGATTGTCCAACCAATTTTGATCAATTGTATAGCATCAATCCAAACCCCACACTACATCTGCTATGTATCTCTTGCATGACCTCAGGGTACTCGCTGGCTTGTTGTTTCTTCATATTCACTCCATTTTCTTCCATTCTTTCATCATTAGTTCTAATTTCTTCTATTCTACCTCCCCTCCACTTTTCATTCTTTTTCGAGAGATCGCCCGATTTTTCAAAAAAATTCGGCCCATCTCTCGAGGGGGCATACCACCCATTAAATTTACATTTTATGGGGCATTTCTTCACACCTATTTTTCTTTCTTTGAAACGACGCGATAAACCGCACCGTCTCAAAGAGGGGCAAATCTAGTCACATAAATCTGTCCACTTAATTAAATGAATACTTAGTATTTATTTGATTATTTAACCATCAATTAATAATTAATTAAATTAATATTTAATTAATTCATCTTAACCCTATTCTCCTATTAATTAAATAAATTATTCAATTTATTTGATTTAATTCACTTAACCAAATTCAGACCATTAATTAAATAAATAAATCATATTTATTTAATTAAATCTTCTCTCACATTTAAATAAATTAATATTTATTTAAAACCCCCAAAATCCCACCTCACATTTAAATAAATAAATCATTTATTTAAATCACCTTTATCCTCCACCCACTTGCATTTTCCTACAAATGCAAATTGCACAATTATTTTAAATAAATAATTTATTTAAATCACCTTTATCCTCCACCCACTTGTATTTTCCTACAAAAGCAAGTTGCACAACTATTTTAAATAAATTATTTATTTAAAATCCTATTTATCCTCACCCACTTGAAACCTTTAATGGTTTCCCTTAAAGTAGTCAAACTTGATGGCTTTAAAGTCTTCAAACTTGATGGCTTCCTTCTATAGTCTTCTTAAGACTTTAATGGTTTTCCTTAAAGTCTTCAAGCCTTTAATGGTTTCCCTCAAAGTCTTCAAGCATTTTAATGCTTTATCTTCATTTTTCTCATTTAAATAAATTAATATTTATTTGAATATTTATCCAAATGCAACTTACACCATTTAATTGAAATAAATGATTTTATTTTAATTGAAAATACCAAAATTTCTCCCACTTGCATTTTCCTACAAAATCCACTTGTATGCCTAAACCCCTTCTAGATTCTTCTAAACCCTTCCTAATTAGCCTAATCCATCCCCTAAATATTGTCACATTCCTAAGCAAATTGGAGTCACTTCTCAAAGACTCCAAAGTCTTTGAAAAGCAATTAATGCTTTGTGTGTTCAACAAATTAACCCTCAAAGTCTTGGATAACCTTTGAAAGCTTTCAACCTTCAACCACTTAATCCCCAAAGTCTCCAATAACCATTAATGGTTACCTCAAACCCTCCCACATGGTTAAAACATTTGTTTTGACTCAACCTCTACCCAACCCAAAGGTCTCATCAGGCCATTAATGCTTTGACCATGATTATCTCTTAAACATTTGCACAAAGGTTTATCCTTGGATTAACTCTTAATCCAATGGGTAATCTTAATTTAGACTTGACCCTTACCTTCTAGATAACCATTAGGTCTTCTCAGGCCTTTAATGCCTCCAACCTCTTCTCTCAACCCAATCCTATGTTGACACTTGTCACCATTTTATTGGTGCCAATTGTGCACATGGATCCCCAACTTTCAATCCTAACCCTTGTTAAGATTGCTCAATCTTAACCCTTCATTTCCCTATTTCTTCTATAAATAGAACCCTTCTCCTCAAGCAAAAGGAAGAAGCATTTAGAGTATTGTTGTTATACTGGTATTAGCATAGAGCTTTCTCATAGCATCACTATCTACACTTGCATAGCATTTGCTTATCATATTCAACCATCTTGAATCTCCATATGGCATCCATGGCTAGTGCTAAAAGCTGAGAGCTACACTCATTTGGGACTTGGAGAGGAGAGAAACAAGGGAGAAGCATCAAAAGGCATCATGGAAGCATCTTAGGGAGCCTCTTCTCCTTTCTTTTATTTTGTTAAACTTCTTTCATGCTTTTTGAAATCTCTCTTGATATGTTTGGAATGGTTTTTAGTTCTTTGTTTTGTTTTTATGGTTGAAACTAACTTATTAACATTGAACTTTGTTGTTGCCTTGTCCCCATTTCCATGACATCATATATATATATATATAAGGCATCCCCACACTCCCTCCCATAGAAGATTCATAAGACCCATCACAAGTCTACAATGATCTTTAGAAGACAACTAAGCACTTACATTATTGGATATGAGTCCAAGTCCACAAGTCATGGGTAGGGGATCTACCTCATCAATAACACAGACCACCCTAGTAGATGAAACACCCAAATCCATTTGCAAGCTTTTTTCAAATCATCAAAACCAGATATGTCATCTACAAAGATCAACAAGACTCCAACATCCCACATAGGAAATCAACTTTTATAAGTAAAAAATTTTAAGACATCATTCTCCCACTCAAAACTACTATAAAATTATTAATTTACTAAGAAAATTAATTATTATATTAATATGACTCCATTCATATAATATTAAATTGATTTATTTTGTATAATCTTCCATCTAAGATTTTTTACTTCAAAACACCATATATCAAACACATAAATATGCGACAATTCTTTCTTAAAATTTCATAAAGATTGATAACGATACTAACTATTAAGATAAGACAAAAATATTAATTAACCATAGAGTGGCTGCAAGAAGTTGAGTCCCACTTTTGGGCAAAAAGTGGAAGTGTTTTCTCTGTTTTTAAAATTTTCTATTGATTGATGTCAAAATTTGATGCACTTAGAGATTGAATCTAAAAAAACTTTAGTAATAAAAAATGTAGTGCTCAAAGTCTACTTTTCAAATATGTAATTTATTTTAATACCCACATGCTAGAAATCCATTTTTAGTAGGCATGTTTAAAAACCAATTTTTCAAGATGCCTGTTTCAGGACCATACCACACGTGTACGACCACCCTTTTTTGATTCAAATAAATGACTTTTTGCAAATCCTTCTAGGAAATGATACCTAAGACACCAAATATTGATGAGAATATTTTTTCTTATTTTTTATTGAATATTTTTTTTTTAATTAATTTTTAAGTGACAATAAAGTATATTTTCAAAACATCGGGTGTACGACCACCATAATTTGATGAAAATTTCATATTTTTCAAATTTTTTTTTAATATTCAAAATAATTGTATGTAGATTGATGTCATATAATTTTTTTTTCTAAATCCTAAAAACAAAAAAGTTATTAAAGTTTTAGTGAACCTTGGTATTTTAGGTTTAGGTTCCACTTTTGATTAATAAATAATACAAAAATAGTAAAAGTAGTCTTATCACTATGAAATTTACATTTATGAAATCAGGACACTGAAAAATCTAATGGGTTTTCGTTTCGTCAAAAAATTCAATTAGACAGGCCCTCAAAAAATTAGACCAAGGTAGAAATCTAATGTTGTTTTACCTTAGTCATTTTTTTGGAGGTCCAAGCATAGGCTTGGTTCCACCAAGCCTATCCCGAAGAAAAAAAAAAAGCTAAGGGTTGTTTCCCACCCCTAATTTTAACAAACGGGCACTCGTTTTTTAAATTCAAAAAACGAGCGTCCGTTTCGCTTTGTACCGTTGAAAGTGAAACAGGTGCCCGTTTTAAAAAACGGGTGCCCATTTCATTCAATAACGGGTGCCCGTTTCTGAAAAGATCCATTGGGCCAGAATCTATCCCACAAGCACAAATCCTAATGATTGAATGATTTTTCAATCATTGCCTGGTAGGTACGATCTGCAAAGAGAATGTTTTGATTAATCATTCTCTTTGTTTGTCTTATTGTTGATTTGGTAAGGAGATCGATTCGAATTCAAATTTTTGTGTAGCCATGGGATCAAATCAATGCAAGAAGAGGCAAAGGAAGGTTCTAACAACTAAGGAGATTGTAGCAAATAGGGAGGAGGCAATGCATCAACGAGAGAGAAGATCAAGAATGAGAGAAGGAGCTTCAAGTTCCACAATCGTTTTAGAAGAGGAGAACATCAATGAGACCATAAATGCTGATAAAGGAAACACAATAGAACCATTTAATTCAGGTGCATCTTCTAATCCATTATTGGATACATGTATGTCTTCACTGCCCTATGTTTTTTCTCATGAAGAAATTGATGATTTAGTAGAAGTAGGTTACTTATTAAATGAAATTCTAATTGAAAATCAAACCCCAAATGAAATTAGAACTCAAGTTGAAACTGAAATTGAAATCCAAATTGAAACCCCAAATGAAACTAGATCTCAACTTGAAACTGAAATTGAAACCAAATTTGAAATTCCAAATGAAATTGAAAATCCACCTGCAACTAAAACCAATAATGTGTATGTAGACATGGAAACACCAATTGAAAATGAAACATGTTTGAATGATAATCAAATGAATGAAAATTTTGAAATTAAAAGTGATGTACTAGACAACCTTCCTGGCTTGGTTTCATGGAGATAGATTAGGACACATGCAAATAGATTGTTTAGACATTTTTTTTATAATAAGAAATTTGGGTTTCAATGTCAATTAATGGTACAACTAATTAAAATGACTAAAATGTGAAAAGTGATGAAGAAGTTAGGCTTTTATGTCAAACCCAAGAAGAAGGACGAGTCTTTAAAACAAGTTGTATCAACTGTTGCTAGCACCTTTGATACAATTGGGAAGAAAAGTCGTTCTAAAGATAAAAATGCGGCACGACGGGCAATAACAACAACTTTAGTAAGCCAAACAACTTCTAATTAAAGAATGATGAGTAACATAAGTGGGAATCTTTATATTCGTCGCAAAACTTTGTCAAGAGCTATAAAAAGAAGAGTTAATTTTGAAAGTGATCCGGCAAACAAATTGTGGACTTTTAGTGGTAGACTACCAAGGTCTGATATGAAACTTACTGGTGGAGTCAAAAATTTGATCGAAAAATTCTGGCACGATAATACGAGAGTATCACCTAATGTTAGAGATGTTCTTAAATTAAGAGTTGGGTCAAAAATTCGTGATCCACATCCAAAACACCTATTGGACATGACTCAAACTGAATTGTATAAATTTTTTTGGATGATAAGGTGTTGACTATTAGCATTTGTCAAAGGTCCTTTGAAAAGTGTAAACCTTGGTATGTTCGAATTAACAAGGAAAGAGTCACATGTTGTTGCAAAACTCATGTTCAATTTTGCTACCATTATGATGTATTTCGATATATACGTGTTACCATGCATAGTAATGGAATGTTCCAAGAATGTGGTATAAATATACCACCTGAAACTATAAAGGAGTTTATTTC
The DNA here is from genome assembly GCF_030272615.1 of Cryptomeria japonica. Classification (NCBI taxonomy): domain Eukaryota; kingdom Viridiplantae; phylum Streptophyta; class Pinopsida; order Cupressales; family Cupressaceae; genus Cryptomeria; species Cryptomeria japonica. Next base: position 631,637,279 of record NC_081409.1, on the reverse strand, counting down.
AAGTTTGTTTTGCAACCCACTAAATGAACAAAAATTTATTTTCAATGCATGTGTTTCTAGTGTATGTGATATATGTGGCAATCTTGCATTGTTGGATGAATGTTTGCATGAAAATCTTTCAAATGATTTTGGACAACAATTAGTTGATGTTAAAAGATTTAAAACTATTGAGTATCCACTGAAGGATGGAAAGGTTGGAAAACGATGCGATCTAATCACTGAAAAAGTTAGTGTTCATGCATTTATGAATGAATTCAAGAGTAACATCGTACCTAAATATGTTAAACACACTCAAAATGCTAGGTGGCTCAATGGTCAGTTTCAAATATGTAAGGATACATTTCCTATTGGTAGTATACTTTCAGTTGTTGACTTTGCAGAGAACTACATGCTTGCACCACAAGATGAGGTCCAATCACAATACTACAATTCAGTGCAAGTATTGATTTTTGTCCATATTGTCTATAGGCATGCACCAGATAGTACAAAAGAAGATCACAAAATTTTGAGAGAGTACCATTTCTATATGAGTGATAATAAATTACACTCATCTGAGTTTGTCCAGTTTTGCTTCAAGACCTTTTTTCAGAATTTGAGGGAGAGAGAAATTCAGATGACACAACATCTAATATGGTCTGATAATTGCACAGGGCAATTCAAAAATGCTAGAATGTTTTATTGGTTGAGTAGGATTCATAAGAAAACTAATATCGAACACATGTGGAGTTTTTTTGAGGATGGACACAGGAAAGGAGAACATGATGGTGTTGGTGCATGTGTTAAGAGAGCCCTTTGTAGAGAGCAACTCAAATTCGAGGAAAAGGCTAAATTTAAAAATGCAAGTGCAATTGTAGATTTTTGTAGTGCAAATTTATCCACAGGATCAAGTCAGAACTCTACAATTAGATGTTTCTTCTGGCTAGTTAAAGAGGAGAATATCCTTCCAAGATATGATTGTGATACAATCAATGGGTCAGCTAGATGGCATTCATTTAAGAGTTCTAATTCTAACACTTGGACTATATGGACTAGAGAGTTTGCATGTTTTTGTCAATTTTGTGTTGCAGGTGAATGGGAAGAATGTGAGAATACGGAATGGGTCGAAGAATGGCAACACAAATCCTTAACACCTACTAAGACACAATATAAAGATGTTAGAAGAAATGAAGACCCCGATCATGCATTTGCATCAAAAGATTATGATCGTGTTTCAGACCTCATACAACCTGGTAATTTAATTCAATTTATTGTTTCTAACTTTAAATTATATATTTTTATGTATTGTCATATAATTTATGATTTCATATTTGAATTATAAATTCTAACAAGTTTTATTTCTACATGTACTTAAATTTGTTTTCTAGGACATGTGTATGTTGTTGTTGCACCTAAGGATAATGATGAGCAGGTCGAGTATCGGCTAGCTAGATGTGTAGAACCTAAGAAAAAGTTGATATGTGATCAAGTAGATGATGATGGTTTTCAGTATCCAGTTGGGTCTATTGTGGTAGTTGGTACATGGTTACGCAAATACTTAAGAAGAAGGAATGGCTTACCAGCTTATGAAGACTACCAATCAGAAAAGAAGATTATACACTATTCTCATTTGGCGGTGGCAGCAAACATCAAATTAGAAAGATACAAAGGTAGACCTACTAATAAGGTATTGTGGACACTTTCAGTAGAAGAGCACGAGGCAATCATAGATGCATTGCAGAAGAGAGAGGATGCAAATGGTACATTAGGTTGAATCAAATTTATATGCATGTAAGTTACTTGTGTGAACTCTTTTATAATTAATCATGATAGTTGTTTTTCTTTGTCCCTTTAACATTGTATTTGTCTACATTTGATACAATTTTGGTTTCATAAACAACATTGTATTAGTTATCTTCTTCTTAATGTTATTTTGTGCACATTGTAATTGTGTTACAATTGAATTCTAATTTTTTATGATATATTTATTTTATTGTAATCTCTTCATAGATTAATTGTAAGTTCAAAGATAGAATTATGTCTTAAATATGACAACTCTATATTTATAATTGTATGACAAATCAATATTTATAGTGTGCTTTTTTATTTTAGTACCATGAAATCCATGTTTTTCATACCACTACTATCCCCACTAATAAACCATCAATACACTAGTAAAGTAGTGTGGTCAACTTAAGAGGAAAGTCGATACTATGTTTGTAGCTTCCTTTACTTATTTCAATGTAATTATTCCAAATAGCAGGGCTTCCTTTACTTATTCCAACCCTTCAAAATGTGAAAAGAATTATGCATATCAAAAAGAAATTGACAAGAAAGAATCTATGTCTACTTCCTTTCAAATCATTGAATAATGTTCTTCAAACCTTCCTAATAATTTGGTTAGCCTTAGTTCCATTAATCTATTGGATTCCTCTATGAGATTCATTTATAATTAATAATCCTTTTATAATTTTCATATCAAATTTATATGCATGTAAGTTTGTGTTACTTGTGTGAACTCTTTTAAATATTTAATCATGATAATTGTTTTTCTTTGTCCCTTTAACATTGTATTTGTCTACATTTGATACAATTTTGGTTTCATAAACAACATTGTATTAGTTATCTTATTCTTAATGTTATTTTGTGCACATTGAATTATAAACTGTTGCATTATAAGATGATCAATCACAATGTTAAAATATAAAGTCATAAATAGATCACATAACAAGTCATAAATAAAAAGTCATATATACAATCACATAACAATTCCTGATGACATAATAACAAGTCTTGAAAAAATAATAATAAGGAAATGACATTAAAACAAGTCCAAATAACATAATAACAAAACAATATATCACATATATAATCACTAGAGTGCGCTAAATCACATAACACGACCTGATATCATAATAGCAAGGAAATGACATAATAAAAAGTCCTATGTATAATCACATAACAACAAGTCCTATATATAATCACATAAGAACAAGTCCCAGGATAACATAACAAGTGTCATCATAAAAAGTCCACAATACAATATAACATGACATGATCTAAAATATACAATCTAAGAAATCATGTGCATCTCATTTGCAGTCCTCTTCACTCCACGTGAAGGTGGCTGAGATGAATCATCCTATTGCACATGGTCCTGAGATGCACCATCTTGTGTCTGTGCAGTATCAGTGTCTCCACCCTCCTGTGTAGTATCAGTGACTCCACCCTCCTGTGCAGTATCCGTGTCTGCACCCTCCTGTACATTATTAAAAGATTTTACATGAGAAGAAGATTTAACATGAGAAGAAGTTACTTGCATAATTCACTTATAAAGTAATTAAATACTAAAAAATTTAAAATAAATTACCATACGATTGTGCTCTACAATGTCATCACTGGTACGTGGAGGTCCACTATCATGAACAAGAAAAGTAGCCATAGTCAAGTCCTGCAAAAAAAAACATTGTACATCAATTTTGATAATCCCTATAAAAGCCAGGTACACAGTATAAAAAAATTAGAAATTATTTTTCTAATCATCACCTCAAATGATAATGTCAATGGTTGCATCTGGCTCAATCCATAGCCATACCAATACTGGTAGTGGTATCGACCTGAACAACATATATAAAGCATGAATTAAACTTGTATATATACATAAATTATAAAGTATATATATAGACTACAAGATTATCACAGAAAAGCATACATGTGATGCAGGCAAAGTAACTGATGGTCGAAGGCGTACATGTGATGCACCATCAAACAATCCAGAAGCCTACAATTGCAAAAAATAACGAACATGAATCAAAGTTGTACATAAATTAGTAAGCATGTAAACACTTCAAATTAATGGATGAAAAACATACTAGTGGTATATGAGGCTGAGCCTCAGTGGTCCACGGGTCACGTGAAGAACTACCCACCTCAGTGCTACATGAAGCACCCTACAAAATTGAAAAAACATATCATATGTACATCATTACATTAAAAAAGTTTATTATTTATTTTAAATGTACATATCAATACAATGTATCTAGATGAAAGTGCATACCGTAAATGGGGCACCAATATCTCTAGGTATTGAGGTAACATGTTGTCGGTTCCTCAATGATGTGGTATGATCCATCCCCTATTCAAAAAAAAATTGACTCATGTTATGGTTCATATATGTATATATAAGGAATTTAATATTGCACTGTAAATTATACAAATAAATTTGTACCTTTGTAGGTTGATCATCGTCTGCCCACAGAAGAGCAACATATGAAGAGACGACATCAGCATGTGCAGCCTCCTCGACATCATCATAACCACCATGGGCAGCATCAGCATCATCAAAATCACCATCTCCTCCATGGGCAGCCTCACTCTATGGACCCCTACATACATCCCCACAGCTCGTGCAAACATGTGCTAAGCTGGGGGCAACCCTCACCTCCCGCAACTGCTGTACCACATTGCCCGATAGGGCACTCAATGAACCTAGAGCAGAATCCATTGCTCGATGATGGGCAAGTGTTGGAACAACTGGTGATGGAAGAGGAACCAATGGATCATCGTGCACACGGTTTCTAACCCTGTCACTCAATTTTTCTCCTGGCCTATCCTGGGGCATGCCTCTCCCAACCCCCTAAAATGATCTAATATCAAAGTAATTGGGCTTTTTCCCTATTTCAAATTCAGCCCATAATTTCTTCAAAAAATACATTGGGACCTGATGATTGGAGTGTGGTGGATGGTCAAGACCATCCACCACTGCTCCCAAAAGTGGCTAGAGATGCTCGGGTGCCTACACCATCGAATAGAGATCCGTGGCTTCTTCGGATCTATCTCTTCACCCGTCTTAGGGTTCACAAAATATTTTTTCAAATCCATTTTTGTTATTTTTACTTCATTAACTTGTTTGTATGTGAGGCCATCAGCGTAAAATGCACGCAATCCCTCACGCCAACTACGATAGCTATCTAGCTCGCTATCTAATGCCTGCACAAATTGTACAATGCCTTGCATACTATCTACAAGGCATAACAACTGAGGAGGTGGATGAGGCTCACGCCTAATAGTATGAATATCTCTAATCAAATCATCAATATTCATCCTAATTATCTGTCTCAAATGATCGGGTGGAGGTGGAGGTGGAGGTGGAGGTGGAGGTGGTACTAGACCTAATAACTCATCTATCTCAAACTCATCCATCATGTGAAAATAATCTGCATATATATACAAACATGAAAATTTACAATTACAATTACAAACACAAAAATTTACAAACTTGAAAATTTATAATTACAATTACAAACATGAAAATTTACAATTACAAACTATTTAATTTACATTTCACCTTCCGAAAAAACTTATAATTAAATACAATTTAGCAACTTAAATATAAAAAAAGGAAACTCACATAGATCTATAATATTATTAATAGGTGGGTAATAATAAGCATCATTTAAGAAATATTATCCACTTAAATCAAAGTATAAGAAAAATTCTACAAAATAAAACATCATAATGCCCATGCAACTCAAACAATACTTTTTAACATCTAAAGATGAATTAGTATAAGTTCCATCAAAATCATAAAAATAATCATAAGTTAAAGTCATTTACTTGGACTTCTTGGCACTTGAAAATGACCGTCTTACATGAGATGAATTTGTTTGACATGTTTGATATGTATTGATTTTATTGATCTTTTAAGTTTTTATTTGAGGAGGTATCATAGGTTTCTCTATTCATCCTTTTGTGGTAAAATTAGAAAGGGATAACTATGATTCTTTTGTAAAATGGTATATTGATAAGTTTTAGGTGGTGTAATCATTTTCCTTTTATGTATGGAGTCGTACCTAAACTAGAAACACTAGAAATTATATAATCTTGGTGTAACATCACTGACCATGTAGGAGTGATTTGATCTAGTATCAAGATCATGATTCTATGTGTATTGCATTGGATATTGATTTCCCCCACACACTTTGGAATAGACTTTAGGAGATCCATGGAGACCCTCATATCTCTCCATTCCTAGAGGATCCTATTGTAGATTGTTTCATTCCCTTTGTAGATGAAGATCACATACCCTTCGATGGTGATACTTAAGAGGAAATTTATTATATCATATTAAATAATTTATTTACTTAAGATCAATTTTTATTTACATATTAAATAATTTTCAAAATATATTTTAATTATATACATCAATTATATCAATTAGAATAAACATTTGGTAATGAAATACAAGCAATTATCATAAAAAATTTAGAATCAATTCATTCTAAATGTAAAATGATACATACACATATAAATATATAATCAGTTTTTTAATTTAATATATACTTGGCAAAATAAATTTATATAGACGTGTAAATTTTTAAGTAATTTAGTGGGGTTTATAATGAAACCTATCCAAGAAAATTTGTCATATATTAGAATAAGATATTTTATCTTACCATATAAATTAAGGATAATGACTCACAAGATTGCTATATATCTATGTGTTGTAAACAAAATATGTAAAATACGTACTAATAAAAAACATGTTTCTTTATAAAAGCAAAGATATGGACAATTTCCTATAAGATACAAATGGAAAAAAAAATACATAACTCATCTACCCTATATAGACACCACCCTCAACTCTCCCTTCTTGTTGGTTCTTATTTTACTATTTCAATTAATGCTTTCACATAATATAATACATTCACTTCCAACACACACTCTACTATTTCATGTGCATTTTGCAAACCAACCAACACTTTACTAATATTAATACAATAAGATTGCAATACCTCAAACTCTTGATGTACACCTTCTATTTATATTTTCTTGCTTTCCATTTGAGGCAAGTAGGTCACTAAGTCCAATCCTTTCGAGAAATCAACAAACATTTCTTAGACAACCCTACCTTAACAATTTTCATGTCCATAATTAAAAGGAGTCTTAAGATCCATTTTCACAAGCCTACATTAATAATGAACATAATTAGGTTGAAGAAAAACCCCTCTTAGATAAAATTTTTTTGTGATGTTACGTACCTCCATACTTGTCTCTTCTAGTGCAACTTTCATGAATCCTAGAGTTTATTTTGATTTCTAAATAAAGATTTGGTTAAACCTTTTGTAAAATAAATTATTATAGGGTTTTTGATCCTTTCCTTTCTCTATGTTTATTATACTTATCATCCAATCCAATGGAAAAATACACTCTCCTATAACCAAAAAAAACCAAATTTAACTCTAAAAGCTCCAATTCAAAACTAAATATATGTTCCATTTGATACAACACTGCTAGGAAAAACATTGATCACTAAGCACCATTTAATACCATAAGCACCAATAACACTCCTTCAAATGTTATAGCACCACCTTTATTACTAATCCATTAAATTAGCATTCTACAAAATGAACACTAATCTAATGAAATTAAAACCATTTATTTAAAACTTATAATTCTCCTTAATAGAATCCTTATCAAACCTCAATAATAGTTAAGGAACATTAATCCATGGTGTCCAACTCAATTGCTTAGGATGTATGAAAATGTTAAAATTTTTGACACTAAATATAGCCACCATTACGAATGCTTAAGGTGGTTCATAACATACATGTTACTCTAAATGTTTTCTTGAGCTAGGAATCATGGTATATTGCCACTATTGAATCTTAATCCAATGTTGTATTGACCAAGTAATCAACCAAGATAGTCAAATTTCTCCTGGGACTTGTTCGTTTTTTTCTATTTGGGGTTTAGTGTTTGTTTTTTTCTATTTAGGGTTTAGTGTTCGTTTTTATTTTCAAGGTTTATTGTTTGTTTTTTGTGTCTAATGTTTATTGTTCGTTTACGTTTTTGTTTTTTGTTTTTTTCCTATAATTTAAATACTATTCATGTTTTTTGTTTTTTTCCTACGGTTTTTACTATTCACGTTTTTTGCAATATTTGAAAACTAAAAACTATTTTAAACATGAAATAAAATAAAATAAAAGACGATTTTCAAACTTTAAAACATAAAAATTAAAAAATAACAATACATTAACATTTTTTTTTATGAAAAACAATAAAAATAAATAAAATAGAATATAAAAAATAAAACTAAATACCTGGAAGGAGGTAAAAATGGTCTAAGGGGTCAGCTGGGGTGAAAAAAACGGGTACTCATGCTCCTCAAAAACGTCTACCCGTTTTCCAAACAGTGAAAATGATGGAAAATAGTTTTTTTTTTTTTTTAAATACATTTCAAAAACGGGCGCCCGTTTTTTTCAAATCGGGCGCCCAATTTGAAAGAAACGGGCGCCCGTTTAGCTTCAGGCACCCGTTGCTAATCGGGCAACAATTTCTTTATGGCTTAGGACCCGAAGCTAAACGGGTGCCCGATTTGTAAAAATCGAGCACCCGTTTCTAGCAGTCTCATTTCCCAACCTGCAAGCTTCCGCGAGATTGGGACCCAACTTTGTGCGTTTACCCCCTGATTTGAAAGAAACAGGCGCCCGTTTAGCTTCGGGCACCCGTTGCTAATCGGGCAACAATTTTTTTATGGCTCAGGACCCGAAGCTAAACGGGTGCCCAATTTGTAAAAATCGAGCACCCGTTTCTAGCAGTCTCATTTCCCAACCTGCAAGCTTCCGTGAGATTGGAACCCAACTTTGTGCATTTACCCTATATATATATATATATATATATAAAATTGCTTATCCCCATCTAACATCCCATGCCTCTTACATCAATCATTTATAATCCTAAATTCTTATAACATAATTTTAAAAAAAAAATTCTAGAGAAGATTATGCATAAAGATAAAGTTGCTTCATCCCCATCTAACATCCCATGCCTCTTACATCAATCATTTATAATCCTAAATTCTTATAACATAATTTAAAAAAAATAATTCTAGAGGAGATTATGCCACTTGACAAATCCTTCAGAATATAAGGAAGATTTTGTTTTACATTTGTTAAGTAGAATCTCCATTTTAAAGGAGATTATGCCAGTTCTTCACAATATATGTGAGACTTTTGTTTTTATTTGTTAAATAGATTTTTTAATTTGTCTATGTACTTAGGGGCGGCTCATGCATATATCACACGATTTGCATGCTTTTAAATTAATACGTAATCATTTCTTATAATATTGAAAAACTCCTTAGCAATTATTATCATTATATGTCGGTTATTCCTATGCCTTCTAGAAGGAATCTAGATTGATTTTTTAAATCAAATAAATGCATGTTTAGTGGTTGTTATTTCTCTATCTCAGTCCATTTTTCTAATGTTTCTTCCTTTAATTTTTTAATTCTAAAATAAAAAAATCAATTATTTCCCAACTAATATACAGCTGTAAGACATCCAACTTGAGCATTTTTTAATGTTTTGGACAAAAGAATGCTTTCATGAAGTAGCCACTTTAATAGTGAAATGTGTATATGTAATATTTTTTTAATTTTGTATTAATTTGGAAAAATATTTTACTATATATTTATCAATGGAATAGTTTTATATAAACTTAGATTTATTTCTTAATTTTTTATTTATTTTCGTATACGTATTTTTTTCATATGTTTAATTTTTATTTTATCTTTACTTATATATATTTTGATATATTTACATTATTTGAATCTAGTTATTTTGTCATTTAGGATGGTTATGAAGTTGATCTCGTAATTTTAGACTTGATCCTCACTCTCCAAAAAATTAAGTTTTGGCTAAAAACTAGATTCCTTCATTTTTCCATATATGTTGAGTAAAATTTGATGTAATGTGCTTGTATTTAAAAGAGATTTAATTGCATTCATTTTATCTATCTCTCAAGCATCATATCACTCTAAAGAATTAAAGGAAAAAACAATAGTAAAATAATTTATTCTAGGGTCTTTGCCTACTATTTTTGAATTGTTGTTATATTTTTAAGGGTTGGCCTAAGAGAAAACATTTTCTTGTGACACAACAATAGCCTTTCTAATTTATCTCTATATATTTTTACCGCTCACATTTAGAAAGAGAAAAGTAGAAGACCATATAGGTGAACATGGTCATATAGGTGTGAACATGGTAGAACTCCATATTATAGAAGGTTGATTATGGACTTAAAAGATGAATTTATGACTACATTCTTGACTCATGGACTTGATATTAAAAAAGGTACAAATCTAATGCATGTTTTAATTTATTCTATTAATAGAGATACCATGCTTCCTAAGTAGATACCAATTTAATTTTAGAGTCTTCAATAAACGACATCTATTCTTTGATCATGGATCTAAGTAACATTATCCATCACATTTACTTCCCTAAAATAATAATTATTTTTTATATTTACTGGTTTCAATTGTCACCATTTAATCTAGGTTTATGTATTCTTTATTGATTGCATTTACCTATTTTTCCTAGGTTAACCTTATGGAAACATCATTTTCCTTCACAACTTTTTGTGAACTCATCAAATATTATAGAGTCTAGCTATCTAAATTAGGGTTTCTTGTCCATATTGAGGTTTTTCAAATATACATTTTTTTTAGTCTCATTTTCAAATATGAGATTATTTACATCCTTTTGTTTCATTATTTTTACATTGTTACATCTTTTTCTACTAGGGTTTTGAGATTATGATATATATTTCACCCTCCCTACCCAACCTTGGCCATCCTATTAGAATTTTCCTTTCAGCTATGATAGATTATCGTTATTTCTATTTCCAAAATCTAAAAATATATTTTCAAGCTTTTTTTTCATTTTTTTCTTATACCACAAGACATTTGACATCCTAATCTTCATTGTTAAGGAGTACTCATCTAAACCATAACATGGACCAAATAAATGAGAATGAAATCTATTCTATTGCACATAATGGGAATAATTGGGATTATGATCATCATATTCATGTGAGCAACCAAGAATTTACAAATGAATTGGTTAGTTTGGATAATGTAGAAAATCATAAATAGCTATTAAATTGATTTAGGATGTGTTTTCTAATAATGTATTTGGATTAGAAACTTTACATAGATGAGGCTTACTTCATATATTGTGGCTATTATATCTACTTCCACCTATTCTTCTACCATAGATCCATCATTTGGACTATTACTTATCCCATTAGACTCCTTCTTCCCATAGTACCATTTGTACTAGTCTTTAATTGTTTAGATCCTATCCCTTTTTATATTTAACCTCCCCTCTATGACCTACCTCCTAGTTATACCTCTCCTGATATTTTCATTACCTAAATGATATACCACACCTTTGTGCATATTTCATCCACCACTATAGAGCCTACCATTATTTCAATTAGCTAACCCACTTCTATACCCAACAGTAATTCGATAATCTAAGTAATTTTAAGTATCTTCTTGTGTAATATTCTTCCAAGACATCATTTCATCTACCTCTCTTATTTATTATACTTATATCCACATATACCATAGTGATGTCCAATATCCATTAGCTAGGTCATTCCCTCCACCACCCTAGATATATTGTTTCAAAAAATAGATCAAATAGAAAAGAGAGTCGATGTAAATTCAAATGGACTGGATGGTGATTAATTAAGGATGCTAGAAATATGCATCTCTATTTTATAATTTTGACACATTCATTATCTATGGGCTTTGTGGCACATTAATTTTTAATATGTGATAGAAAACGTTACTACAACAACCATCTTACATCATACATAACTATATGTGTAGACTTCCTTTATGAGGATAAGTTATTAACAATTGTATTTCCCTACACTTTAAAAGACCATGGTATTGAGAGGTTCTTTGCTTCATCAAGAGCTATACGACCATTTGACAACCTACATCAAGTGTTGCTAAAGTAATTTATAGTTAGCATGGTCCTTAGAATTATAATTATTGATATATTTGTGTGTTCCCAAGGATCAAATGAACACATTAGTGATTATGTCATTTGATTTCAATATTTATGCTCTAATTTAATCACCCCTTTATATAATTTTGAGTTTCAAAACATATTTATTAAGGGTCTACTTAAAAAATCCAAGTCAAAGCTTATTTGAATAGTTTTTTTCTTACATGGATTTGTGTGCATATTTTGAAGCTATAGAATATAAATTTATAGCATAAAATATCATTAAGTATATATATTTAAGTCAAAGGGCTTCTTAACCTAAAAAGAATCAAAATTAAAATAATTTTTGAATGGTAATGATATGAAATAAAATTCTCATCAAGTTGTCAATATTGGAGTAAATAGTGATGAAGATGGGAAAAATGTTAATAAGGTTAGATGCATAAATAAAATATAAGATGTCAACAAAATAACCAAAATAGAGAACAACCTCTTATACCTTCCTCCTCCTCCTCCTCTAATTGAGCTTGAAGTGGAATGTGCCCTTGATGTCCACTTGATTTGATCCTTGAATGAGGGATTGTGAATTGCTCTCCACTACACAACAAGATAGGATATGATTCAAAGGCTAAGTGTGGAATGGATAGGATTATATGAGGCAACAATTGGGCATGGTAAGGGTGCTTTGGATGGATTTAGAACTCAAAAAGCCAACATAAACTTACTCAAATGATGGATGTTTTGTGAAGGGAGGAGACTCCAATTTATAGATGGGAAGAGGCTAAAATGGAGGGCCAAGATCGATTTGGAATGAAGGGTTGAGATTGAAAGAAAGTGGGAGAGGATTGAGAGAAAAAGGTGTGGGATTCAAGATATTTGTCATAAAGGAATTTATTGTCTCCACACTCCTCAAGTACATGGGGAAGAGATCCCTAAGTACACTGGAAGAATAAAAATGAATTCAAAATTCCTTGGGGGAGGACAAAGGAATTAAAAATTCCTAAATAAGAGATTGTGTGGGAATATTAAAGGGATAAGGAATTAAAAATTTCATGGGAAGAGGAGGCATGGGGATGTGCAAAGGATTTGAAATCCTTTGACATGACCAAAGCTGGTGCATTTAAGGTTTGGAAGGTGAAGGGATAAGCAATTTATGGCAAAGAGTTAGCCCATCATTAGGGATGTGCAAATGATTAAGGAGATTGATTAGGTGGGTTAATCAGGGTTAAAGTGCAAGTGGGAAAGTTAGGAGGATGTGACATGAGGAGAGAGAAAGAGTGGAGGAATATAAAATTAGGGGATAATGATAAGCATGATTAGGGAAGAATTAATTAGGCTAGATAAAGATTAGAGAAAGTGATTTGTAGGAATCACGTAGTTAGTTTAATTAGCTGGAATTAATTAACTAAGTAGGATTAGAAGAAAAAAAATAATAAGGGTGACTTTAGAAGAATGTGAAAATTTTAATTTTTGATAAATTAATTATAGGGACTATATAGTGATAAAATTAATCAAATTTAATTTAATTAATTTTAAGAAGAATGGGATAGATAATTAAATAAATTAATTATGTGGAAAGGCTTAAATTAATTAATTATTAATTTAATTAATTTTAGACGTCTACATTTTGCCCCTCTTTTATGCAGTGGCAAAATTGGTAGTGGCTAAAAGACAAAGAAAGATGCCCCAGCGTGAAGACACACGCGAGGTATGCCCCCTCGAGAATTTAATTAGACAATTAAAAAAATTCTCGAAAAAGAAGAAAACGATAGGAAAGAGATGAGAAAGATAGAGAAAAAAAAGGGAGGTGAGAAGAAATACGGAGCGAAGGTAGTAAGAGGACGGAGAAAGGGCAAGAAAAGGGCGAAGGAAGGGCCTATATAAGCCACATGGGGTCCAAGGAGGGGTCATAGTCACACAAATAGTGCATCGAGCCCTTAGCGAGTAGATAAAAAAGACATCATGCCACACATTCCATGATATGAGCATCGAGGTGAGAGGGTTTTTGAGGTACTAGAGGCCATCGGAGTACGGACCACCGGTATGTGCCCTAGTCTCGACTAAGTCTTTTAGTAGGTTATCATTAATTAGAAGTAATTAATGAGGGTGAAAAGATAGCCAGGAACAAACGTCGATTGCCAAATCAACGTTTGCAACTAAGAATCATCATCTATAGAGACGATCCTTGCATGTGTAGACATGGAAATGCCTGTGAAGACGCTAATTGCCTCATCAATGTCTGCGTTGGGAGGGAAGAAAAGGAGAGGGGACTGTAGAATGCCATCTCCACTCTACAGAACGACGCAGGGAGTGCGGTTTCAGTGTCTCTATTTGAGGAAACATCATCTCCGCCTAGGAGGGAAAAGAAGAAAGATAGAAAGTAGAAACAAGATGAAGGGCTTCAATAGGATGCCCAAAAGATAGAAATAGGCTAGAAAATTGGATAGAAGAAAGGGCTAATGAAATGGTTTTGATGATTGCAGGAGGATCCTACTATTTTAGGATCACAAGAGCATTGACCTCCCACCATGGTGCTATGGAGTCAGTTGAGTAGCGATGAGTCGACCTTACTATCATGGTAGTGTCTAGAGTTTGTTGCACAGTGGCCTTGGGTTCAATGTCATGCGATGATGATGACGACATTGGTCAAGTGCTGGCACAACGAGACATGCACTTTCCATTTATCAATGGGTGAGGCCAGCATTACTCTATTGGATGTTTGGCATATCCTAAAGGTTCATATCCACAAAATCATCCCAAAGTACAGACTGGAGGGCACAAACTAGTATATGCAAAGCATTTGTGTCATAGATGACTTGGTGATGGACTAGACATAGATGGTTCTGGAGCGAGCTATGGAGCGACATTGGGGGATCCCATGACTTGTATTGTTTATATGCGGACTCATCAGTCAGAGGATGATTCCCAATTAGAGTGGGCATGTTTTTTCAATAGGATGGCATCAGTGTTTGTATTATATGTTACAAGAAGGCATCTGTTATGCATGGGGTGCAATAGTTTTGGGGCAGTTGTACCATGACATGCATATGTGTGTATACTGAGGTTATAAGACCCTCGGGATAGGTGTGACACTTTTGTATATATGGGCATGGGAGCATGTAGTGGTCACACGACCACTAGCAGTATAGGCTCACAGGAGGAGGTACCCCTATTTTGATAGGTATAGGGGTTTGTTACATTATGCTTGAGTTGGAGCTATTTGGTTTTGATACCGCATTTTTGATGAGATGATGGACTTCACTTGGCATCCATATAGAGATCTTGAGTGGTGGGGATGAGACATCTTGCTTTCCTTGGTTCAGATTCAGTGTTGGTTGTTTGGTCAGATAGTGCACATTATAATTCAGTACCTGCCACATAGAGTGATGAGGCACTTTGGAGTATAGTAGGATATTGTGGGGGAGGAGAGGACACATCCTCGTTCGCATTACCAGGGAGACTTCCACATGGGGAGATTCTATTGGAACTTTTGAGGTTCGATTGAGCTGGACAAGTGCAAAGATAGTTGTGTGGGAGGAGAGGCCAGATATTGCAGATCCCATCTATACAGGAGGTTACACAGCATGGTGGGAGGCACACCACCAAATGTAATTGACCATACCAGGTGTCTTAGAGGTAGATGAGATTGCCCCCTCAGTGGATGAGGTAGTAGGCAGGAGGCAAATGCGATGGGAGAGGGAGCAATAACTGGAGGAGCAAGGGTTAGATAGCGGGCTCCACAGAGAGGAGGGAGGGGATAGGGACAAGTACCCATGCAGGTGTAAGTTTAGGATTAGAGGGAGCAGGCAAGACCAACTCGACAAGTTGAGGGACCTCCACCACCAGTTTAGCCATAGCCAAAGCCGATGGAGGTACAGGTGGAGGGAGGATAGGTACAGGGATAGATCTCTCAGGCCATTTTGGATTGGGCCATTTTAGAGAGAGACACAAAGAGAGCTCAAGCATAGAGCTTATAGGATTAGTTGGTAGTAGAGAGGGGGAGAGTAGAGTAGTAGCGAGCTAGGATAGGTAGCCTACAAGTCAAGTTGGACAGAGTGAGGGTAGAGGGTGATGCCTTGAGGACAGATCTCAAGGTAGCCATAGCTAAGAGAGACAGGTACAAGACAGAGGCAAAGACTACCTAAAATTTTTTGGAGGCAACTAGGGGGGCTATGGCACAAGAGATGTAAAGGATGGACGATGAGCTGCAGGCACTGAGGACCTGATTATCCCGATTAGAGGCAGATGCTACTCAATTGCAAGGGGAGAGGGACATGGCTCGACAAGCCATAGATCCAAGATAGATGATGACTCTTTTTATAGAGTCTATGGAGGCATGGAGCTCTTCAGAGAGAGCACTGAGGGGGGCTTAGTACTATCGGAGCCTATATCAAGATGCAGTACCTCCCGATCAATGGGCACCTAGCTTTGCAAAGAGGACACAGTCCAGACAGATTTGGACATAGACCTTAGAAGAGTCGGTAGGGATGAGGGCGCTAAGACCACCACCAGAAGGCTGTTCTAGTGGATGGGCAGACCTAGGTGTAGGTGATAGGAAGATCACATGCTAGCTCTCCGACTATGTGTGACATTTTGACCCTTCGAGGAATTTGCATTGTATTATGATTGGACACATTATTTTTTGAGATATATATGAGATGATTCATGATTTTTGGCGGCGATCTATATGATGTACTTGTATTGATGGAATTTTATTTTATGTGATGATTGATGGATTATGATGAATGATTTATACTGATGATGATGCATGATGATGATTTTCTGACATGTTTGTGATGCAGGATGAATGTATGCTTAGATGATGTGCACATGTTTATTTTTATGATTCTTATATGCCATGATCCTAACATGTTGTGGATGAAGGATGGATGCATGATGTCTATGTAATGTGTGATTTTAAATGCTATGGTAATTTTTTATAAGCGATGAGTATGGATAACCTATGATGTATGCAGGATGTGATATGAATGATGTTGATACGATGAATTTATGTATGATCTATATACATATGTGACTATGAGATGAGATGAATGCTTAATGAATGTAATGAGGGTAAATGATATGCAATGATTATGTTTATTATGATGTTGAATAAAAATGTATATAGAACTATAATGATATGAAAAATGAGATGGCTATTAATGAAATATTAATGTTTCTTAAATGAGTTGTAATGTATTCTAATAAATGAAATCAGTATAAAGTACACCTAAATGAGATGCAAATATATATTATAACCAATGATCCTAAAGATGAACCTTATGAATATATGATATATAATGAACCCTAATGCAATCATGCAATATGCAACTAAATGATAATCGACATCTAAAATGTATGAAATGACATAATTCAAAGGTGCATGTGGATATATGATGATAATATGAATGCACATTGAAATGCAACATAATGGACATTTTTTTGTAATGAGCCAACCATAATACAATGAACAAGACTGGATAGATGAGAGGGAGGGAGAGGAATGAATAAATTGGAGTCTCCAAGATGGATGAATGATGGGGATGAATAAATGGGGAGGGGGTTGGATTTCTTGTTGTGTACATGTGGAGAGAAAACCTAGTTTGATATTGCCAAGGATCATCTTCGTCACTGATTATAGGAATCAGGATGTGGTGAATATACAAGGCATGGACTAGACTCTCAGACAATAGGTATCTTAATGAACACAAGCTCACAAACACCATGATGATGTAAATGTGAGACTGCAGGATCATACAAGAGGAACCATCAAACATACCATACCACAAAAGATGCCCCAATATACACCAACCAAAGACATACCAAGATATAGGATGATCATGGTAGCCCTAGATAGGCGTAGTCATAGGACACAAAATGTAAATCAAAATGAAAAAACCAATCATGCAAACAACATGCACATACCCAACTGACATCTCTTGCCAAGAGTAGGACTAGGATTGTGATAACATGCGAGACATGGGAAGGATGCATCCCGATGGGCAAAGGTAACTGATAGAACTGATTTTAGGCAATAAAAAAAATGGAGGTGCAAGTGGATGCAGATATGAAATCTTGTTGTTGAGATTTAATTAGCATGACGTAGATGGGTACTTAGGCGAAGCACAAGTTAAGAAATGTCATTTAACGAGATATGCTTAGAAAGCAGGGTAAATTTTATTGTGATGGGATAAAATCTTAGTGTATTGGGACAATCCTTATTCATTGCTTGGACAAAATCTCATCATCTCTATAGACAGGGGAGAGCGAATAAAATGAATCAAGGCAAATAATATGGGTGATCAAGATGAAAAGTACCTACACAGATAAGGGGAGTGCATGATGCATTGAGTGGTGAATTAATGACTTACATTACTAATTAAATATGGATGTTGGTTAGGGGCAAGGGGGGAATGTAAGTGGGTGGGATGAGTGTCCAAAACAATAGTGGATCTAACTTATTTACCTTGATGCCTGGAAATAGGTTTTCACCAAGGTACTTGCCCATAGTGCCACAAGGTGTTTTCACTAATGGATGAATTGATTTTTCTTCTTTGCTTTTTGTTTTGTATTTTTTAAGATTTTTTTATTTTTGAAAATTGGTGATCTCTGAAGACTAGGCATAGAATTTCTTCAGATGGAGATGTTCATGGGATCATCCAAAGGATCTCCTTCAAGTGTAGCCAACTGATAGGCTCCTGATCCATACTTTGCAGTGATGACATAGGGTCCTAGCCAATTAGGCTCAAACTTGCCTTTCTTCTCATGATCATAAAGATATCTCTGATTTTCGATAAGGACAAGGTCGCTAATGTCAATTTTTGGGTCCTGACTTTCTTTTTTTAGCTCACTCATAGGCAATTCTAATATACCCAGAGGTGATTTAAGGCCTTGAGACAACTTTCATCTAACAATTGTAGCTCTTGTAACCTGGCCAATCTATATTCTTCATCAAGAAAGATGTTTTGCAGGGATACTCGTAGTGAGAGTATCTCGATCTCAATGGGTGGGATGACTTTAGAACCAAAGACTAAGGTGTATGGTGTATGGTGTAGCTCCTGTGGGGATGCAAATACTTATACAGTAGGCCCAAAGGGTGGGATGGAGTTGCAAGTGCCAATCATGACCAACTTCATTGATTGTTTTCTTGAGGATTTTGATAAGGGTTTTATTTGAAGCTTTAGCTTGACCATTACCTTGTGGGTAGTATGGGGTGGAGAAGTGATGTTGGATGGCGAACTTCCAACATAATTCTTTAACATCTTGATTTTTGAAATGTCTTCCATTATCTGTAATGAAAACTTTAGGGATTCCATAGCGACAAATGAAATAATTCAGGATAAACTTGGAAATTTGTTTTCCAGTGGTGAAAGTGAGTGGTATGACTTCCACCCACTTGGTGAATATTTAGTGGCGGTTATTAAGAACTTGTGGCCATTGGATGAGGTGTGATGGATTTTTACGACGAGTTCAAGCCCCCATTGTGAAAAGGGCCATGGTGTAATGAATGGTTACAGATCTTGAGAAGGTACATGAATATTGTCACCATGCTTCTAACAAGGGATACATTTCTTCACATAGTGATAGACATCTTGTTCCATTGTGGGCCAGTATATCCTGTGCACAAGAACTTCTTAGCCAAAGTGAGTCCGCTTGAGTGAGCTCCACATATACCTTTGTGTACTTCATGTAGTGCTTGTTCGACCTCCATTTTTCTCTAACCACCTTAGGAGGGTTCCATCAAAGTGCCTTCGAAATAGGGCATCACCCAAGATAGTGTAATGAGAAGATCAATGGATAAATGTCTATTGTTGGGTTTTGGTAAGGTGAGGGGTGATAGTGTTATCTTGAAGATAAGTGAAGGTTTCTTGATACCATGGGGAATCAGGACCAGCAAGGACACATACGATGTCTGATTTAGGGACATCATATGTTGGTACCAACAAGGACACATACCATGTCTAATTCAGGGGGCAACTTGTCATCTTTTATCTGATACTCATAATTAACTTATTTTATGACCAATTGGAAGTTTCCAAAAACTTGTCATTCAGTGATATTCCATTAGATAACTAAACAAAGTTCGGTAATAAGAGATTCATATTTCTCTATGTTGTTTGTGCATGAAAAGACTATCTTATAGGACTTAGGAATGCAATCGCCTTGAGGGGTAACCGATAAGATACCTGCCCCAAATCCATGTTGTGTGCAAGAACCATCATAATATAAATATCATTGAGTTGATTGTGTGACACACATGATGAAATCATCAGTGAACTATGCTTTCAGGGGGTGATTACCTTGAAGTGGAGCATCAACCAATTTATCAACTATGATTTGTCCTTTTATTGCTTTCCTGTCTACGCACTCAATGTTAAACTCACTCAGCAAGATGACTCATTTAGTTGTGCGCCCTGTGAGAGCAAATTTAGACAACAAGTATGTGAGAGGATCAATTTTTGGTATGAGTTTGGTCTTGTTGTTAATCTCGTAGTGGCGAAGATTTTGAGTACTAAAGACCACTGCAAGGTAGGATCATTTTATGGGAGTACAATTGAGTTCATATCCCACAAGAGTGCAACTAATGTAATATATTGAATTCTCTTTTCCTTTGTCATCAGTTTGTGCAAGTAATTCCCCCAGAGCCACCATAGTTGTTGAGATGTAAAAAAGAAGTGGTTGTCCTGGTATAGGTGGCATCAGTACTAGAGGATAGGCCAAATATTCTTTCATTTTATCAAAAGTCTTCTTACCTAAGTATCTCATTTAAACTAGGTATCCTTGCATAAGAGATGTGCAAAAGGATGACACTTGTCTACACATTGTGCAATGAACCGACAGACGGACTAAAGCTTACCCTATAGATTGCAAAGTTGCCTGGGTGTCTTAGAGGGAGTCATTTCCATGATTTCTTTGACTTTGGCTAGATCTACTTCAATTACTTTGTGAGACACTATGAATCCCAACAACTTTCCAGATGTGGCCCTGGAAACAAATTTCTTAGGGTTAAGGCATAGCTTGTATTTCTCTAGTCTTTCAAACATTCTTCTCAAGGCTGGAATATGCTCTTCACATATCTTTGACTTGCTCAGAAGGTCATCCACATAGTCTTCCATAATATCATGCAGGAGGTCATGAAAAATTGTTTTCATTACCTTCTGATAATTTGCACCTATGTTCTTCAACCCAACGTACATGACCTATTAATAAAACATTCCCCAAGGAGTGGTGAATGCTATCTTGATTTGTTCTTCTTCAGTGCTTTATCTGATTGTTCCCAGAGAATCCATCCATTAAGGAAAGCATCTCATGTCCAACTATTAGGTTTACAATCATGTCTATGTTTGGCAAGGGGAAATCATCCTTAGGACATGCTTTATTTATAAGGTCCCTGAAGTGTGTGAAAACCATTATGCCCCCAGCGGGCTTGCTGATAGGTACAATGTTTGAGACCCATGCAGGATAATCAATGGGCCTAATGAAGCTGACATCCAACATTTTTTGTAGTTTTGCTTTCAATAAAAAGGTAATTTGTGGATGCATCTTGTGGAACTTCTATTTCATTGGTTTAGCATTGGGTCAAATAGCAAGGTTGTGTGCTACCTAGCTCTAGATCAAGGTCTAGCATATCAACATAAGACTAGGCAAAGTTGATTTGTGTTTTAGAAAAGGAAGCTTATGAAATTTTGCCTTTCCTGATCTGTAAGGGATTTTTCAATGAGCACATTATTTGGATTGTCATTTGTACCCATATTTATAGTGTTAGTTTCTTTGATCGGCAGTGGTGATTTTTCCTAACACATGGGAACCATGGTAGGCAAGTCAAGTCCCTCATCTTCTAGTGCTTGATATAGATTTTCACTAAAATATATGTGCTTTATTTTTACTTTTTTTGAGTCCGAAGGTGCCTCTGAGACATTTTTACCAGGGGGCTTCTAATTTTTATTTCTATTGAGGCAAGACCGAGCATCCGACTGGAGGCAAGAAAGTTTTGATTGGTTATTTTCATTTTTTTGACTAAGTGAATTGACTTGACTACCAAAGTATGCTTCCCTATTGAGTTGGATTTCATTCATAGATGTGTGTTTCTCAGGGTCTCAAATATTAAGTAATGCTAAGAGGACATTGTCTTTAGCATAGATTTCAAGGGCAGGTGGTCCTCATTGGTCCCAATCAATGAGTTCGAGGTGGACGAGCTGGATTTTTGATGGTGTGGAAGGGGTGACATGGGTGATGGTGTTAACGTAGGCATCATCAAAGAGATTTTCAAGGTACTCGAAAGGAACTTCATGGAATTCCTCTTCACCAGAGTCTTCGATTTCAGAAGGAGGGTATGTCGGGGCACTAGTGATAGTGACCTTAGGCACTGGTGAGTAACCCAAGCCCCTATTATTATTGTACAAGACTAGAGAGATGGGTTCTTTTCTTCCTTGTTCTTGAAGTCTAAGACAATGTCCTTTATAGCCCATCTTATCTACAATAGCAAATGCTTTAGGATACATTTGCTTGAGGATATTTGTTGGTGCTTCATCTTCTTCTTGGTATAGCCAAGAAGTGACATCAGTTTCCAAGCTCTCTTCATCAAGTGGGCTACATTGCTCAAAGATGGTCTTTCTGAATTTCATGGTGGGCTTCTTGTGGATTTTAATTTATTTAGGCTTTCCATATGACTTAGGAGAGGGTGGGAGTTAACCAACATAGAGTTCATTTTGAAGTGTCTACTCTCCACAGCCATTATTAATTATCATAACCTTGATCTTGGATTGGGAAGAGGTGGATGCGACATTTGATGGATCAGATGGAGGTGGTGGAATGGGTGTATTGAGTGGACAATGGTAAGGGTACTTTCCCTCAAGGAGTTTGCATTACTTGAATGGTTGCAGATCAGTCGGGATGGTGATCTCTCTACCATTGTAAGGGAGTTTAAGGCATTGGTGGTAAATGGAGCCTAAATGGAGTGGATCCATGGATGATCAGGGAGGATGTTATAATGAAGATAGTGGTCTAAGACTTGACATGTAGTATCAAGCATTGTAGGGTCCACTCTAAGAGGTAGAGTTATGGTGCCTTTATAAACTCTTTCTTCATCACCATAAACTTTAATTATGATCTTTCCGGATGTATCAACCAAGTCTTCAAAGATTTCTAGTTGTTTGATCAATTTATATGTATAGATATTTAGTCCAGATCAACCATATATAAGGACTCTCTTGATTTTAATCTTTTGAATAATAGCCTCAATTTAAAGGGGCTTGTTGTGAGATGGGTCTACAGATGGAGCATCTTTGGATGTGAAAGCAAGATGGTGTTGCATAGAAAGGTTACCAATTGAGGCTTGGAATTGGTAATGTTGATATTATCTGGAACACAGGAATCCAAGAGGGTTTGTTCAAGGATCTCTTTATGAATGGGTGGCATCTTGAGGAGTTATAAGATGGAAATCTATGTAGGTATCTTACTGAGGTGATCAAGGATATCATTACAGGTAGATCATCGGGAGCTTGTGGAGGAGGAAGAGGAGCTAGCTAAATGGTTACTCTCCCTCTACGGGTGGTGACATTACAATCATTTTGGGGATGTGATGTGGAAGGTGAATCACCTTGAATGACTATCCTAACTTGGAAGGGTTTGCTAGATGACTGCGGGGAAGGGACACCTTGAATAATTACCTGGGGTCAATGAGGAGTGGATGAGGGGTCAATTTCTTGAATTGTAATGGTGTTAACATGGGTATCAACGGGATCTATGTGGCGTACCAAGGAAAAAAGATAGTGATGTGATTCGTATAGTCATAATGGACCTCATGAGATGATGAAGCTTTATTGTTGCCATGCTTAGGAAAGGGGTCCTAATACATTTTGAGTTTGTCATTTAAATTACCAGGTTTAGCAGTTGCAACCTCAGCATCAACTTTGTCAATCAAGTCTTGGATATAATTCTTGAGTTTCATACACTTAAACTTGGTGTCCTTGCATAGGAGATGTGCAAAAGGATATCATGTTAGACTTTTGTGAATAATATTGTCATTGATGTTAAACTAGTCATTTGGTTGTGTACCAGACAATGTATGTAGGACCATATATTAGTCTAAATGTTATGGATGATATGCAAAGTGTTATGGTTATGTATGTGTGTGTTGTGGTTGTGTATGTGCAGTTTATGTGTTGTGGTTTTTGGTTAGAAGTTATTATGCAACATGGACAAGTTTGGATGATGACCTTTTGAGGTCCCTTTGAGTTCTCAATGTCCCCGGTATCCCGGTGTTAGGAATTATAGTTGATCTCGGTATCAGTTATGTGTCCTGGTCTCATCAGTTAGTAGCTTTGGTATCTATTAGAAGTATCTCTTTGATTTTTGTGATTGTGGTTTCCTTGGTACGTGTGGAGTCTACATCTTGGAGATATTGAGCTTAATCTTATTGCAATTCTTTTAGGTCTAGATGACCCTTGCCCTTTTCCGGTAATCATGGTATATGTTTTGGTAATCAAAAGTATGTAAAGGAATTGGGTAGAAGTATTATAGAGGCTGGCATGAGTTTATTGATGAAGAAGACAAGCGAATTAATAAAGAGTAAGTGTGTGTGATGTGCGGAAGATAGTTGATAGAAAAAGTAGTATATGTGAGAGTTGTAGACAATGAAGGTAATCAGTAGTCCAGTAGTCCTTTACCGAACCTATTGTGGAATAGTGGTGCAAAGATCTCTAACTAGATCTTCTACAAAGTCTGATATTTGTAATATGAGCTTAACTTGGAACTGATTTCATGCATTTGGAGATGCAAACCTTCTCAGTTCAACCCTTTCAATTACAGTGAGCATTTCGGTTGTTATCCATTTCTTTTTGAATCTGTAGTGAGCAGTCCGACAGTGAGCCACCTATTTGTAAGCACAACTATAACTAGTTATATTTTCTTGAGAGTTAACACTCTCCATGGTTTTTCCCATTTTGGGTTTTCCATGTACAATTCTAGTGTTCATCTTGTTTATTCTATATTAACTATTTTACTTCAGTCAAGTCTGTTTTTTATTTTCAGAATAGCTTCAATTGGTAAAAAGGTTTATTATTTTAATCAAGTAGGAATACTAATTCACCCCCCCTCTCAGTATTCTGGTGCTTTCAACCTGATCAACATAGCACTTTCCTACAAGTTGTGCAATGAATTAGTGGATGGACTGAAGCTTACCTTGTAGAATGTGAAGTTGCCTCAATGTCTTAGTGGGAGGGATTTCCATGATTGCTTGGACTTTGGCTGGGTCTACTTCAATTCCTTTGAGAGACACAATGAATCCCAACAACTTTCCAGGCGTGACCCAAAAGACACATTTCTTAGGGTTAAGGCATAGCTTGTATTTCTCTAGTCTTTCAAAGATTCTTCTCAAGACCGGAATATGCTCTTCATGTGTCTTAGACTTTCCCAACAGGTCATCCACATAGTCTTTCATAATGTCATGCAGGGGGTCATGAAAAAAGGTTCTCATTACTCTTTGATAAGTTGCACTTGTGTTCTTTAACCCAAAGGGCATAATGTGGTAACAAAACATTCCCTGAGTGGTGAATGTTATCTTGTTTGGTCTTCTTCAACGATATTTATCTGATTGTATCTAGAGAAACCATCAATTAGGGAAAGCATATCGTGTCTAGCTGATAGTCTACAATCATATCTATGTTTAGAAAGGGGAAGTCGTCTTTAGGACATGCTTTGTTAAGGTCCCCGACATCTATGCAAATTCTTATGCCCCTAGCAGGTTTTCAAATAGGTATACTGTTTGAGACCTACTCAGGACAATCAATGGACCTAATGAAGGTGGCATCCAACATTTTTTGTAGTTCTACTTTAACCAATAAGGAAATATGTGGATGCATCTTGCAGAGCTTTTGTTTCACCGGTTTAGCATTAGGTCAGATAGCAAGGTTGTGTGATACATGCTCTAGATCAAGGCCTAGCATATCAACATAAGACCAGGCAAAGTTGATTTGTGTCTCATTAAGGAATCTTATGAAATTCTGATTTTCTTAATCTATAAGGGATTTTTCAATGAGCACGTTCTTTGGATTGTCATATGTACCCATTTTGATAATGTCAGTTTTTTTGATCAGTAGTGGTGATTTTTCCTGATAGAGGGAACCATGGTAGGCAAGTCAAGTCCCTAATCTTCTAGCGCTTGATCTAGGCTTTCACTAGAAGATTCAAACTTTATTTTTTGTTTTTTTGAGTCCAAAGGTGCCTCAAAGAGATTTTCACCAAGGGACTTCTTATTTTTCTTTTTATTTTCATTTTTATGAATAAGGGAGTTGACTTGACTACCAAAGTATGCTTCCCTATTAGGTAGGATTCTATTCACGAATGTGTGGTTCTCAAGGTCTCACTTATTGAGTAATGCTAAGAGGGCATTGTCATTAGCGTATATGTCAAGGGCAGGATGTCCTCATTGGTCGCAATCAATAATTTTAGGGTGGATGAGTTGAAATTCTAATGGGGTGGAAGAGGTGATAGGGGTGATGGTGTTAGCATAGGCACACCATCAAAGAGTTCATCAAGGTATTCAAAAGGCACTTCATGGAACTCCTCTTTGTTAGAGTCTTTGATTTTAGCAGGGTCTATTAGAGCACCAATGATAATGACCTTAGGCACTGGTGAGTAACCTATTGGGACTTCGAAAAAAAAATCTAATTTTGAAGACCCAGGCTTGAAATTTTGTAGATTGCATTCAGAATCACCTTTTAGAATAGGCCTTTGTAGCTCATTTGGTGAGCTCATATTTTTACACTATTGGAAGTACTAAATTTTGGCTTTTGATATGCCTCTCTTGTGATAAAAATCCTAGGGTTTAGGGTTTTTGGAGGATTTTTATTTTGGCTAAGTTTCCCCTTTGTTCTCCCAGGCCATGTTATGTTTCGCAGTTGACCAGCGTCAGCTGGTTTCCTCACCTTAAGCCATGATTGAGAGGGTTCTTTTTAGTAGGTTTCCCAGCCCCACGCATCAGATTTTTATATCAGGCCGGTTAAAATATTTATTCCCTAAGGATCATATAGTCCCCCTGATGACTAAAGCTTAGTCATAGTTTTCCTTAGGATGGCTCCATCGCACGATCACTTTACCCATTATGAGTCCCACGTGCTTGAATTCTTCACTTAAGTGTCAACCCCAATATCCTAGTTGTGTGGGATAAGAAAATCATAAGGATGTGTGAGCGACTATTATCCTGTGAGTATATTCATAGTGGGTCATGCTCGCGCGGGATAAGCTGAATGCATCATACAAAGAGAAGTGTTATCTCGCGACACATTTGCAGTAAAGATTGAGGGTCACAAGATAAGAAATGGTGCACAGTTGAAGCAAGGAAATGTTATCCCATGGTATCTCTAGGATACCAAAAAGGCAGTGTGGGATAAGGGGCAATGAAGGAGTGACAAGCATATAATCTTATCTCACATCGTTCTTTAGTCTACAGATTGGGTGAGTGGGATAAGAGAAATCAAAAGATACTAGGGAAAACCTTATACCATGAAGGTTACTACTGGTCAGTACAAGGCCACATGATAAGAAAGTAAAGGAAAGAAAGAGGAATTTTCTATCCTACGTATTCCCATGGGGATAAGAAAAGGGTCGTGGGATAAGGTGGAAGGTAGGCGGTGGTTATTTATTATCCCGCAGAGTCAAAGGAGGCTCTCTAAGCACCCATGGGATAAATGAGTGCAGTAGAGGGAGAGAGATGTGCTTATCCCACAGGGGATAAGCGAGCAACACAAACCCACGCGTGATAAAAATCTTAAGACATGGGGAATGAAGATGTTGTCCCGCATGTGTAGTGAGCCCTCTCAAAAATGGTACGGTATAACATTGAAGTGAATCTTGTGCACAACAAATGAAGTGCAAATGAGGGTAAAGAAAAATGAAGAGGCGCTCATATTCTCTGGCATGAATGACAACTGCAACTGGAAAGGGTCATTTTTATAGATTTCCCTAGTACGATCCCTTCAAGCTTTCCACAAATGTTTGGACATTGATGCAAAATGTCAAAAGGGGATCTTTGCCATTTTTGAATCCAAGGGGGTCTATTTTTGTTTCTGAGTGACTTTTTTAGTCAAGGGGCCTTTTTCTATTTTCAAACGAGTTAAAAGGTGCAATAAAATCAAAAGTAGGTTTTCACCAAAATAGCAATTTTTTTAATTTTTCAGAACTGAGAAAAAATGAGCTCCTATCACAAGTGCGATAGGAGCCAAATATGGAAAACATTGGAAAAGGTACAGAAAGGGAGACTTGACAAGGGAATCCAAATGGCATATACTTTCAACTCTAATTTCTAGTCAATTGAAAGGATGCAAAGATAAAGTTATTTTTGACTTTCACCAATATGGAAAGAGTCTGAGTTTTCCAAACATGAGACATGTGAGCTCCTACAGCAAGTGGAAAGAAAACCAAAAGTGGTAAACATTGGACAAGGTATACATGGACTTGATAGGTGCAATCAAAGGGGAAATCTTTCTGATTTTCAACTTTTCTAGTAGGGATGCAGGTGCATTGTTTTGGCAATTTTTGAGAGGAGAGAAGATTTTCAAAATTTTCAGATTTCAAGAAAGAAGACAAGTCACTTTCTCAAGATGCTTTTAGGGTTTCCTTAGTTCTTCTTTCTTGGATGTTTAATTCTCTCTCTTCTTCTCAAAAAAGGAGGATTATAAATGTAATTATCTCATTCTTGAAGCATGGCTTCCATGTATAGGGTGCATAGCTTTAATGCTAGTTAGAGTTAGTTCTCTTTTAGTTTGTAGTATCTTGATGTTTCATACAGTTTGTAACCAGAATACAAGCAGATTTAAAGGTTTTATTGCAGTTGTCTCTCTTATGTATGCTCTATTTCATAAAATGAAATGATCAAGAGTCTTTTGTTTTGTCCCTGCAAGTCAGATGTGTCTCTTGTTGTTTGCTTCTCTTCAAGGAAGAGATTAATTTGCTTCTTCAAGGTATAGAAATAGTGTTGTGTACATGTGAGATTCTCAAGTATGGTTGTTGGTGAAACCAAAAGGGAGAATGTTGGTGTAATGCCTTAAAATTTCAAGCTCAAAGGTTGCATGTTACCCTGTTTGGATCTCAAATCTGCATATTGTGAAGTTGACTCTGCTACCCATACAAGGCACTAGTCATGGAGTTGTTTTTAGTTTTTCAGAATCTTTTCATATTCAAAACCTCTTTTACTTTCTGCATTTCTTTTTGCACTAGGAGTAGGATTAGTGTAGAACTTCGTCCTCATTGAAGTGCAAAGATGCTTAGAAACTAAGGTTAAAGCCAAAACCAAGAGTTAAACCATCTTCCTTAGTACATATTCATTGAGATGATTTGTTGTAAATGTAATGTCCTAAATATTTTGAAGTTTTTAGTTGTTTTGATATTGCATAGGTTCATCCGCCTTGGTCTTGCAGAGCCAAATGAGTAGGAGATCTCAGTCTTGTGACTGAATCTTGTTCAATTGGCCAAATCCTTTCCAGAGTTTGTTGATGAGTAAGTGGAAATTCCTCTAGAACTCGGGGACTGTTGGTTTGGGAACCAACAGAATGGCGACTCTGCTGGGGACTAGCTTCTCAAAAGCTTACTAAGCCACTCATGAATCTCTCGTTAGGAAAAGTTCAGCCTAGAACAAGTTTTGTAGCAGCCCATTTGAAGATGGTTTAGGTGACTGTGTTGTTGAAGAAAGACCCAGAAAGTTAAAATCTATTGAATGGTGACTCTTCTGTTTAAAATATTCCTCTGCAAAGAGGAGGTGAATCTATCATGAAAGGAACTAGAAAATTGTGTGAAAAGGGTTCCAGGTCTGAAAGTGTATGTTTGTGTCTCACTCTAAGTTGAAGACTCTGTAGGATGAACTCATAAAGTGTACGTATATTTTAGAAAACTTCTCCATTCAAGGTTGTATCATCTGGAGGAGAAAAGGTACACAAGTTTCTTCTTGTTCTTGTTTCTTGGTCCTAATATGTCAAATGTAACTACTATTGCACTTAAGTATGTTTGTTCATTGCTCTAGGATTTATTAATAATGGTTGAATGTAATGGCTTTATTCATCCCATGGGTGTTCCTTCTATTATTTATGATTCAAACCCTAGGTATTGCCATAGTAACATGTATCCTAGTAATATTTTATTAGATTATTGTTATTCTTCTGCACCTCTCGTAAATTTAGATATGCAAATGCCTATGCATGACCATGATAGAATGGTCAAAATGTTAGAAGCCTTGGCCCAAATGGATAGAAAGATTGAGGAGATAAATAAGCTTCAGATTTGGGGATCCCCAAATGTTGTGCATCCAAATGTATATGCACATGTGTTAAGCCAAAAGGAAGAGGCAGTGCCTAATGAAAGTATTGTAGATTTGAATGAGAGGTTGGTGTCTTCACAAGCTCAGCTGAGTTTTAATCATGACATGCCTCCCATTCAAGCAGCTGAACCCCCTTTTTATTCTCTTGATTAGTTGTATGATCAGTTGGACCTATCATGGGTAGAGCATGAGTTCCAAAGCATGGCAACTCAGATTTATAGTCAGATGCCTAGATTCGATGGTTTCAACATATGTGAGGGGAATACACATGTCCAAAGGTTTCATGAAGAAACATTTGTTTAGAGAAGAGGAAATGTGGATGAGATTTTTTTTTAGGTCTCTTGATGCAAGAGATAATGATTGGTACTTAGGTTTCCCTGAGAAATCCTTTGCTTGTTGGGGTGAACTAGTGGGTGCATACATGAAAGAATTTGCAAGAGAACCGATTGATCTTGTCAAAGAATTATCTCAGATTAGGAGGCAAGATGAAGAGACCAATGTTGCTTTCAGTCATAGGTTTGCAAGTGTATTGTTACAAATCCCTGATGGTTTTAGGCCTGATACCCCAACTTGCATTAGTATGTATTTTGAAGCCTTTGAAGAAGGTTCTAGTGCACTACTGGAAGATCTCATAATAATTAATATGCAGATGGCTTATGACTCTATGGACATCATGGATAGAATGAGAAATCAATACATGAGAAACTTTTTATCTACAAGTCTCAATGATGGTGACAATTGTGTTGAAGTTTCAAATAGCCGCATGGATGCATGTGACCGAGAACTTTTAGCCTCAAAAGGAGAACAGTGCATGATTGACATGGTAGAGACCGAAGAAGAAGAAAAGTGAAGCCTTGAGATTGATGGAAATGAAGTTGTTTGTGCCTAGGCTCAAGAAGAATACCTATTAGTAGATAACATAAGTAATATGCACAATGGTTACACTCAATGCAATGAAGAACAACAACAAGATGAAGAATGCAATCAGCCCATTGAAGACCAATGTGCAAGCATGAGCGCCAACCATGAAAATTCAAGTACAGATCAACATGAATGCACGTAATTTTTTCTTTATATACCAAACTATGAGTCTTTTAAGGTTGTTGGAGATGCAATCTCCTATGTCATTGAAATGCTACTTTGTGATCAGCCCTTTGATTTTTTAGAATTTGGTAATGGTAGCACTGCTGATCATGAGTTGCAGCTTGATGACACCAACAACAGTAGTGAGGAGCAAGAAGAAGAGGTAGAAGATATAAATTAAAGCAATGGTCTATTAAACAGTGATCAAATTTCAGATTTGTTGTCAGTTGAGAATCAAAAACATGTAGGCAAAGGTGGTTTTAAATCCTTGTGTTTTTCTCATGCTAAGGATTACACTTTTGGTGAGCCCATCTATGACACATGCATCTCGGATTTTTATTTTACTAGTGAGTGGGTCAACATGCATAATGATGATGCACATGATGGGGACATGGTGTTTGAATTCCATGATCAATGTTATGATATGCCCAATGAGTGTGATGATGAATCCAATTTTTCAAGTACATGCCAGACCTTAGCCCCATGCATTGAGTCCCATGGTGATGAGTTTTCTTATGATTTGAAGCATTCTTCAGAAAACCTTCACATAAATGTGCGAGTTGATCTTAAGTTTGAACCATAACTTTCCAGTGAGCCAGAATTACACTCTTGTGAGTGTATATGGGATTCAGACATCGCTTCCACAACATGCTTGGAAGATGAAGAAACGTATGAACCTATGGGTATGTTGGAGCTTCCAATTGATCCTTTTTTCCAGATTAGTGAGTTGTTATCCTAGAGTGAACCAACATGTGATTCTTTGCTAGTTCATGTATTGGATTAATGTTTGAAGGAGTCACATAGTTTGCAAGAGTGTACTCCTCGAGTTTTTTCAGTTTGACATGCAAACTTGTGATGGAATTTTTTTAAATGATACCAGTTGCATGCTTGTGCAAGAGTTTATTCATTTTCAACTAGGTGATATTTCCATGGTGTGTGGCAGTGATTTGAGCCATGATGTATACTATGATTAACATAACACATTTTTGTCACATAGTGATCAGAATTTTTCAGTTAGTGCATGGGTTTTAGGTGCTTATTGATAGTGTGTGCACTGATAGTTTTCAGCATGGTAGT
The DNA here is from genome assembly GCF_030272615.1 of Cryptomeria japonica. NCBI lineage: Eukaryota > Viridiplantae > Streptophyta > Pinopsida > Cupressales > Cupressaceae > Cryptomeria > Cryptomeria japonica. Next base: position 631,605,026 of record NC_081409.1, on the reverse strand, counting down.
TGGATAGGAAGAAGAAATAAGTTTGATCAATTGCAATCCAACTATACTTTCAGATTGGCTTCAATGCGGTCTAGGGAGAACAATGTTTATGGGAGGGGTAAGCATTGGATGATCTTTTCAAGTGGCCTTGGGCCATCACTTGTGGTTTGATGCTCAAGCTACAATAGTTTGGGGTAGAGAAGACCTTTTTTTACTCTCTTCCCAATAGAGTAGGCATCCGATCTTCTCCCCAAAGATCTGGGATCTTGCCATGCTCACAGGGGGCATGCAAGCCCCGAGCTAGAGCCACTGTTGGGACTTAAAAAAATTGTCTATTTTTGAAGACTCGGGCTCAAAATTTTGTAGATTGCATTCAGAATTGCCTTTAAGAACAGGCCTTTGTAGCTCATTTGGTGAGCTCATATTTTTGCACTGTTGGAAGTGTTGAATTTTGGCTTTTGATATGCCTCTCTTGTGATAAAAATCCTAGGGTTTAGGGTTTTTGGAAGATTTTTATTTTGGCTAAGCTTCCCCTTTGTTCTCCTGGGCCATGTTATGTTTCACATTTGACCGACGTCAGCCGGTTTCCTCACCTTAAGTCATGATCGGGAGGGTTCTTTGTCATAGGTTTACCGGCCCCACACATCAAATTATTATATCGGGTTGGTTACCTAAAATATTTTTCCTTAAGGATCATATAGTTCCCCCAATGACTAAAGCTTAGTCATATTTTTCCTTAGGATGGCCCCATCGCACAATCACTTTGCCCATTTTCCCTTAGGATGAGTCCCACGTGCTTGAATTCTTCACTTAAGTGCAGGCACCATTTCCTAGTTGTGCGGGATAAGAAAATCATAAGGATGTGTGAGCGGGTGTTATCCCACGAGTATATTCATAGTGGGTCCTACTTACGAAGGATAAGCTGAAAGCATCATACAAAGAGAATTGTTATCCCACAGAACATTTGCAGTTTAGATTTAGGATCACGGGATAAGAAATGGTGCACAGTTGAAGCAAGGAAATGTTATCCCATGATATCTCCAGGATACCAAAAAGGCAGTGAAGGATAAGGGACAATGAAAGGAGTGACAAGCATATAAGCTTATCCCACACCATCCTTCAGTCTATAGATTGGGTAAGCAGGATAAGAGAAATCAAAAGATACTAAGGAAAATTTTATCTCGTGAAGTTTACTACTGATCAATACAAGGCCACGAGATAAGAAAGTAAAGGAAAGAAAGAGGATTTTCTATCCCACACGTTCCCGTGGGGATAAGAAAAGGGTCGTAGGATAAGGTGGAAGGCAGGTAGTGGCTATTTCTTATCCTGTGGAGTAAAAGGAGGCTCTTTGAGAACCTATGGGATAAAGGAATACAATAGTGGGAGAGAGATGTGCTTATCCCGCAGGGGATTAGCAAGCTGCACAAACCCACGCTGGATACAAAATTTAAGACGTGGGGAATGGAGATGTTGTCTAGCGTGTAGTGAGCCCTCTCAAAAACGGTGCGGTATAACATTGAAGTGAATCTCGTGCACAATAAATAAAGTGCAAATGAGGGAAAAGGAAAATGAAGAGGTGCTCATATTCTCTAGCATGAATGACAAATGTAACTAGAAAGGGCCGTTTTCATAGATTTCCCTAGTACAATCCCTTCAAGCTTTCCACAAATGTCTGGACATCGATGCAAAATGTCAAAAGGGGATCTTTGCCATTTTTGAATCCAAGGGGGGCTATTTTTGTTTCTCAATGAATTTTTTAGTCAAGGGACCTTTTGTTATTTACAAAACGAGTGAAAAGGTGCAGTAAAATTAGAAATAGGTTTTCACCAAAATAGCAAATTTTTTTCAGTTTTCAAAACTAAGGAAAAAAGAGCTCCTGTCACAAGTGTGAGAGAAGCCAAATATGGCTGACATTGGCAAAGGTGCAAAAAGGGAAACTTGACAAGGGACTCCAAATAGCATTTTCATACTTTCAACTCTAATTTCTAGACAACTGAAAGGATGCAGAGATAAAATCATTTTTGACTTTCACCAATATGGAAAGAGTCTGAGTTTTCCAAACAATGAGACATGTGAGCTTCTGCAGCAAGTGGACAACAAACCAAAAGTGGTAAACATTGGACAAGGTATAGATGGACTTGACAGGTGCAATCAAAGTGGAAATCTTTCTGATTTTCAACTTTTCCAGTAGGGATGCAAGTGCATTATTTAGGCAATTTTTGAAAGGAGGAGAGCAGACTTTCAAAACTTCCAGATTTCAAGAAAGAAGACAAGTCACTTTCTCAAGATGCTTTTAGGGTTTCCTTAGGTCTTCTTTATTGGATGTTTAATACTCTCTCTTCTTCTCAGAAAAGGAGAATTTTGAATGTCATTATCTCATTCTGGAAGCATGGCTTCCATGTATAGGGTGCATAGTTTTAATGCTAGTTAGAGTTAGTTTTCTTTTAGTTTGTAGTATCTTGATGTTTCAGACAGTTTGTAACCAGAATACAAGCAGATTTAAAGGTTATATTGCAATTGTCTCTCTTATGTATGCTCTATTTTATAAAATGAAATGATCAAGGGTCTTTTGTTTTGTCCCTGCAAGTCAGGAGTGTATCTTGTTGTTTGCTTCTCTTCAAGGAAGAGATTAATTTGCTTCTTCAAGGTATAGAAATAGTGTTGTTTACATGTGAGATTCTCAGGTATGGTTGTTGGTGAAACCAAAAGGGATAACGTTGGTGTAATGCATTAACATTTCAAGCTCAAAGGTTGCATGTTACCCTATTTGGATGTCAAATCTGCATATTGTGAAGTTGACTTTGCTGCCCATACAAGGCACTAGTCATATAGTTGTTTTCAGTTTTCAGATTCTTTTCATATTCAAAATATCTTTTACTTTTTGCATTTCTTTTGCATGAGGAGTATGATTAGTGTAGAACTCCCCTCCTCAATGAAGTGCATAGATGCTTAGAAACTAAGGTTAAAGCCAAAACGAAGAGTTAAACCATCTTCCTTAGTACATTTTCATTGAGATGATCTGTTGTAAATGTAATGTCCTAAATATTTTGAAGTTGTTAGTTGTTTTGACATTGCATAGGTTCATTTGCCTTGGTCTCACAGAGCCAAAAGAGTAGGAGATCTCAGTCTTGTGACTGAATCTTGTTTAGTTGGCCAAATCCTTCCCCGAGTTTGTCAATAAGTTAGTGGCAATTCCTCTAGAACTCGAGAATTGTTGGTTTGGGAACCGACATAACCCAAGACCTTATTATGCGTGTACGAGATTGGAGAGATGGGTTCTTTTCTACCTTGTTCTTAAGGTTTGAGACCATGTCCTTTATATCCCATCTTATCTACAATAACATATGTTGTAGGATACATTTTCTTGTGGATATCTACCAGTGCTTCATCTTCTTCTTGATACAACCAAGAAGTGACATCAATTTCTAGGCTCTCTTCATCAAGTGGGCCCCATTTCTCAAAGGTGGTCTTTCTGCATTTCATGATGGGCTTCTTTTGGATTTTAATTTATTTAGCCTTTCCATATGGCTTAGGAGAGGGTGGGAGTTAACCAAAATAGAGTGCATTTTGAAGTGTGCACTCTCCACAACCATTTTCAATTATCTAACCTTGAACTCAGATTTGGAAGAGGTGGATGTGACATTTGATGGATCGAATGGAGATGGCGAAATGGGTGTATTGAGTGAACAATGGTAAGGGTTCTTTCCCTCAAGGATTTTGTAGTACTGAAAGGGTTGTAGATTAGCCGGGATGGTGATCTCTCTGCCATTGTAAGGGAATTTAAGACATTGGTGATAAGTGGATAGAACGACCTAAATAGAGTGGATCCATGGACGAACAAGGGGGATGCTATAGGAAAGATCATGGTCTAAGAATTGGCATGTAATTTCAATCATTGCAGGGCCCACTTGAATAGGTAGAGCTATCTTGCCTTTAGAAACCCTTTCTACATCATCATAAGCTTTCATTGTGATCTTGTTGGATTTATCAACCAAGTATTTAGAAATTTCGATTTGTTTGATCAATCTATATGTACAAAGATTTAGTCCAGATCCACTGTCAATAAGGACTATCTTTATTTATGCTCTTGAGAAATAGCTTGAATGTGAAGGGGCTTGTTGTGACATGGGTCTGCGGATGGAGCATCTTTGGATGTGAAAATGAGATGGTGTTGCACATCAAGGTTACCGATTGAGGCTTGGAATTAGGTAGCATTGATATTATCTGGAACACAGGACTCTGGGAGGGCTTATTCAAGGATCTCTTTATGAATGAATGACATCCTGAGGAGTTCCAAGATGTAAATCTCTACAAGCATCTTATAGAGGTGATCAAGGATATCATAATGACAGGTAGATGATAGCAGAGCTTGCAGAGGAGGAAGAGGAGCTCCCTGAATAGTTACTCTCCCTCTGCAGGTGGTGAAATTATAGTCATTTTGGGGATGTGATGTGGAAGGTGAAGCACCTTGAATGACTATGGGGAAGAAAAACCTTGAATGATTACCGAGGTTTGTAAGGAGTGGATGAGGAGTCAGCTCCTTGAATTGTAATGGTGTTAACAAGGGTATTAGTGGTCTCTATGCAGCCTACCAAGGAGTCAAATCCAATGACGTGATTGTTGTAGTCATAATGGACCTCATTAGATGATGAAGCTTTATCCTTACCATGCTTAGGAAAGGGGTCCTAATACATTTTGAGTTTGTCATTTGAAATAGCAGGTTTAGGAGTTGCAACCTCAACATCACCTTTGTCAATCAGGTTTTGGATATAATTCTTGAGTTTCATACACTTGCATGTATCATGAGTTTGGACACGTGATGATAGTTGCAATATTAATTCTCATTGTACCATCTAGGTTTTGGTTGGTTTGCATCAAAAGAACGAGTCATTGGAAAGATAACAATGCCAACCTTGACAAGATTTTGGAAGATGACCTCTATAGGTTCCACAAGTGGGATGTACTCACGTTGGGATTGATTGTTGGAATGAGGAGGTCAACATTAGACATAGATGTTATTGCGAGGTTGGGATTGGTTGCGGGAATCAAATTGGGTTTAAATTGATTATTGGTGGTGGTGGGTTTGGTGCGGATGGTCACAGTTTGGACACACTTGGCATCGATGACTCCATCATTGACAATATTCTTATTCTTGGACCAAAACCTAGGCTTGTCATTAGATGAAGAAGGGCCTTACAAATTTTTATTATAATGTTTGAGAGTTCCTTCTTTAGGACGACTCTTTCTAATGTTATACCTTTCTTGGCAACTTGTTCAAAGGAATCTAGACATTGGCAAATCAAAGGGCAAGATATTTCTGTCACTAGGTTGCGTAGAAATAGCTCAATTTGGTTAGACTCTGGTATGTCCCACAAGAATTTCTTGATGAGGTTTGGCCATCTTTGCAAGAAGCTGGTGAAAGTCTCTCCAAGCCTTTGCTTTATGTTACATAGGTCCATCATAGAGGCATCATTCTCAATGTTGTATTCATAGTGGGACACAAACTTTTCTACAAGGTTGAGGAATGATTTGATGGAGCCATGAGATGTGGTGGAGAGCCAAGTGAGGGTGTCTCCACTAAGACTCTTAGGAAAATGTCTTCTAAGGTAAACATCACTATAAGAGGCCTCCTAAAAAGCGATGTAAAATTCACAGGCATGGTCTCTTGGGTCACATTTGCCTTGTATTTTTCAAATTTAGGCATCTCAAAACCAGGTGGGTAGGGAGCTACTGAAAGTGAAGGATCATAGGGACAAGGAAAAATTTCTTCAAATGTGTATGATTTCTTACAAGTCCCATCCTTAAGTTTTTTTATAATATCCTTCATATCTTGGATTTCTTTCATAAGGTCGTGTTGTTGATTCTGGACATTAGAGATGTAGTGACTTGCATTAGATCCTCGAATTTGAGTAGATATGGACAACATAACACCACCAATATATTGATAAGAGGAAACAGGAGGTTGAAGTGATTGAGGGGCATGATGCGGAAATGGTATTGATAGGAGGTAAGATAGCATTGATGTAGTTAGCCAAATTGTGAAGGGGTGCAGATGACCTAGGAGGTTGAGAGATAGATGGATTAGAAATGCTTGGTGGCATAGAAACTGGAGGCGTAGAATTTGCAGGCGTGGAGGTTGTAGGTGGTGGATGAAGAATGGTATCAAGAATGGGGCGGTTTACAAGGTCACCTTCTACACATGTGTCAATAATGGATCAGTCAAAGTTTAGGGGTAAATGTACCCCTTGACTTATAAGCTAAGCTATGAGCCCATTAGGATCAACCTTGAATAATTTTTCTAACATTTCTTTATTGTAGGGATAATCCATTAAAGTTTTCAAATGCGGGGAGTGCTCAGGTTGGTCAATCAATTGTTCCTCTTGTTGGAGATCATGATTGACAAGGTGACTAGTTTCAAGAATCTCATTGCCTTCGGCCATCTTCTCTTTTTGGGAGCGAGTCAAGACCATACATAAGTAACCTCAAGAATGACAAAGACGAAAATTACAAGAATGAACTTTTGAATAATTTGGACTTGATGAGAAAAAGTGATGAGAAGGCCTTAGCAAATTTGTATTTGGTATGGTTTGGATTTTATTGAAATTTAATGGTCCTTGGATTAGGAGGAGATGGATTGGATGATATCTTAGCCCTTGGATTGGGACATATATAAGGTGTAGAAGTCAATGATACGGGTCACAAAGTGAGGTAACAACCAAGCTAGGCTAAAATCATACCCTGGATAAAGATTGGATCAACCCTTCCTCTAATTAGGATAGACTTTGCTCCTAAACAAAATAGGACAAGGGATTAGGATTTTGATCAACCCTAATGATTAGGATCAATAAACAATATACTTGAGATAGATTCTTTCTCAAGAACAAGGCTAATTGGGGATTTAACAAATGATAAAAGGTCTAAGTTAGACTTTGCAAAGTGTTAAACTTGGATTGGGAGTTTGATTGATTGATTGATTGAAATTGGATTAAGGTTGATTGATTGATGTGATAAGTCCTTAAAGATGAAAAATGGCAATGATAATGGGAGGAAGACAGATTTGAAGAATATGGACGGAATGAAGGTTACCTTAGATGTAGAATGACTCAATAAGTGATTCTTGGTATAGGAAAGTTGGACAATGGGATGCGACTACTCCTATTGAGGGATTGAGATAATTCTAACCTCTAGTGGAAAGCACGAGTTGTCAAATGTTCCTCATCAAACTTATTGTTGTAACCATGAAGGTAATCCTGGAAATGATGTAAGAATGTATGATATTTCAACAAGAGTTTTCCCTTGATGTACAATTTTCTTTTTTATGCTTGAGGATTTATTTATAACTTGGCTTCTTCTTATTTACTTGGTGGTAAATGGGCTTCTTAGGATGTTTGAGGGACTTGGGTTTATGGTGCACGATTGTAATTGGTTAGATTTTTTATTGGGGTAGAGATGCTGAAACAAAATCAGAGATGTCGATCCTCAAAAGCGAAAAACATTGATCCTCAGTGGTAGAGATGCTGAAATAGAGGTGGAGATGTCGTTCCTTAGGTGGAGATGCTAAAACTCAAATTTGACAATTTTAGATGTAAGTTTGGAAAATTTGGTCAAATTTTGGTCAATTTGGAAAATTTTGGATTTTTGTCTACACTTGGCAAGAAATATCAGATAGTGACAAGCACATTGGCCAAGGTAATACTTATAGTAAGCATGAAAGTGAGGAGGGCCTAGATTAGCTTGATGTTACAAAATTTATTGATTTTCACAATGAAGACACACAAAATGCGTACAACTTAGGCTGGAAAGTGGATACTATTTGTTGATCCCCACGTGGATTTCTCCATATACCTAGATAGTGCAGATAGATAGAGACTTGGTAGCACTGGCTTCTCTCCATGACACTCACTTCTTGAGCATATCAGAATCTCTTACCCTGAAGATCCAGAGATCTTATGAATCGAGGGACATCTATCTCTACTTTGAATGATACCTGTAGGGCTACTTCAGAGATCTAACCTCCTGTATCAACAAGCAAATGGGATTTTGGCTACTGCAACAAGGTGTCTAGTAATGTCCTAAGGGATCCTAGTCCAATGATGAATTCTTGAAGCAAGCCACTTAAGGCTCTAAATGAGCTTATCGGTGCAGAGGAGGCCCCCACATACATCAAAATCACTCAACAATTTAGCCCCCTGACTAGCAGATTTATATAGTGGCTCAGAAAATACTGCTTGAGATCCTAGCGAGAGAGATGATATCCCCAACGTACCTCAATTTTGAACCACGTCCTTTGGGTGATGAGGTCTCCAAGAGGTAGTTATCTACTCAAAAATAAAAATTAGTTGTTGTTAATCAGTTTTCTCTTACACCCAAGGTCCACGAAGGCGAGGGGGCAAGAATGAAATCTAAACTAGTGGCAAAAATTTAAGGTCTTCGACAAACATCCAGCAAAAGATGATTTAGTTTGGTTTTTTTGCCTTGGACACACGAAAAAAGTTGCAAAACTCAAATTAAATTAGTAACACCTTAAAAAATATCTACCCACAACGCAAACGGTGAAGGGAAGGTGCAGACACCAACATCTGCACAGATGCCAATTTAAGGCACTGCCCCATAGACAGAGTTAAAACACCAAAAAATTGAAATTTGAAAATTCAAACTTAAACAAAGGTAGGAAATTTACCAACATAGAGATGTTGATGTAACTGGTTGAGACGTTGATTTAGCCTTTTCACAAACATAGTTAGATTGAAAATAAAAAAATTAAATAATGTTAGAGGGCATGAAAGTAGAGGGGCAGAGATGTTGATCTGCAACGTAGACACTGATGTCTGCGCAAACGCCAAAGTGCAGTTCCCAAAAAAATCTAATTGAGAGGGGGTGGGTGAATTAGTTTTCTCAAAAACTTTACTTAACTCAAACTCAATTTTAGATCTGATAATTAGCAATGAAAGAACAAGTCAACACCACATCAATAGCAAACATAACACCAAGATTTTTGACGTGGAAAACTCGGTTAAGGAAAAAACCATGGTGGGAACCTACCCATAATATGATGATACCCTATTAGAAGTATATGAAATATTACAATGGGGAATTCACAAGCATTCAGGCACACTTCCTAGAGATCACTGCTCCAAAACAAGAAGGGCCAAAACCCTAAGGAAGACTCATTGTCTTACAAACAAATTTTGATTACATCTGAAAAATCATGAACTGAGAAAATAGCATCTCTTCATGCCTAGTTACAGTTTCAGTTAAACACACAATCTAATCTACTCTGTCACACTTCTTCACACTTCTAAAAGATCAAAACATTTGTTCACACACTTATCTGATCATACACATTCAGATACACTCGCAGATACATCTCTCATATGATTATTACATATATTTATACATGTCATCAACCTATCTTTCAAGGTTTGCTCAACACACATAATAAATTACAAAGATATAACCATAACCATACATGCTACAATATTACACGTGGACCAAAACAATTCTAGGTGAGACATAGTATGGACCTAAATCAACACCTCAAACATGTAACACCTCCAATAATTATGCCTCGAATATCTACAACACGCTACATTCATCATGTCAACCAAGAACATGAAGAACACCACCGGATCAAGGAAAATCATCAATAACGTGCTCACCAATCAATGTGAACCACCAACACAAATAGAACATGATATAAAAATATCCACAAGCATCATGAATTAGCACATAAACTACCGCACCAACAGCACTTACTAGAATATTCATCATCATTATACCGAACTTCAAGAACACTTACTGAACTTACTGTCAAATTGAAATATTCACTTGTGGACCTCCAAATCATGAAGCATCTGAGTTGAGGACACACTATAATGTCCCAAACACTTTGCCAAATATGAAAACCAAGATATTGCAACGCAGAGCAATGCGGAGCAAAATCCAGAACATCGATCAACGCTGAACAACTGAAAAACCAACCACAATACCAGATCTCATAACTCAATCAAATCACCATGGGAACCTTGTTGGACACAATGGATCACTAAGAGGGGGGTGAATCAGTAATTTAAACACTTCTTTTCTAATCAAGGATATAACGATATACTATAAATTAAAAAGAGTGTTGACTGATAAACCAAACAATGCAAACTAAGTGTGTGAAAGGATTTACTATAACATCAATATACCACATACACAAGAATGCATCACATGACACCAGATATACGAGGAAAACCTAATGTGGGAAAAACCTTGGTGAGAATAGTTGTTGGAGATCTTTTGTTCCAATCCAGCCTCATAATGAAAATGATCTGATTATAATTTTAGGGCACCAGCCCAAGGAGCACCAACCCCTAATTTATGAGCACCGACTCAAAGGAGCACCAACCCCTGAACAATTTATAGGCTACAACCTAAAGGAGCTACAACCCCTGCACTAAGCACCTACTTAGTGAAGACAATATGAAGATTCAAATACATAAATAAATTCCCTGTTACAAATGAAGTTTTGCAACCCTTCAATACTCTGCTCTATTGGTTTCAATCTTACCGGTTTGTGAAAACTCCACACACCCTACAACAATGCCTTTTAGCTGATTATTACTTTGCTGAAAATTCTCTTCCTCTGAATGCTGGATTCAATTCACACTTGATCACACTTTGCCAGGTTCTACCTCTGTCGGTTTGTTCTTTGTCGGTTCACACACACCTTACCGATTTCTCCTTCAACACACAGTCACTTTAGATATTTCTTATTTTTTCTCAACACAATCTTTTTTCACACTCTTTCATTCACCAGCATCATCACATATCAGTCTTAGGTTGACATCTTTTAAACTTGAGGCCTCCCACCAAAAACTAATTCAAACTTAGGATGGTTAGGGTTTCCCTCCTTCAATCAAATTTGTATCCAATCTGATTCGATCTACCTTGGATCGCTCACCTGCTTTTGGGAGATGCATATGTACATATTTGTATTCATCCAATGCATGTTTGCTAAAAATAGAAAACTTAAACTTGCTTTTCGGCCTTGTTCTTTGTCAACCCCATTTATAATCCAGTTGTTTCTTTTTTGAGGTCAATCTACAATCAGATTTCATTCTTCGATCACAATTCCTCAATTGTCTGATCATTCTCTGTCGTCCATTCTTCCTCGAGCCGCATCAATCTGTCATCAACCCATGATTTGCGGTTTTATCATTTAATGACCACCAACTACATAGACAACCATGTCGATGAATATTTCACCGACCTCTACATGTTTTCCACCTCAACTCCATGGGGCACACATCAGCATACATTCAACTCACTGACAAAGAGTTGGTTCAAACTAGAACATCTCTACTGATACAAACCCTTACTAGTATGTATCACTCTTACCAGCAACACATTATCCTGACAATCCATCTTACCTTTCGGTATGTCTTCATGCCATTCTTTTTGTTCTTCTCTTTGGGTATTGTTGTGATTCATCTAGCATTCTGCCTCTTCATCACAAACAAACAACCATCCTTCATACCGGTTCATGCCTTACTAGTTATTACTCAAGTGTGCCAACACACTCCTGCATCTCACCTCATACTGGTGATATCATCTGTCAACTCAGAACATACTTCTCTTCTTTATGTCAGTTCAATCTTCTTCATACTGGTTGACACACTCTACCAGTAGCTACAATACCAGTTGACATCAATGACAACTCAATACCAACAATCTCCAACAATCTCCCTCGTTGGCATCGATGTCAACACTTTCTATATCGATTTCTCTCCCCCTTTGACAACAATGGCAAAGGGAACCTTAGTCTAACACCAATCATACTACTAGACTCCAACCTTATTCTCTCCCTTTAGTAGTTGAATTACAACTCATGTCTTCAACCAGTAGGACACATTCTCCCCTTGTGTCCATGCTTCATGATTCAAGAGTCATAAGATAATAACAATTGTTGACTCCCCCTGAACCATACATCTCCCTACACATTTAAGTGTTGCCTGATGGTGGGACAACTCCCATCTTTTGTCTCAAGTACTCAAATGTGCCCAAAGGAAGTGGCTTGGTAAATGTCAGCAATCTGCTCACCGGTTGGAACATACTCTACTGTGACCTCCTTGTCTGCTACCTTCTCCCTCAAGAAGTGATACTTGATTGCAATGTGTTTTGTTCTTGAGTGCATTACTGGATTCTTGGAGATGTTGATTACACTTGAGTTATCATACCAGATTGGAATAGGTTCTGGTATCTCCACCTGTATGTCCTTCAGTGTCTGCTATATACTCGGCCTCAGCAGTAGATAATGACACTGAATCTTGCTTCTTGTTGTGCCATGATACTAACCAGTCTCCTAGGTAGAAAGAACCTCCACTTGTACTCTTTCAATCATCAATACAACCTGCCCAATCTGCATCAGTATAAGCCTGCAAAGTGAAGTCTCCTGTCTTTGGATACCACAGGCCATAACTGATTGTTCCTTGAAGGTATCTGAAGATTCTCCTGACTGCATTTAAGTGAGACTGTTTAGGAGCAGCTTGGAATCTTGCAACCATGCAAACTGCTTGTACAATATTTGGTCTAGATGTTTTTAGATTAACAGACTACCAATCGTAGACCTATACAGTGTCTGCTCTACTTCTGGTGACTCATCTAGTTTTCTCAATTTACAACCAGTAACCATGGGAGTACTTACCGGTTTGTTGTCCGCCATTTGAAACTTTTTCAACATGTCTTTAACATACTTGGTTTGTGAGATGAAAATTCCTTTCTCCTGTTGTGAGATCTACAAACCAAGAAAATAGGACAACTCACCCAGCATGGACATCTCAAATTTTGTCTTCATCTGATCTACAAATTCTTTGCACATGATGTCCTTGTCTCCACCAAAGATAATGTCATCCACATATACAACAACTATAATCATATGATCTCCATTTACTTTAATATACAAGTTGTTATCCTCATTCCCTTTCCGAAATCCTCGCTCTTTCAAGTATTTGTCTAACTGGGAATACCATTCTTTGGGGGTTTGCTTCAAACCATACAAGGCTTTCTTCAACCGGCATACAAAAATCTCATCATTATGTAATAGATATCATTTTGGTTGTTCCATATAGACTTCTTCTTCAAGATTACCATTCAGAATTACAGATTTGACATCCATTTGGTAAACCTTGTATCCTTTATAGGAAGAAAAATCTAAAAACATTCTTATTGCCTCTAACCTAGTAACTGGTGCAAAGGTTTCTTCAAAGTCAATACCTTCCACTTGAGCATACCCTTTGCAAACTAACCTTGCTTTATGTCGGATTATATTGCCTTCTTCATTCATTTTGTTTTGGTAGACCCACTTGGTACCTATGACATTCTTGTCTGTCGGTCGAGGAACAAGCTCCCAAGTTTGATTTTTATCAATTTGTTTCAGCTCTTCATCCATGCCATCTACTCACTTTTCACTTTTGCTAGCTTCATCAGAAAATTTAGGCTCAATTTCTATCATGAGGCATAAATTTACCTGCTCATTATTCTGGGCTAGTCTCCTTCTAGTCTGCACACCTTCATTTTTATCTCCTATGATCTATTCTTTCGGATGGTTCTTCTGCACATACCGATTGGGGTTCTTGCTTGGTGCTTCTTCTACTAGTCCATTGTCATATTGTTCTTCATATTCAACATCTGAATCATTAATGTAGGGTGCCAGTGCAGATTTTCTCTTATGTAGGTCTTCATCTATTCTCACATTTATACTATCAACCATTTTTCTTAATCTCTTGTTGTAGCATTTGTAGGCTTTTCTATTGGTTGAGTAACCCAAGAATATTCCTTCATCACTCCGAGAACCAAAACTTCCTAATGCATCAGCATCTCTTTTGATGAAACACTTACTTCCAAACACTTTAAAATGATTTAGTGATGGTTTCCGGTCATACCATAACTCATAAGGAGTCATTCTATTGTTCACTCTTAGGCGTACTCGGTTTAATGTGTAGACAACGGTATGAACTATTTCCTTCCAGTATTTATCCGGTATGCTTGCCTCATTCAACATTGTTCTAGCCATCTCCTTCAGGCCAAATTCAAGGTTTTAGGAGCAACTAATTGGATCATGACATCATAAAATGATGTCATTGGATGATGTCATAATGTGTATGTCGCTCTTAGTTGTTTGTGTCAGGAGAAAAATGATGTCATTGGATGATGCCATCATGTGCATTTGACTCTTAGTTTTTTGGATGATGTCATCATATGTATGACTAATTCTGTAGACATTATGCGACTTCTAAGTCACCTTCTCCCTATTTCAACAATATTTTTCTATGGCTAGAAGGTTCAAGTTGTAATGTTATTTTTGCATTCCACGTTTATTTTTTCTCTTTCAACAGATACGACAACACCATATCAAGAATTTTGGTGACATATCGAGCGTTTTTCTTTGAATCAACATGTGGTCACATGTCGCTTCAAAGAGGGGCAAAATGTACACACCTAAAACTTGCACAACTAATTAAATGAATTATATTCATTTAATCATCATTTATTCACCTATTAATTAGACTAAGCTTTCAATTTGGAATCAATCTTAGTCTCATATCTTGCATTCCATCTTGCATTTCATATTTTCATATCATTTGATCATCTAGCTAGGATCTTAGTTGCATTCATTTTGATCTTGGCATATCCTTCAATCTCGTTCTTTAGGTTGACATCTAAAAGATCAAGTGCTCTTCCAAGTGAGAACCACCTTGAATCTTGAAGATCCTTGGAGATAGAGGAACATTAGACATGCTTGGGGTTCTTGATTTTGAAGCTAACTTAGTTTAGTTTCTATTTTGATTTCTAACTCTAACATAATGTTTCATGTGTGTTTTTGATGTTGTTTGATTCTCTTTTGCAGATTCCACACTTTTGAGCACACAATTATATTTGCTTTGAAGGATGTTATAATGTGTGTTTGAGATTTAGATAAGTCTTGAATTGATCCGCAACTTAATATTATTGATGCTACATATGTTTTAAGCTAACCTATTTTGGGTCACAAATTTCAGTTGATAGGTCCTATTGGTGCTGACCTAATTAATATTTTGAAGGTTTTGTACATGATATATAAGGAAGGATAAATCATTTGTGAAGCAAGTGCTAGAAATTTATGATATGTGGAATGGTTTAATAATGAATCAATTGAGAATGAAGTGTGTGTGTGTGTGAGAGATGGAATTGTGAATTTAAATATTGTAAAACCAAATAAGATTCAACCACATAAAACCCTAGTTCTACAATGAAATCCACCATACACCAATAAAGAACCTAAAAACATGCAAAACATCAAATATGAAATATTATACCATTCACATGCCCATTAGGGTTTGATTACCATTTTTTCCTATCTTCATTGATCTTGTTTGATGTAGTTGCTCTTAGATTTTATGTGTGCACAAGAAAACAAAGAACGAATTGTGGTTGTGTAGTTTGATAGTGTGTAGATTCTTCACTTGAATGATTGAGATATCAAATGATAGGGAAAGGATCTTTTTTTTATAGAGAGAACCCTAGAAATGGAGGGCTAGGACTAAGAGGTGGAGGGATAAATGGTCGACTTAGATTAGAGGGTAGGTATAGAAAATAGGTAAAATATTAGAAAGGTGGTTAAAGGTAAATTAAGAGATGAATGACAAGTGTCATGGAAGGAAAAAGCTAATGAATTTAATTAAATAAATAAAGATTTATTTAATTTAATAGAAGAGGTGGGGCCAGTTAAATAAATAAAATATTTATTTAATATAGGAAAGAGAAATTTAAATAAATAAAATATTTATAATTTAAATTAGGTAAGGCTAGAAGAGGATAATGAATTAATTAAATAAATAAAAATCTATTTAATTAATAGAAGGCTTAGGATAAAATAATTTAATCAATAAAATATTTATTTAATTAGGCTAGGAAAATTTTAGGTGTCTACAGTGTGAAATCTGTATGGCATAGTAACCATGCTACAAAAGAGGACTACAAATTAACATATGTCAAATGCTTCTTCTACAACAGTTCATGTTATAATTTTCATGTATCCTACTACTAGCTAGTGAGTCTCTTCAATAGGTCCATGTTCCATTATATCTTGCTTTGCAAATCCTTTTCAAGAGTAGTGAGCTTCCTTGGGTAGTGAGCCCTATAAAAATCATTGTAATATATGTTTCATATAGTGTGAGTTAACTCTCCCCATGACTTTTCCCTCCTTGGGTTTTCCACATAAAAATCTTGGTGTTCTTGAGTGGTGCATGTCTTTGTTTCTATTCTTTCCTTCTATAGATCTAATTTAATGTTTAATTTCTTACTGATACTTAAGTTTTAGTTTATGCATATTCACCCCCTCCCCCTCTCAAAATCTAGGTGTGTTCAACATATAACCATATAGAATATCATTAAAGTGAGTTTATGTGGTGCAATATTAGAACTCACTTGAACTTTTCTAAAGATTTATGTATGATATCCTTATATAGAGGTGATGTACAATATTACATATTCTAAAAAATAATAGATAATATCATATTTTTATGTATTGTACAACTATAAGTGTAGACACAAGAGGAATACCTAGGTTATTAGATGGAAGAACTACCCAATTCAATGTAAGTTTACGACCCTAGCCATGTGTGCTAACTTTGTGAAGTAGGATCCTCATAAAATATAAGTTTATATCTAGGTAATAATAATCGGGGTGATACTTAACAATGACTCTAGGTCTCACTGGAGTGTATATAATATCAACCATACAACATGAGGTAAAGAGGATAGACATGAATAAAAAGAAGTGGAACATAAGAAGACATAAAAGAACTAAAAACACCCTCAAACATTCTATAATTTGAAAATATGCAATAAAATATATAGATTCTTGTAAATGAATGGTAAAATATACAAGATGAACCAAACCATGACAATTCTCTATCACTTTGATTAAGTTTAAATTTAATCATCAATAGGATATCATTATTTAAGGAACCATAATTATTGGTCAAAATAAATTAACACATAAAGATGAATCAAGTTAGTACCATCAAAGTCATCAAGAAATAACTCCTCGCTACTTGAGAAATAAAATAATTATGTAAATCATAAGTTAACAATGAATCATCAATGGTATATACATGATAAGTTAATTAACTATCTTCAAAATTCTTTCTATCATAATTTAATTTATCACAAGTTAATTTTCAACCATCATGAATACCCATAGAGTCAACATGAGATGTAAAAAAATTACCATCACAAAGCATAATGTCATCATGTATAAATTAAGTAAATCACATAAATCACCATGTATAGACTCATCATAAGTTCCATAGTTAGAGAACATGAACCTAAAGGTAAATAAATACTACTATCATGGCATGAACAAAGAGTGTAATCATTACATATCACATCATCATGACTAGCCAATAGAGATGAAAAATAACACATATCATATCATCCTTAGGAGTATCACTATAAGATAGAGATACCTTATCAATATCTATCATACAAGATGTACTATCATCATAAACCAAAGTGTTGTAAGGAAAAGTAATCAAAGGTAAAATATCACCATGCTTGAATTAACACTATATCACAAGTCATAATAAAAGTATGATCAAGATGAACTACATCAACAAGTGAAGTGAGCATACCTAAAAGAGAATGTGAATAGTAGTTCAAACCTTAGATGAAGGAAGAAAAATTAAAAACATGGAAAAGCAAAACCTACACAGAAAACACATCCTTATGCATAAAATATAGACAATGGTATAAAGAATAAGATAATCGAATGACACAAAGCATACAAACACATCAAAATCTATAAGGCATGCATGAAGAAAGACCAAAGAAAAAATTCAATAATAATCAATTTAACAAATTCAATCAAATGATAAGACACAATCAACAACTTATTGGAAGGGTAAAGATCTAATACATATCAAATAGTGAGGGTCCAATCCCTAAAGAATAAAATGATATACAAGAGATTAAGGATCTTAATATGAAAGTAAAAAATAAGCAAGCACTAACATGTAAAAATAAAAATTACCAAGTAAATCCTAAGGGTCAAACAAGGGTAAGAGGTAGGGTGGAAATCAAATAAATATTATCTAAAACCCTAACAGAGAAAGATAAATTGTAAGGAATGTAAGAGTATGGAGTACATCAAAATGGAAAGAAAAATACATCAATTATTTAAATATTCTCTAGGGTAAAATGATTAAACCATAATGAGTAACATTCTAACCTAGGATAAAAAAAACTAGGACTAATAAAATTCTTGAAACAAATATTAAAATTTTAAATAAGTAAATAATTGTATTAAGTTCTAGGTTCAATGTTGATTTAACTATTATAGATTTCATTAAATGATTTGTTAATATGCTAGAAAGTTTGGACATATTGAATGACTACACTAAGATTGAAAAAACTATTGTCTATTTTTCTAGTTCATTTTTGTAGCTACCAAACTAAACTTACTGCTTGAGGATGTGTATTTAGAAGCTACCTACAACCTATGTCTAAAGAGGTGTGGTGTGAAAAGAAATTGTTTACGAGTTTGCTAAGAAAGGATTGTTCTCCTTTGTTCAAACTATGTTGTTAAGTTAATAGTATGGAACCACAATTGAAAACAACAAGAAGTCATACAATATGCCTAAATTGTGAATAAAATGTTGATGTCTATAGATGCATGCTAGAGGCATTTCTTGATTTTCTAAATGATCCAAAATGAATTATGGTTTTGTTCTTTTATGCAACGCTCTAGCATGCAATTTAAAATATTTATTACTTTAATCAATCCATAATGACTACTTGAAAAGGAGGGAATAAACCTACTTTTATATTTTAAACTTGAAAGTTGGATCACTTCCTCATTTTGCTAACCAAACCTATGCCAATTCTATTTTACACAAATTTGACTTGGAATAATAAATGGATAATATTAAGAGCAAGATCAGTCCTTGAGAATGTGTGAAGGTGAAATCAAGTTAAGATTGATTTATTTACTAATTTCCATATACAAAACAAGAATACATCATTTTATGCATAATTGATTACATTGAAAATAACCCTACCAAAATAAACTAACTATATATATATATATATAGATATACACAATTACATCAATAAAAATTATTGATATTGAAAATGACAAAGTTATTATTTTAATATTAGAAATACTTCTTTAATTATCATTTATTAGTGACAAAACTTTAAAGCAGATTGTAAACAGGGACATAGCATTTTACACATTATTGATTACATTAAAAATAACCTTACCAAAACAAACTAACCATACATATACACACTTACATCAATAAAATTATTGTAACTAACCAAATTAATTTAATATTAAAAATATTTCTTTAATTATCATTTATTAATGATAATTTTTTAAAGTACAAAATAAACAAGAATGTAACATTTTAGACACTATTAATTACATAAAAAATAACCTTACCAAAATAAATTAATTATATATACACAGAGATCAATAAAATTATTGTAAATGATCAATTATTAATTTTTATATTTCTTTAATTATCATTTATTAACCACAAAAATTTAAAATACAAAATAAGAAACAACAAAACATTTTACACACTATTGATTACATTTAAAATAACCTTACCAAAATAAACTAACATTATTATTTTTTTAATATTAAAAATACTTCTTTAATTTTCCTTTATTAACAGCAAAAAGCACAATTAGAAATTCACAATAAAAAGAAGACATCAAAACTCTCGTGTTTTGCAATCAAAACCGTTTTCAACCAGTCAAAACTCAGTATAAAAATCAGCCATCAAAACTCGCGTAGATGACATAAGATGAAAAGCAATTGCTAAATTATGTGTTCTCTCTCAATAACACACGCTGAAACATTTTATCACTCGAAAAAAACTGTCTTTCATAGATCAAAATATGAATTTTGTATGAATAAGATGATTATTGTTCACATCACAACAGGGTTATCAAAGAATTCCAGCCCACCTCCTAAACAAATGCCATGAAAAAACTACATTTTCAACAAGATAACATGCAGGGAAAAAACTACAGACAAAATAACAGGGCACCCAATACCCAGATGAATGCCAGTAAGGCAGAGCCTGCAGATGTAACATGAGCACTGCTTCTAGAGGCAGATGCTGCAGGAGCGTTGGCAGGAACATGGCTGCTTTTAGGAGAACTAGCAGAAGCTGAAGGAGATGGTGATGGTGCAGCAGATTTGGGTTTCACTGAAGCAGAAGAAGAAGGAGCAGAGTCGTTTGCAGGGGATGGTGCAGTTTCAGGAGAAGAAGAAGGAGCAGAGCCATTTGCTGCCAAAACATTTATTGCTACCTTCTGCCCTGCTTCACAGTGGCCTGTGATTCCACATAGATAGTAATAGAGGCCCGCCTTAGATAGTGGCAAAATGTTGTTCCCACCTTCATAAGTAGCAATGGGTGAACTGTTCTTGCAAGAATCATAATCGTTTTCTGTCACTTGAAGCACATTGTGCCAGGTCTTGTTGTAAAGGAACACTGCACATAAACCAGAAGCAGTCAAATGATCCAATATACAAATGAAAAGAAAGGGAAGAGGAAAAGATTTAGTTTTGGGTCAGATTTTTCTTTGAAAAGATGAACCAAATGACCTAGATCATGCAATCAAGATCATCTCTTTTGTTCTGTTGTGGGTAAACCAGTTACCAGATCTGTAATGGAGCTCTAATGGTGTGTTTATGCTTGTAATGGATGGATAACTCTGCTGTGTCAATCATATAAACTTCAGTTTATATGTGAGTTACTCCACCTTAGACATTTCCTTTTGATCCCAAAGTTAAGTAGCTTTGTATTTGGTTGGTCCAAAAATAAGCTAAAAATATACATAATAGATTGTAGTCGTATGATTTCCACAGTCCATCCATGTTATTGCACATTGCTTTTTGTATAAATTGTGTGAATTTATTCCTTCAAGTTTCAGATCAAACTCTATCATCCATCATCAAGAAGAAGAGAGCAAGACGAGAAAAAAATAGAATGATGGATCATGGAGTTTGATCCGAAACATCGAGAAAATGAATTCACACAGTTTATACCAGCACAATATACATAATAGATGTTCATAAAAATACAATGCTAGGAAAACAACTTAGGACTTGATATGAAAACTGTCTCAAACAGAGTGAAATATGATACAATAAACAGGGTTTTGTCAAATTGAGAGTGATTCAAATTTGTTACGCATGATTTTGAAACGATTAACTTAAAGATGACCAACTATCAGATCCTCTCCCTAAACAACAAAAACAATGTAAAGATGATCAACTATTAGATCCTCTTCCTAAACAACAAAATCAACATAAAGATGATCAACTATTAGATCCTCTCCCTAAAACAACGAAACCATTAGACAGCTTGTCTAATAAATCTAGGCAGTCAAATCTTAATTTTCCAAACTTGACTCACTAAGGAGCATCTAATGCAGAGACTAAGTCCAATCAAGTGAACATGTTCTACCAAGCAAGTTGATAACCTTCTCTCATAGATGTTTCAAGCTTAAACTATACATGAAAGTGACTTTCTCAGGCTTATCAAGAAACAAATATGTACTAGATCCAAGCATCTATGATGGGAACGTCTATCTAGCCAACTACAATGCACAATCATAAAAAGGAGATTGTGTTTTAGTTGGCTGGATAGCCACAGCTATCTATGATAGCCTAAAACTAAACGAAAAAGGGTTGTGATGTTGTTCACAGGGGCAAATCTAATGAAGAGTCTTGTCCAAAGAGTCCTTTTAAGTGAATACAAAAAAACAGGGCAGTCAATTATCATGCAATCATACAACATTACAAAAGGACAGTTCATTGATTGCTTCTTAAGACTACAAATCCCTTTAAACCTTACCATAACTTGACAAATCCTGCTACATTCTTTCCCAGCGAAAGAAAATCAAATGCAAGAGGATCTGAAGGTCTGTATAAACTTACACAAAGAGTCCCCCACATAAAAATCATTGGATTCTGCCCAGGCTGTGTAATTCACTTTTCCTATTCTCCAACCATCTGCATCTCCCACTTTATATTGAGTAGCAGAAGTGAGTCTCACTGCTACCATCAAAACCAATACCAATTCCACCAACATTGCAGCTTTGACAAGCCTTGTATTCCCCACCATGATTGAAAATGTAGCAAGGCCTTCCTGAACAGAGAAGGATGGCCTTAAGAATAGCAGGAAGAATATCAGCTCCCTGTGCTTACTGATCTAATCTCTACTATTATAACACAATATAAGTCTAGAAAGTCAAACAATGCATGGAACTTCTCAAAGATTATAAGTGGTTGAATCCCAAGAACAGAGCAAAATATGAGGCCAAGGAAAGGACAGTAAACAAAGAACTAATTGCTTGTTTGATCATTTCAAGGGCACTCAAGCATTGGTATATGTAGAGAATTCTAACAAATGCAAAGCATAGAAGAAAATGCTTATCTGGGGTAAAATCAACCCTCTGTATTAAATGCATCTGTAGATCTCCTTCAAATGTGGGGATACTCAACAATGCAATCTTGAAAGATGCAATCTTAACCGTTTGTTTTGACATTGGAGACAGTGGGTCTCTTAAAATATACCCGAATAGTTAGGAAATTAAGTAAAGCTCATTGATTCTGTCACCTTAGCCTAATAAAATGCTGGTATTTTACAACTTAGGGCATAATTGCAATTCAAAGGAAGAGAAAATTAAGGACAGCATAGTCTCCAAAGAATATCTTCTGGATTTAGAACACATTGTCCAAGTAAAAAAATAGGCAAATCCCCACTATGCCCATGTTCTGTCTTTATTGGACGTTAAGTTTAAGTTGTGTACTTTATCCAGCATTTAAGTCTCTTCATTTTGCTTCCGTGGAAGTCTCTTGTCCATGCATTATTACAATTTTTTTATTTCTATCTACGTGCAATGAAAATTGACATTTCATAAAATTAAAGATCTTGAAAAAGCAAATAAATGTCTGTAGGCTAATGTGGTTAAATTTATATAAATAAGTACAAATTAGCTTAGCTAAATAAATGACATATAGATTATTGACCATAAGCTATTTAAAAAATGATTATAAATCAGTTATAATGGGTAAAATATGTGTATCGGGATCATAAAATAGTCATAATAGTCAAAAATATGAACTAGATTCCGAATATTGGGATCAAGGAATAATCATATTGTCAAAAGTGTCAATGGGCCTTTCATCTATTGATAAAGTTGAAAGGTTCTTAGTGAGCCCACCAAGGATCAAGTCTTGTTGAGTGCAAGGCTTCGACATCATAAGAGATGAGGTTGGGATTGTGCCCCGAGAAAATTTGGTAGAATGGATACCCCTTAGTCCTTGGCTCTTAGCTAAAGAGGACGAATAATCCTTTGTCAAAAATAATAATAATAGTCAAAAGTATGAACTAGACTATTTTCTACTTTGTTCTGGGCGAACTTCACTAATCTGGTGTAGATCCATGAACACAAATTAAGACCTATGCTAGCAAACTTGACCTTTGATGTGCTCACACTTCTATCCTTTTTGCAACCTTGTGCATGGTTGTTTGATCTCTCACTAGAATATAGGGGTTGACGGAGTATTGATAGGCACCTTTAATAGGTTGTCTTACAATTGAGACATGAGGGATTGAATTCTCTTGAAAAACTCTTGACAATAGACAAGATTGAAGACAACCAATGAGGCCTAGAATGTAAATTCTTTACTTCTTTTAAATATCAAGTCCAAATTTTTCACTATCGAGTACTCTTTGTAATGGTAAAATATGTATCCTTCATTTAGTTTTATTCCTTGTTTGGACCAATGTCTAAATCTTTTTATATAGCTGCAAATGAAATCTTTTTTGCATAGTGCAACCTACATGCCTATCTTTCCTTGCATTTGGCTCTATGTTGTTGCCCATCCATATGATTATATACCCATAATCCTACACCAATTGATTTATATACCCAATTCTAATCGTTGATTGAATCATTATTCATAATCCAATCCTATAGAACAAAACTCCAACTTGGTTGCTTGACCCAAGTTGTGTCCATGGATGTGAGGCCATCTTCATATCCATAATCTTGATCACTTAAATATATACATAAAATAAAACATTTAGTTGATTGACCATATTTTCATTCTGTATATTGTAAGGTTGAGTTTGCACAAATCTTCACACTTTCTGTGTTAAGTTTATGTATAAAAATAAATTCATACACTCAATTTCACCATCTAAAATCATGCAATCATTTGCTTATATTGCATAAGAATTAGAGAGCATTTATTATATTAAAGAGAAGAATTACATAATTATCATTCTAGAGTTCATGTGTATATTTTAATATTAGATTCTTTCAAGGTACTTTTAAATACTACCTATTTGATAAAAATATCTATATGACAAAAATATAATTAACTTGTAGTTTACTTTTTCAAATAAAAAACATAAAGGAAAACTCCAAATATCGTCACAAATGAAACTTATAAGAACAAAAACACATGGACCTATGCAAACTAAACCTAGAACCATAGAGATGACCCAACACATTACAAAGAAGAATATTTTGACTCCCATCTATACACATGAATGTCTAGCATATTCCTATATTCCAAGACACATCAATCTCACTAGTTTCGTCCAATGCTATAGTCTTCAATCATTTAGCTAAGCACTTTCTCTCCTCATTAATTACTATTTTGATATTATTATTATTATTATCAAATATTGTTTGATATGATATATTTTATTTCAGCCCATCTACACCCTACATTTTAATCCTTATAATAATTTGTACATAATGTGTAAAAGTTTAGAGTTGTATCACACTTACAAATCAGGTTTTATATAAATTTTTTGGGGGTGGAGATTTTTATATCTATGATAACTCTATCTTTAAAATTTTATGCAATCATCACAATGGGTTTTTATTTTATTTTCAAGAAGCGAAATTATAGGCAATGGAGTGATTTTGTCATCAATCATTTTAGCGAGCATGATTTACTGCCCTATTTGTATAATCATGTTCCTATTCTTGGTACTCCTCATGAGATTAGTATTTGAAAAGGCTATAAGGTTTGACTTTTTTTATAGTTATCTTTGTGAGGGCAACTTATGGGTTCCAAGTAAAACAATTCACGCATAAAATTTGATTGAAACATTTTTAACTAAAATGATGATGAGTGTTGTGCCACCTACATGGATTCAAAAATTTCACCTAAATTGTTCTAACTAAAACATGTTTAGTCAAAATACTATATAACCCTATTTGCTTGTCAAATTTATTTTCTAAAAAAATCTAAAAAGTTCTTTAGTTATTATTGGTAATTTATTGTTTACGTTTATTACTATGAGGTCATTAAAGTCAAAGCATAGGATTGATTGGAATTTTAAAAATGTATATTAAATTTTATAATGCATTGGAGAATAGAATTATCTTCAAAATAAATAATTTTTATTTATTTATGATAAATGATTAAGATATGAAGTGGAAGTCTATTGAAATTGTTATATTTTTAATCAACTTGACTAAAAAAATATTAAAAAATTAAATATTTATTGAAAATATTTTTTTCAATGCACTAGATATTCAAGTTAAGTAAGTGAAAAAATCAAGGAAAAACAAATTTTACTATATTAAAAGTAAAGGCTCATCAATTCCATTTTCTTAAAAAAATTAAAAAATTAGTTATAATGTCTATTTTATTTTTAAAAAGTGAATTAAAATATCTTTAAAATCACAAACATAAAATATGCTAAAGAAACTACATTTCATTAATTTAGAGCATTTCAAAATTCAAAACATATATGTCACCTTCAACTGCTTCAAGTTCAAAATGTTAGATTTGTGTTAGTCATTTTCTTTATAAAAAAGGTGTCATTGTTCTGATCTTTCACCTAAATTATGTTTATTGATGTAATTAGCCTAAGGAACCTTATTTTCATTTTCCTTTGGGTAAACTTGACAAACCTACCCAACCTTAAAAACTTGATTAAGTTTTCAAACTTGTAATTTATTTCTAATTTTCAAACCATTGAGATTTAATTTATCCTTTTATGGATAGTATCAGTTGATAAATCTATCTCCAAGGGTTTAGTGTTTGTTTACATAATTTATCATTTTTCCACCTCATTGATGTATTTTGCATACACACACAACATAGATAAAATTATACAAAAAAAAATCTCTTTTGAAATATTATAAATTTTAAGGTAGAATTTTTATCCCAAGGCTTTGGTAGTTAGGTCTTGAAGCACGAGTTACTCAAAGTTCTTTGTAGGATGTATTTAGAAATGGAATTACATGTAGAGGGTATTTTTAAAGTTAAGGCGAGATAATATTTGTTCAAATCTAAGAAGATGAATTACCTAGAATAACTAGTGCAATTGAATAGAAACAAAACTGAGAATGTAAATGATACAAGATCAAAATAACGACAGTCTCCAAGAGAGAAATGCAAATGCCACAAAAAAAAAATAGCATTAGGAGAATGCAATAGAAAAAAACCATTGAATACAATTACAATGCAATAGAATGGGAATACAAAGACTAGCTAGGAGTGAGTATATATAGGAAATGAGAGAGCGAGGAGGTGGCAAATACGACAAATGGGAAGAGACCACCACAATAGCCTAAAAAGGGCAAGTGTGACTCTCATAAAAGATGCAGACACCTATTAGCATTCGACATTATAACAGACAATGGAAGATTGTTGGCATTTCAATAAGGATATTGAGAAGGTTGTTAATGCTTATGGATATAGCTGATTAAGGATGTTTACTGTCTTAATATTATTATTTTGTCATTGATGTCAAGAAATTGATTTTCTAATTCAATATGATGTTGCCATATCTTGAGAAGTATGACTTGAAGGATATAAAGATGTCGGTAAAAGACATAGAAAGATTATGATGAATAAGAGGATGAATAAGGTATTCAAAGGGCAACTATTACCAAGTCAAACAATGATGAGATCATGATGTTTAGATTGTTTTTACATCATACATATGCTGTAAATTGTAAGGTTAATACTATACTATGTTACCAAGCAAAGAACCTAGTCGGTAAACCCTAAGGTTATCGCTATCGGTTAATGAAGGCAGAATTTCTAACGAGTGAAGTTTAGTATTTACCGAGTTGTAACCGAGTTGTTACTGAGTTGTAACCGAGCTATAACATAATACATTAAATGGTTACATGCATTATTTAATGAAGGAAGCTGATGAGTTGGAACTGATTAAATGATTGGTATGCCATAAATAAAGTTTGTTAAGAATCTATGGCAATGGAAGATTGATAGGAAGATCTACAGTTCAGATTGAACCGCAATACCCTAGCACAAGTTCCAAGAAATGTATGCAAGTTCTTAGGTGGGGTAAAACATTTTTCAGATCAAAGGATACATTGAACCAGGTCAAGCATGAAGATCTGATGGCTATGATTGATCATGGGAAATGTGATCAAGGAGATTAAGCGGTTAGCTAATTGTTTATAAATAGGAAACTGTTGATAAACAATGTATGCGGGCAAATGTATGCACAAGGATGCTACATAGTGATTACCGAGCACAGAAGCTTGAAGACCTGTTTGAATAACAGAGTATAGAAGCCCAACAGATCGACAAGATTAGTTCTATGTCTAGATTGTATTGAACAAATAAGAATCTGCTTTAGCATTTTAGATGTGAAGTTGCAGATAGATTTTATTACTGTTATTTTGTGAAAGTGACAGAAAATCTCTTAACCGAGTGGACTTAATAGTCTTATTTGTAAAACCCTCTAGCAAGGTGACATTTTGATTGAGTGTTTGAAATCCTTTAACAAGGTCACTTCTAACAAGGTGAAGATCCTAACAGATCTGAGGGAAATCCCTTAACCGGGCCACATCTAGCAATGTGTTTGTAATCTTTAACAAGATTTTCTTTTAACCAAGCATACTCTAGAAGAGTATATTTCTTAGTGGGTCCGAAATCCCACAGTGGTCTTTCCCTATTTAGGTTTCCACGTTAAATATGGTGTTATGAGGTTTATGATGTTTATATGCTTTTGAGTTTGCATGTTTAACAGTTTTGGTTATATTACTGAAGTATATGTTACTGAGGTTGAATCTAATGTTTTTATGGAAGATTAAGTTTGTATGATTCACCCCCCCCCTCTCATCTTGCTAGCTATTGGATCTATACTTATATTAAGTATCAGAACTATCCATTGGTATCAGAGCTTTGGACTCCAGAAAAAAAGTTTAAACGCACTTGAGTTAAAGATCCAAAGATGTATAAGAGGGATGCACCGAAGCTGAACAAGTCAAGTTTCTCTACATGGCAGAAAAGGATGAAGCTGCACCTATCAGGAGTTGGAGAATATGCTGTATATTATTTGGAGAATGATTTCATCACACCGAGCACCTATCCATTGACAATGGAAGAGATAAAGGAAAAGCAAGAACATATCCAAGCAATGATTGAAATAACATCTGCATTGACCGATTCAGAGTTTAATGATCTAGAAGGCTGCAATGATGCAAAGGCTATGTGGAATAAGTTCATATCACTATATGGAGGAGATGAACATGTTCAAAGAGCAAAAGTAGATAGTCTAAGAGGACAACTTGAATCCATGAGGATGAGTGAACGTGAGAACATAACTCAGTATAGTACAAGACTAAAGGAGATTTTCAATCAAATCAAAGGAGTAGGTGGAACTATTGAAGAAAAGGATATAACAAGTAAGTTGTTAAGAACCCTTCTACCAGCTTATGCAATCCGAGTCTCTGCAATCAATGAATTGAGGTCTGTACCTAATACGCCAGTTTCTTTAGATGCTACTATTGGTAAGCTACATGCATTTGAGTTAAGTAACTTTGATAACAGTGGATCTTTGGTAAATAAAGTTGAATATGCATTTAGTTCTTTTCATCTTGATGAATCTAATTATTACAATAAAAGAAAGTATAAGTACTCTGAAGGAGATCACAGTGGAGCAAGTGAAAGATTTCGTAAGAACATGGAAGAAGTACACAAACTGTATGAGGAAATCAGAAAGCAAGAAGAGTTTGAAGCACTATTAGCCAAAAGGTTACCGAGAGGCAAAGGTAAGTATAAAGGAAAACTACCTGTGAAATGTTTCAATTGTGATAAGATAGGACATATGGCTTCTAATTGTCCTGACAAAGATTCTACTGAAAAGAGAGATTACCAAGATAATAGATAGAAAGATAATCATTACAGAGGACACCGAGACTTCAGAAGAAGAGATAGAAAGACATGCTTAATAGCTGATAAGGAATCCAACAATGATAAATCAGATGAAACTGATACAGAGGAAGTAGTTTATGTGGCTATCAAAGATGGATTAGATGAAGAAAGGTATGAAGAAAAAGCCCTAATATCTCACATAAATACTAATGACTCTTGGATCAGAGATAGTGGATGCTCACATCATATGACAGGAGATAAACACAAGTTTGTTATATTAGAAGATTATGATGGAGGCTATGTTAGATTTGGTAATGATGCACCATGTCCAGTGAAAGGTAAAGGATCTATAACACTTCTTGACAATGGAAGATGCAATGATGTTTATTGAGTTGAAGGTTTGAAATACAATTTGTTGAGTGTAGCACAGCTAGACAACACAGGTTACCAAATAGAATTTTAGAAAGGAATTATCAAAGTTCATGACAAGAATGGAAAGTTAGCTGCTATCGGGACACAAACAAAAGGTAACACATTTCACCTTGACTCAACTCGTAATAAGTGTTTGTATGCAAAGATAGATGATACCTAGTTATGGCATAAACGGTTTTGTCATGTAAATTTTGATAATCTAATCAAAATAAGTAAGAAGCACCAAGTAAGAGGTCTACCGAGTCTTGAAAAACCTGAGAATGCTATGTGCCGAGGATGCCAAATGGGTAAGATGACAAGATCAAGCTTTACAAGTAAGTCTTACACTTCTAAGGGAATTTTAGATCTTGTGCACACTGATCTTTGTGGTCCTATGAAAGTTCAAAGTTATTATGGTGATAAATATTTCATATTATTTGTGGATGACTATTCAAGGATGATGTCGGTAATGTTTTTAAAAGATAAATCAGAAGCTTTTCAAATGTTTAAATGGCACAAGGCAAGAGTTGAAAATGAAATAGGAAGACAACTGAAATGTCTTAGATTAGATAGAGGAGTAGAGTTCACATCTGATGAATTCAACTTATTCTGCAATGATCATGGTATTAAAAGACAAGCCTCTGCACCAAGAACTCCACATCAGAATGGAATAGCTGAGAGAAGAAATAGATCTATTGTGGATTGTGCTAGAACACTGATGATTGAAAAGAAAGTGCCACAAACATTCTGGAGAGAAGCAATAAGCACAATAGTTTACACCCTGAACTGAGTACAATTGAAGAAAGGTACTTTGAAGACACCATATGAAATCTGGTATGATAAGAAACCTAATGTAAGTTATTTTAAAATCTTTGGAAGTAGATACTATGTTCACAAATATGATAGAAATGGCAAGTTTGATCAGAAGAGTGAAGAAGGAACATTTCTAGGTTATTCTTCTAGAAGCAAAGCATTTAAATGTTTGATCAAATCATCTAACAAAATAGTAGAAAGTGCAAATGTGAAAATTGAAGAATTTGTAGAAAGAAATGATGAAGGAAATTCCAAGGAACCAGAAGACTATGATGAATTTGTCTATGTTCAACCGACAATTCTTACCGAGAAGATTGTTGAAGAAAATGAAAAGTAAATCTAGTTACCGAGTGATGAAGAAGATCATACAGAGCCTACCGAGCCTGTATTAGCCAAGTATGTCAGAAGACATCATGCACCAAGTCAGATTATAGGAGATAAGGATGATCCAGTGATGACAAGGAACAAACTAAGACAGAACACATGTCTGATATTTGAATTTGAACCGAGAATAGTGAAAGAGGCATTTAATAGTGAAGATTGGATAAATGCTATGAAAGAAGAGATTGATCAAATCAAGAATAATGACACATGGACACTAATCCCAAGACCGAAGGGCAAAAATGTAATCGATACAAAGTGGATTTTCGGAAACAAGCTAAATGAAAAAGTAGAAGTCATTCGAAACAAAGCAAGACTAGTTTGCAAAGGTTATGCTCAAGAAGAGGAATTGATTATGGTGAAACTTTTGCACCTGTTGCTAGACTTGAAGGAGTAAGAACATTGTTGGCATATGATGCTTTCAAAAACTTCAAGGTATATCAAATGGATGTCAAATCTGCATTTCTGAATGGAATATTAGAAGAAGAAGTTTTTATTGAACAACCTGAAGGATTTGTTGAAGACAATAATAAAGATCAGGTATGTAAATTGAACAAAGCTTTATATGGTTTGAAACAAGCACCTAGAGCATGGTATGAAAGATTGCACTTTTATTTGATTAAGATTGATTTTATAAGGACAAGTGAGAACAACAATATGTGCATGAAGAATGATGAAAATGGAATACTGATCTCAGCCATATTTGTTGATGATATTATATTTTGTGGAAATGACTCTCTATGTAAGAACTTTGGAAATGAAATGAGCAAAGAATTTGAGATGTCATTAATCGGTGAGATAAAGTATTTTATAGGTTTATAGATACTGCAAATGAAAAATGAGATTTTCATTACGCAGTCCAAGTACATAAAGGAAATCTTGAAGAAATTTGGAATGGAGGATTCAAAACCAGTAAGTACTCCTATGACTATCAACTGTAAATTATTGAAGAATGATGAATCTGCATCTATTGATGAGACACTTTACCGATCCATGATTGGAAAGCTACAATATGTTGTTCACAGCAGACCAGACATAGCACATGCAGTAGGTATAGTTGCAAGATTCTTTGCAGATCCTAAGGAAACATAAATGATAGCAATCAAAAGAATTTTTAGATACTTGAAAGGCACAATGAATTATGGCTTAGTATATTAGAAAGGAAATGATTTTGATTTAAAATTTTATATTGATGTTGATTGGGTAGGCAACATTGATGACAAAAAAAGCACAAGTGGAGGAGCTTTCATTTTAGGAGAAAGACTAGTGAGTTGGCTTAGCAAGAAACAAGGATGTGTTTCACAGTCAACAACAAAAGCTGAATACGTTGCTGTAGCATTGAATTGTACCAACATAGCATGGATCAAACAACTATTGGAAGGTATAAATGAGAAAGTTATCGAGCTAGTAACTATATTCAGTGACAATACTAGTGCCATTAACATTTCAAAGAATCCTATTATGCACTCTAAGACAAAGCACATCTCTATCAAATATCATTATCTTAGAGAAGAAGCTCAAGAGAAGAAAGTGGTGTTGGAGTATGTTAGCACAAAGGAACAAATAGCAGATATCTTCACCAAGCCACTACCAAGGGACACTTTTGAATATCTCAGAAGTAAGTTAGGGGTCCTACCCCTATCTTCTACTCACTGACCGAGTTCGGTGAAAGCATCAATCCGATGACTCTATCGAATATCTTTTAGGAGTTGATGCTGATTTACACACTTTAGGAGGTTTTCTAAAGGTGTATAGGAAACAATACAGGGAACATGAATTGAAGACAAAATGCTCTAACCGAGACTGAATTGACACATTACAGTAGGAATTCACTTCATATAGGAAGAAATTATGTTTTAGTTCTTTACTTTTTGGCATTGTTGTCAAAGGGGGAGAAAACTGAGAAAGGGGAGAAGACTGAAGATTGGAAAGAAGACTGAAAAAAGAGGAGAAGTCTAAATGTATGGGGGAGAAATCTGTTGACAGCAAGAGAGCATTTCAACATTTCAGAATTATAGCAATCCAAATCTTTTAAGGTCAAATCAATTGGTTTTGCCATCAATGCCAAAGGGGGAGATTTTTAGCATTTGGCATTATAATAGACAATGGAACATTGTTGGCATTTCAATAAGGATATTGAGAAGGTTATTGATGATTATGGATATAACTGATTAAGGATGTTTACTGTCTTAATATTATTATTTTGTCATTGATGTCAAGAAATTGATTTCCTAATTCAGTATGATGTTGCCATATCTTGAGAAGTATGGCTTGAAGAATATAAAGATGTCGGTAAAAGACATAGAAAGATTATGATGAATAAGAGGATGAATAAGGTATTCAAAAGGGCAACTATTACCGAGTCAGACAATGATGAGATCATGATGTTTAGATTGTTTTTACATCATACATATGTTGTAAATTGTAAGGTTAATACTATACTATGTTACCAAGCAAAGAACCTAGTCGGTAAACCCTAAGGAACCTAGTCGATAAACCCTAAGGTTATCGCTATCGGTTAATGAAGGCAGAATGTCTACCGAGTGAAGTTTATTATTTACCAAGTTGTAACCAAGTTATTACCGAGTTGTAACCGAGCTATAACAGAATACATTAAATGGTTACATACGTTATTTAATGAAGGAAGCTAATGAGCTAGAACTGATTAAATGATTGGTATGCCATAAATAAAGTTTGTTAAGAATCTATGGCAATGGAAGATCAACAAGAAGATCTACAGTTCAGATTGAACTGCAATACCCTAGCACAAGTTCCAAGAAATGTATGCAAGTTCCTAGGTGGGGTAAAATGTTTTTCAGATCGAAGGATACATTGAACCTGGTCAAGCATGAAGATCTGATGGCTATGATTGATCATGGGAAATGTGATCAAGGAGATTAAGCGTTTAGCTAATTGTTTATAAATAGGAAACTGTTGATAAACAATGTATGCGGGCAAGTGTATGCACGGGGATGCTACATAGTGATTACCAAGCACAGAAGCTTGAAGACTTGTTAGAATAACAGAGTATAGAAGCCCAGCAGATAGACAAGATTAGTTCTATGTCTAGATTGTATTGAACAAATAGGAATCTGCTTTAGCACTTTAGATGTGAAATTGCAGATAGATTTTATTACTGTTATTTTGTGAAAGTGACAGAAAATCTCTTAACCGAGTGGACTTAATAGTCTTATTTGTAAAACCCTCTAGCAAGGTGACATTTTGATTGAGTGTTTGAAATCCTTTAACAAGGTCACTTCTAACAAGGTGAAGATCCTAACAGATCTGAGGGAAATCCCTTAACCGGGTCACATCTAGCAATGTGTTTGTAATCTTTAACAAGATTTACTTTTAACCGAGCATACTCTAGAAGAGTATATTTCTTAGTGGGTCCGAAATCCCACAGTGGTTTTTCCCTATTTAGGTTTCCACGTTAAATCTGGTGTTATGAGGTTTATGATGTTTATATGCTTTTGAGTTTGCATGTTTAGCAGTTTTGGTTATATTACTGAAATATATGTTACCGAGGTTGAATCTAATGTTTTTATGGAAGATTAAGTTTGTATGATTCACCCCCCCCTCTCATCTTGTTGGCTATTAGATCTGTACTTATATTAAGTATTAGAACTATAAACACCTTGCACCCACTCACACTACTACTCAATTAATCTTAAGCAAGCTTAATTAAAAGTGTAGGAAAAACCTAGGTATAAGAAAATAAATAACCAACTAGGAAATAAAAACCTACACTAACACCCCCCTCAAGTGCAACTTAGGTGGGTAAAAAGATGATGGGTCCCAACAAGTAAGGCCATATTAGGTACCCAAGTACACTTTATCGCACCCCCAACAAAGCTTGCAAATGAAGGAACTTGCCCTCAATGAAGGGTTTGGTGAAGATGTTTGTAATCTAATCTGATGTCAGATAGTACTTGAGATCAATTATCTACTCATGAATTATCTCTCGAATGTAGTGCATGTGGATCTCAATATGTTTGATCATTTGATGGTGGACTAGATAGTGAGAGATCTACATGTGTAGTGTCATAAATTGCATCTCGTGTAATTCTACATCATATAAGCACCTTTGATCCAAGTCGATGGAGATCATGCATCATCATATTTGTCCTTTTGTCCACATGGATCGCTTTGTCAGCCTAAAACTTGGCTTCTAGCGGCCATGTTGATTGATTGAGCATGGGAATCTAGCATGTCATAGAGATGTTTGTGTTCTGCACTGGTGTCCCATGGATCTATCATCCCACAGGTGGTCATTTAAACTTTATGCCTACGCCCGAAAGAGTTTCTAATGCCTCTGTTTGTGGCCACTGATGTCAGGATTCATTTGGGAGGCTATATCAATCACATTTCTGGTCTTTCTTGGGACTTTCTGATCACTCAAAGATATTTTGACTTCTTGGCATCCATTCCTTTAATCTTATATAGGTTTTCCAACATCTTGAAGACCGACATTGTTGCAACCTCTTGAAGGACTCATGATGTTGTCTTCACAAGTTTTGGGGGGAGTTTACTCAGTCTTCTTGGTCTATTTACACATTCATAATCTCTCATTTTCAATCCATCTATTATCTTAATTGTGTCTCTTTATCTGTCATTGTTGCTATTATATGGGTTGTTCGTGGAGGTGGAAACACTAAAATGAGGGCCTGACTAAGGTAGGATCCTAAACACAACCCCCAACATTTTCCTTTCTTGTTTGTGGGAGAGCAATTATCTTGTTGGAGGCTTTGATCCACTCGGTTGTGAGCTCCTCTTTCCTTTCTTCCATCTTCGTTATGTTGTTTCACATTCTGCATTATCTGTTTATTTTATCATTGTATCATTTGCTTAATAGTATAGTTGTATCTGTGATTTTTGCACCTTTGTACTTCGTCCATACAGGACAATAATGCGTCGTGATAGAGTCCTAGTTTTGCGTGCTCATCCTTGGGACAAAGGTTTAGCAGGGTCATTTGGGAACTCTGTTTGTAGGTCATTTATCTCATTCTATGTTTAGCACCTTGGCTCACCTTTAGTGCTAGTATAAGTGAGGTAGAACAAAAGTAGGTCCCTTGAGGGTGACAAATCTCATCCTCTATATTTTGTTGAACCTGAAATGAAGCAATTGCAATATCATTTTGTTTTTAATCTTTATTTTATAGTTTCTATTAAAATTTAAAAGCAAAGTAAAAAGCGAAAACAAAAAAAAGATAAACATAATCACATTCCAACTTTGACACAAATCTCAAAACAACTTTCTTTATCAAAGAGTGCTATAGGCTTGCAAAATCCTCACAGTGTGGTCAAAGTGTTGTGAATCTTGTCCATGAGATTTACGACCTAGACTACCATAGTAGTTGTTGTGATAAGGATTGCTAGGAAGAGCTTTCCTTTGAATCGTTACAATCATCCTAGGCTAGGTCCAATGTTTAATGATCCGCTTCCCGATCCAAATGGTTTCCTGGCTTCTCACCCTCTTAAGACCATTTTAACAAGGGTCCCTCTCCACCTAATTCTCAATCTAGTTGTCGAAGAAACATTCCAAGGAATTCTCCCCCACCTTCCTCTCATGTTGTTGATCATGATTTTGCCGTTACTATTGATTTTGAACAAATTAACATGCTGGAGCATAATCTAATAAACTTTGAGGGTTTCCTAGAGAATGTCCTCCGCTAGGATGGAAGTGTTGTAAGCACTCTCAAAAACATGTTGATCTCAGATAGAAGAGACCTAGAGATGTCCACATTATCTATGATTGTCAAGAACCACATGCCTTCGGCTGGTACCTCTCCCCAGGATAGGCAACCTGGCACTTGTGGTTCTCATCTTGGTGTTTACATAACTGATTTGATGGTACATATGGTTGATCCTAGACCCACCATCCCCAACATCAATGCTTCTACCACCCCATGGCTTATACTGGTATGGTTGGTAGTTCCACTACCACTTCTATTGTAGTGAACATTGCTTCTATCAATGTTGGTCTAGGTGCTGGTGCTATCCCTAGTGGTAGTACTGGTCCTCATGTTAGTGATGGTGGAGGTGGTGGTGCACATGGTGCTTCTCCTCCTCCACCACCTACTAATCCTATCCTAAATCCCATATTGCAAAATATGGGGCAATTGCAGTTGCAGCTCATAAACCTTGCATCTGCCTTTGGTCAGTCTTTGATGCCTTCCTATTATCATAAGAGTCCACTTGACATCACCATCCTTAATATCATTCTTCTCCAAGGAATTGATTCATTGAATTTTGATCGGTTCAATGGTGATGGAGATCCCAATTTGTATATCGATTAATTTATGACCATGCCTAGTGACTACCACAATCTGGATTTTGTCTTGCTTAAACTATTCTTGTGTTCTCTTAAGGGGATCATGTTAGAATGGTATAGTTCATTACCTGATCACTCTATCCAGACATTCAATCACTTTATGGATCTCTTTCTCAGATGGTTCCAAACTAACATTGGCAGTAGGGTCACCATCACTAACCTTGTTCATTATAAGCAAAGGTAGAACGAGAATATTACAAATTTTATTTCACAATACCAATCTCTACTAGGATCCCCTTTGCCCTGCTAGATAGAGATTTACAAAGGATGTTCGTTGGAAATATTTAGATGACATTAAGGGAGAAGTTATCTCTCAATTGGTATCAAAAAATTGCCATTCTATGTTTTGTGCTTACTAACTACTTGCATACAATGACTGAGTTCATAGAGTCCTCTTTGAACCCTTGTACCGGTACTTTTGCAGGCATTTTTTTAGAAGGATCTTGAAAGAACAAGGTTGTGGCTAATGTCATAGCTACTCCTTCGATAGTTGATGCACATGAACCACCGCATAATAGGGTCTTCACTAAATTGAATGACTCTTATATGAGCATAATGCACAAATTGTTGAAAGACAATATCATCACCCTTCTTGAGATGAGACCTCTACCCGATAACAAACCATATCCTCATTGGTATTATGGATCTAAGTTCTGCCAATATCACTGTGTGCTTGGTCATGACACCGAGAGATGCTATCATCTTAGACACATAGTCCAAGACCATATTGATAGTGGAGCTATAAAGGTCAGCGATAAAAAGCATAAATCTAATAAGTCTATTGATAAAATAAACAGTGAGTTGCAGAAATATACATAGATCCATTTCCTCCACATTCATCTAATTTTATCTCCGCATCAAATTTAGTATCAGATGATGGCCCTTATTTTAATATGGGTACTATCACTCTGATCTCACTCCCTAGTTATAAGGGACATGCATCTAATATATCATTCACCCTTTTGGATGCCCTATATTGTTGGGATCCTGCTCCTTTGCACATCCTTGCAAAGCTCAATGGTCAAACTATTATAGGTGTGATGGTTAACCCCTCCCATAGAGTCGATGTCATCATAGAGGAGACCTTGTTTGTCGTGGATGGTATAGGCCAATATTTGACAAGTGTCATGAAAATTTGAGAATGCATAATGGACTGTCTCTTTCTCCTTTGGGAAATATAACCTTGACGGTCCTGGTGGGACCCAAGGTTGCATCGTCTATATTTGTGATCATTCTTGAATTAGACCTTTTTTGAGTTAAACTAGGTATTCCATAGTTGATTGCTATGGATGTGATCCCTTCAATTATTCATAAGAGCCTAAAGTTTCCTTATGAGGGTTCAATGCATGTTGTTCATGGTACTAGATAGTGACCCCTCGTAGCTCATGGGGTTTTTTATTGGATCATTTTTGGCCTACTCTAGTGGTACCCATGCTTCTTCATGGTGATTTGATGTACCATGAATATTATCAATACAAGAAAGGGGAGTTAACCCCTAAATCAGTTCAACCAAGTTATTCATTGCCTCTTCCTATGTCGACCTTTGCTCCGTCTATTCCTATGTTGGAGTAGCTAGTGCCTTATGTTCATTCATCATCGAGGGATAAGGCTAAGCATGTTCCTTTGAATAGACCTCCTTATCTTTCTAGGACTACGCAACCTTTGGTGGTGTCTTATGTTCCTGCGATTGCACCTAGTGTAGATAAAGTAAAGGCACCCACACTATCAAACTCTATGGCACACCCTCCCTTCAAGCTCTTGATCATGGCCGATATCCCTCGACCTTCTTGATATGAGAAGGGGAAGTATTCTTCTCATGTTTTTCCATTACCACTTGCTCTCACTTCGCAGCCCATGTTGGCACCCTCTATTCCTCCAACTAATCATCGAGTGAAGCGAAGTAGGGTACCCATTGTTGTCAATGTCGTGCCTATCTCAATTGCACCTCTTGTTCTATTGGTTGGGCCTTCTTCTATCCCCAACTAGGTTCCAGAGGCCTCTCCTATGGAGAATGAGGCTCTTGATTCCTGTCGAGCTTTGGCTCCTGGTCCCCATCTTCATCGCAACCAACATGCGTGTCAGCGTAAGTGCTATTGACAGGGCCATGGCTCAGGAACATGATGTTGCTTTGCAATCCAACATGCATTCTTGTCACATCATCTCTTGCCTCTTTGAATTCTCTAGCTTCTATATCATCTTCGGTATTGCTTTAGGTTGTTTCAGAGCCTATTGAAGAACCTCCCCCTAAATGGGTGCAAGTCTTCATTGCCCCTTGCTTGGAGTTTCCCCTTGTCACCTCCCTACCAGATGTTCCTTTGTTTTCCCATCCTCTAGATACGTTTCTCATGCAAGTGGTGTCTAGCATAGATTTGTCTAACTCTCCTATTTCCCAATTGCTTCTTCATCAGATATTTCCCAAAGGACCCAAGTTACTCCATCGGTGCTTGGAAATGGGAGGTTGATTATCTTTATCTATTGTGCTCTCCTGGAGGACCTGCGTTACTCTATAAGTGTTCATATATAGGAGATTTTATGTCATCAAACTTCTTCTATCTATTATCTCCTTTTTCTATAGATCATTCAGGGTGTTGGTTCAAAATAATGAATGAATAACTAGGCACTATACCCAAACTTAGACACATGAATTCTTTACTGATTAGTTATCAAACTCCATCATTATGGTTCATTTATCATATCAACCAGAGGATGTATGATTTAAAATGGGATAGCATAGTATGTGCACTAAGAGCTTCTACAAGACATTTCTATCCTAATTTGAACATATGAATTGCTAAGTAAATCTCTACAAAGGAACAACTTATACCTACATTCTAATATAAAGAAATTCTACTGGTGTTTCATTCTTAATAATAAAAACTTCCTAACTAAACAAAAACAAGTACTTTCTCTACCTTGGCTACTGGAACAAACACAAAATTAAAGTTGACTGACTATAGGAGTAGACAATGACCATCTTACTAAAAGAGAATTAATATAATATGAGAAATAAAAGTGTAGAAAGTAAACACACAAAATCCTCACCAAGTGACCCCCCTTGGATTAGTCTTCTAAACTAAGAGCTATAGAATTTGATCGCCGAATCCTCATAACCATTACCATATCATATGTTGTTCAAAAAAAAGATTGTTTTTTATTTTCAGAATTATTTTAACAATACAATAGACATGACACAATAATCAGCCTTCTATTAAGAAGTTCAAGGAAGATTATATAGAAACTAACTCCTAACAATCTACCATAACAACCACCCCACTCCTAGTATATAGGAGGAGGAATTTTATTAAAACATAAAATATAAGAAGTCAAAATCAAACATGACTCTATTTCAAGCTTGCATACATGACATCTCCTAGATCTGCTCCATCATCCAACATAACAATTATTTTCAAGGTAATTGTTCCCTTGACTAGTCTTTAAATCCTTTAAACAACTCGAACAATTGGTATCCATATTGCAACATCTTTGAATATTTCTTGCCTTTATGTTCCATACTTCTTCAAAATTTTGTCATGCCCCTACTGATGATCTTCAATCTTGTTTCAGCAACATAGGATTCCTTCCATCTGGATGCATCGCCAAGGTTAGCATACCAAAGATCTAACACAATTATGATTATTACAACAGAACACATATATTATCATCTAAAGATAAGGTTATATTTATATTGCATCCATAAAACTTGTTATATCATTACCATAAAGGTTTTAGGCCATAAAAGGTATGTTCAACATATTCACTCAAAATGACACTACATAACATATATCCCTAAAGGCATCAAAATAAAAGTTTTAGGACATCATGAAGTGTGTGCAATAAAAAGGCATAAAATAGGGCTCATCATCCCTTGCAACTTAAGACTTTGTTGGTCAATCAACAGATGGTTTCTGATTCTCCTGTCAAGTTAATAGTCTAAAGTCTCCTACAAAATTTTTTGCCCTAGTCTTGGCAATAGGACTCCAATAAAACCCTTGATATTTATTGAAATTTTCCCGTTTGGTCTTCTCTTGATCAACATCATAATATTGGAGTCCTTCCTATTGTGGAACAGGCCACCATAATATGGTTGGCTGGAAAATCAAAGGTATCCATCTCTCCTGTTGTGACCTTCCCAAATGTATATATGTAGCTTCCCTTTTGAGTGTTGCATGGTAATTCCTTAGTGAATGGGGTTCTTCTCTCTTTAGGTCCTCAAGTAACCAATTCCACCTATGAGAAAGGTATCCAAATAATATTTTAGCTGAAGTTTTTGCCATCTTCTCATATTCTCTATAAGCTTATTCTCTCAGTGTCATTATCCCTTTGACTAGGTTCAAAGGTTAGTTGATTCTAGTGGTAATAAATTTTATTTGGATCTTCTACTTCAGTCTGAAGAGTTAATGGAATGATCTATTCCATATCTAAATATTCCCATGCTTTCTTACCTCTACTGTTATAATTTTGAATGTAGGACATAAATGCCCTAAGATGAATATCCCCTATTGACAATAATGGGTTCCATTGCGAATTACAAGGAATGGCATTATTGTGAAGATAAAATTAACATAACAAGTTTTTCTATTGAGAAATAGATGCGCTACAAGAATTCATAAAATCTTCAGGAGTTATGAGGAATGAACTCAAACTAGACAATTCTCTAGAAAACTTGTAAGAGAGATGTAGTTCTTTCAGATGCAGAGCATATATCAATGATTTGGGGTACCAATTTATCCACATTATCTATTCTATCCTTTAACCTATTAATTTCTATATCTTCTTCCTTTATTTTCCCTTGTAACTTCTCTCTCTTTGTTTTTCATTATTTCTCCTTATTTTCTAATAACTTCCATAACTCTAATGCAACATCAACCCAAGAAAACATAGGTGGGTTGTGCTCACTTACCATGTAATCCTTCTTCTTCTCTCACCTTGA
Organism: Cryptomeria japonica; assembly: GCF_030272615.1. Taxonomy (NCBI): domain Eukaryota; kingdom Viridiplantae; phylum Streptophyta; class Pinopsida; order Cupressales; family Cupressaceae; genus Cryptomeria; species Cryptomeria japonica. The sequence continues at coordinate 631,562,966 of NC_081409.1, read as the reverse complement.
TATAATTGCTCTGCTGCTTCTGCCATATTTTCCAATCTTGAGGCAGTATACTCTTTCTTAGAAAATGGTTCCTTATTAGGTGATTATTGTTGGCTATGTATGTATTCAACATTAAGCTCAACCCAAATTTCACCAGAATGAACTGACACCTCTTCTTCTACATTTCCGTCTGATAGGGACTTTTCTACATCCTAGTCTTCTTCGGTATGGGAAGAGGAAGATGGAGAAGGTGTTTGCAAAATAGGGGAATTCCTTTTAGGATCTTATTTCTCCTCTTCTTTCATATCAGAACTCTGGATAACAATATTTTCACCTTCAACATTCCTTCTTCTAAATTTCTTTTTCAACCTATGACTTCTCCTTGAGGTATACTTAACAACCATCTTCCTTTTCCTAGCAGTTTTTCTTGTTGTTTCAACAACTTCTTTTGATTTTTGTGTTGTTGCAGGAGATTCAGGTGCCTTATTTTTTTGTTTCTTTGGTGTAGGATTCCTCTTAATAGGGCTTGCAATTTTAACTTTTGTTTTCTCCTTTAGCATCGCCTTTTGAGTGGGTTTCCTCTTTTTACCCTTTCCTTCTCATTGTGTTACTATAGGGTTTTTTTTGGGTATCCTAACTGGATTCCTCTTCTTTCCACTTAGGGCTTCCACTAGAAGGACTATCAGGCACTACTCTGGAGAATGAGGCACCTGTTATTCTCATAACCTTAGGTTCTTGATTTATTGGTTGAGTCATAGTTATACTTAAAAAGTTGTCCCATATCATGTTGGGGTTTGTTTCTTCTAGGGTTTGTTCCATTAGTATTTGAATCAAACAATGGTGGGATACAAACTAAACATTATCTTTTTGCACTTTGTGTTGCCATCTGATTCGGCATGTTATAAAGAAAATTTAGAACATTCATAAACTGTTCATGCCTCAAATGGTTTAGAAGCTTAAAATGGATAGAGTGCAATTGTGATTGGTGTCCCTCACGGGTTAAATACATAATAATTTGCGTTACCCTATGAGCCCAAACTAGTAGTAAAGACAACCGTCATGTCTCCTAATGAGAAACTTGCAATGGAGGGTCACCATGCTCTATAAATTGAGCCCTAGATAACCTAGCATCCTTATTTTTTGGATACAATTCCCTTTTCATGAGCAACCTTGTAACTTATGAAAGTCTTTAATTTGTAACAACCACTCTTAACCCCTTGACCATTGCTTGGCCATATTTCAAAGTATGAGCAAATTCAAGAGCAACTTCTTCATCAAAGACATGTAGCTTCAGAAAGTAATTTAACCACCCACAATTCCTATATAGAGGTTCACAATATCCATCCTGCAAAATAAGAGTGTGGTCCACTAGTTCATGATGAATTGGTGGACCTCCCATCCTTGAGAACTTATCTCACTTACAACACAAATTCACGATTCTTCATAAAGCATTTCTTGTTCCTCTACAATCTCTTAAATATTGAGCTCCTTTTTTCATGCTTGGTTATGAAAGACATGATATTTTGAATAGGCTTATGTTACAATTTTACACAATTCAAAGCACAACATGAAAAACAAGGAACTGGATATGGAAACAAAAAAAGAAAATAATATCATGCAGCCTTATTAAAATGTTAAGTTCCTTGAATTGATGTTTAGACTTAGTGAAAAATTACCTAAGGTAACATGTGGCAATTGTTTATGTGACAAATAATAATTTCAAAATGTGACAAAAAAATTAAAATTTCATACTACCCCCCCTAAAACTAAAGATTGACAAAGGTGTCCACACATGCAAGAGAGTAGATGTATTGAATGCAATAATAAATATACTAGTTCTAAAAAGACAATATAATATTGCAACTATTACAAATCATGAACTAAAAGATTTAATACTTATGTGACAGATTGAAAGATATCCTGGTGCGCTATTGTGATGTTTGGCACGTGTATAGTAAAGATGTGGAAAAGATGCATGATCACAAAATGATGTGGAAGTGATAGTGTAAGGTAAGAGAAATGAGTGAAGTGGAAGTGACATGGAATGAAAATGGAGAGAGGGAATCCATGTGGGAATGAAATCTTTATTATAATAGGCTGGAAGCATTTAAACTGGTGGTGGGTCCAGAGGACCTCCAAGCATTGTTGTAGGAGAAATGAAAGATTTGAATTCTTCAAATTGTTGCATGAACTCCACTTTGGTTGTTGGCTTGTGGTAGAGGCATAGACAATGGCCATTGACTAGAAGTTTGAATTTTTCATTATCTATTATAGCCAACTTGACTACACCATTTGAATAAACTTCTACAATCTCATGGGACCCAAGCCATCTAGTTTACAATTTGCCTAAATTATCTTTACATTTGGAGTCATACAATAGGGCCCAATCCCATGCATGAAATATTTTAGTTTTAATATACTTGTCATGCCACTTTTTATGTTGTTGCTAAAGGAGAGTAGTGTGTTGAAGACCTAATTATCACAATTCATCCAATACATTAAGCTATAATATTATTTCTTATTGTGTTGTTGATAAATCCAACCTAAGGTCTAATGAAGTTCTAAGTGTTTTATATTCAAATTATATAGGCATGCCTGCTACTTTACCATTGACTAGTTCAAAAGGGATAAAACCTATAGTAGTTTTCTAGGTAGTCCGATAGGCCCAAACTACTTCTTATAAACAGTTTACCCTATCCTTCCTATGAATCGCTATTGTCTTTGTCAAAATGGCCTCAATTTATCTATTGGTTACCTCAGCTTGGCCACTGGCCTATGGATGATAGGGTGTAGATGTTGGACACAATGGATCACTGAGAGGGGGGTGAATCAGTAATTTGAATAGTTTATACTTAATCAAAGCTATATCGGTTCAATATGAGGTACACAAGATGCAGACCAGTAACCAAAGAAATGCAAATAGTGTGTGTAGGAGAAATAACTAAAGGATTAATACATCACACACATGAAGATGCAACACATAACACCAGATGTACAAGGAAAACCCAATGTTGGAAAAACCTTAGTGAGAATAGCTACTGGAGATCTTCTGCTCCAATCTAGCCTGACAATGAAAAGATCTAATTACAAAATTTAGGGCACCAACCCATGATTTATGAGCATCAACTCAAAGGAGCACCAACCCCTACACAATTTATAGGCTACAACCTAAAGGAGCTACAACCCCTAAACTCAATAATATAAAAAACTCAGATAAACAATTTGGATCCTTGCTGAAAATGAAGTTTTTCAACCTTTCAAAGCTTTGCACTGTCAGTTTCTATCTTACCAGTTTATATCAACTCAACACACACTACAACTTAGCTTTCCTACTGGTTCTAACTCTCCTTAATATTCTCTCCCTCTATTCTGCTGAATTCAAATTGCACTTGGTCACTCTCTATCAGGTACTTCTTCTTTCAGTTTGTCACCTCTGCATTCTATGCTAAATTTGTTGGTTTGTTCCTTACACCAGTTTACCCTGCTTCTCCTTACCAGTACAACGTTCACTCACAAACACTTCAAGTGTTTTTCTCTTTGGATCTAAGACAACAATTTCACTCTCTTCTTTTTCCTTTAACAACAACAACTCTATCTGTCTTAGGTTGCCATAATTAAACAGAATTTTTCTCGCCAAAAAATAATTCAAACAGAGGGTGGCTAGGGTTTCCTTCTTCCGACCAAATCTGCATCCAATTTGATCTGATTTGCCTTGGATCACACACTTGCATTAGAGGAATAAGTCATCATGCATTTTTCATCCATCCAAAATATCTTTACCAAAAATAGCAAACCCAACCATGATTTTCAGCCTTGAAATTTGTCGACTCATTTATGTTGGGATCCAAGAACACTGAGAGGGGGGGGGGGTGAATCAGTGTTCTGCCGGTAAGATAATATTTTACCCTTTTATACCATACACATATAAATCGGTAAACAAATAAACATATAACTTGAAGCAAATAAACCATTCACATGAATGAACACCATAACACATAGAATTTATACGTAGAAAACCTCAAAGAGGAAAAACCATGGTGGGATTTGTGACCCACAATATTAGTTCACTGGCCATGTGAAAAGATATTACATATATTGGGGGCTTGCACATGCAGGAAGACACATTGTTTAGAGAACACTGCTCATCACTAAAGAGTCTCACTGACTACAAGCTTCTACTGAAATAAAACAATGACAATGAACTCACAAAAATGCATCTTCTATGCCAAATAGAGTCCCAGTTCTAGCTCTGCTCTATACTGGTTCATAAGCCCTGAACACTAATACCGGTACCACCTTCCCTCCAAGAATGTCTTACAAAACATTTACAGATCATTGCATGATATAACATTCGCATACAAATGATCTACATACATATACTTTGCATTACACAATTCTTCTATATTCTCCTATGTCACACTTATCAAAATGACCTAGTAGACTGACCTATATACCCATTACAAACAATATGCCTTATGTCAGCTTACAATGCATTACAAAATATATTCAATGTTGGCCTTGAAAATAATTACAAAATGATTTTCTAAATAAATCTTCCTTTATGTCGGCTTCCTTGAAGTACTTGATGTCAGTGTCGATGCCAGTGTAACCCTGGATACTTCAATGTCAGTGTCTGCTCGTAAATGCCTCCTAATGTTGGTATAAGACTTCCATATGATCTTGTTGCCATCAATGACAACAAAATGAATTCGATGAGTGTCAATTTCTAACAATTTATGACCCAGCTATTTCCTTCTTGAGGTCCTCTTGCAATCTGATTTCCTTGCTTCAATCCAAGTGCCAACAACTCCCTGATCTTCTCTTTCATTCATTCTTCCTTGAGCTGCATCAATTTGTTATTGACCCATGATTTGTGGTTGTTTCATTTAATGTCGGCTAATAGCTCCAACAACCACGTCTATGGAAACTTCACCGACCACTGCATGCTCGCCACCTCAGCTCCATGCGGCATCACATCGACATACACTCAGCTCATCGACACAAGGTCAATTTAAACTTGATCATTCATCAAACTCATACTGTTACAAGCCCTTACCGGTGAGACCTTCTCCTACTGCTAACTAGTAGTATACACTACATCGGTAGCACAACTTCACCTCCGGTGGTTTGTGATCTCTTTGTCACTTTGCCTCTTTATCACAAACATTATCACAAGCAAACAACCAACCTTTATATTGGTTACAACTTGTCATGCCAACACACAACTTCATATCACCTCTTACCAATGATGTCACTGACAGTCTCAATACCTACTTGTCTTCCATCATATCGGTTGACAAGCCTTCATGTTAATCTTCTTTATGCCTGATCAATCTTATTCATACCAGGTTGATATACCTCTATCGATAGCCTGTAATATCGGTTGACATCAATGACAACTTAATGTCAACAATCTCCCCCTTTGGTATTGATGTTAGCATTATTTGTTCCAGTTTCTCTCTCCCTTTGACAACAATGGCAAAGGGAACCTTAGTTTGACACCAATAATCTCTTCCTTGGCTACACCCAGTTAGGACACAATCTCCCCCTGTGTCCATGCTTCATGATTCAAGAGTCGTAAGAGAGTAACAAATATTGACTCCTCCTGAATCATACATCCTCCTACGCATTTAAGTGTTGTCGGATGGTGGGACAACTCCCATATTTTATCTTAAGTACTCAATGGACCTAAAGGAAGTGGCTTGGTAAATATGTCAGCAATCTGCTCACTAGTTGGAACATATTCAACTATGACCTCCTTGTCTGCTACCTTGTCCCTCAAGAAGTGATACTTGAGTGCAGTGTGTTGTGTTCTTGAGTGCATGACTGGATTCTTGGAGATGTTGATTGCACTTAAGTTATCACACCGAATTGGAATAGGATCCGATATCTCCACCTGTATGTCCTTCAATGTCTGCTTCATCCATAGAACTTGTGAGCAACATGTGGTGGCAACTATATATTTGGCCTTAGTAGTGGATAATGACACTGAGTCTTTCTTCTTGTTGCCATGACACTAACTGGTCTCCTAAGTAGAAATCACCTCCACTTGTACTTTTTTGGTCATCAATACTTCCTTCCCAATCTGCATTAGTATAAGCCTGCAAAGTGAAGTTTCCTTTTTTTGGATACCATAGGCCATAGCTGATAGTTCCTTGCAGATACCTAAAGATTGTTCTGACTGCATTTAGGTGAGACTTCTTAGGAGCAACTTGGAATCTTGCTACCATGAAAACAACTTGTACAATATTTGGTCTAGATGTTGTTAAATATAGCAAACTACCAATCATAGACCTATACAGTGTTTCCTCAACTTCCAGTGACTCATCTAGTTTGCTCAACTTACAACTGGTAACCATGGGAGTACTTACTAGTTTGTTGTCCTCCATTTGAAATTTCTTCAGCATGTTTTTCACATACTTGGTTTGGGAGATGAAAATTCCTTTCTCCTGCTGTGAGATATGCAAACCAAGAAAATAGGACAACTCACCCAGCATAGACATCTCAAATTTTGTCTTCATCTGATTTGCAGATTCTTTGCACATGATGTCCTTGTCTCCACAAAAGATAATATCATCCACATATACAACCACTATAATCATGTGATCTCCATTTACCTTGACATACAAGTTACTATCTGCATTTCCTTTGTGGAATCCTTGCTCCTTCAAGTATTTATCCAACCGAGAATACCATGCTCTGGGAGCTTGCTTCAAACCATACAAGGCTTTCTTCAACCGACATACAAAACTCTCATCATCATGTAAAAGATAACCCTCTGGTTGTTCCATATATACCTCTTCTTCAAGGTTACCATTCAAAAAGGCAGATTTGGCATCCATTTGGTAGACTTTGTAACCTTTATAGGCAGAGAAATCTAAAAACATTCTTATTGCCTCTAACCTAGCAACTAGTGCAAAGGTTTCTTCGAAGTCAATACCTTCCACTTGAGCATACCCTTTGCAAACTAACCTTTCTTTATGTCAGATTATCTTGCTTTCTTCATTCATCTTATTCTAGTAGACCCACTTGGTACCTATGATATTCTTGTTTGTCGGTCTAGGAACATGTTCCCATGTTTGATTCTTCTCAATTTGTGTCAACTCTTCATACATGGTATCTACCTATTTCTCACTTTTTCTTGGGTTCGAGTTCTGTCATGAGGTAGAAATTTACCTGCTCATCATTCCAGGCTAGTCTTCTTCTGGGTTGCACACCTTCATTTTTATCTTCTATGATTTGTTATTTTTGATGATTCTTCTGCATATACCAGTTAAAGTTCATGCGTGGTGCTTCCTCTATTGGTCCATTTTCAGATTGATCTTCATGCTCATTGTCTGAAATATCAATATAAGGTGATGATGCAAATAAATTTGTAATGTAGGTCTTCATCTATTCTCACATTTATACTATTAACCATTTTTCTCAAATTCTTGTTCTAGCATTTGTAGGCTTTTCTCTTGGTTGAGTAACCAAAGAAGATTCCTTCATCACTTTTGGAATCAAAACTTCCTAATCCATCTACATCTCTCTTGATGAAGCACTTACTTCCAAAGACTCTAAAATGCTTGAGTGATGGTTTCCGGTTGTACGATAACTCATAGGGAGTCATTCTACTATTTACTCTTAGTTGTACCTAGTTTAATGTATAGACAACAGTATGAATTTCTCCCTTCTAGTATGAATCTGGTATGCTAGCCTCATTTAACATTGTTCTAGCCATTTCCTTTACTGCCCTATTCTTCCTTTCTGCCACACCATTCTACTGTGGTGTTCTTGTTGTTGAATACTGTCTCCAGATTCCATGTTTCTCACAGTAGTCAATAAACTCACTTGAAGAATATTCTCCACCTCGGACTGATCTTAAACACTTTAATCGGTGTCCACTTTCATTTTCAGCCATCCTTCTAAAAATCTTGAATCTTTCAAATGCCTATGATTTTTCATGCAAAAATGTCACCCAATTCATCCTTGAGTAGTCATCAATGAATAACATGAAGTATCTCTCACCAGTCAAAGCCCTTGTCCTTGATGGTCCACACAAATTTGTATGTACCAACTCCAAAGATCTTGAGGTATTATACTCTTTTATTTTGCAACTCACTCTGATTTGTTTGCCTTTGATGCATTCATCACAAAAAGTACTTGTTGGTTTAGTTATTTGTGGAATATTTCTTACACGTCGGTTCTTGCTTATCTTCACCAGATTGTCAAAGTTCACATGGCCTAATCTTCCGTGCCACAACCAACTTTCATTAACCTGTCCCATCATACATTGGGACTCATAGTTGTAGACGTCTAAAAATGGTCAACGCTTGCAGAGTCATACTTTAACATTTGTGCATTGCCTTATTGTAGGGTTTTGCATCGCATTAACATTTCTTCTATGTTGCGCACTTGGTCTTTATCATTTGTGAGCATCGAGTCATTCTTCTGCATTCTTCATTTATCTCGCTTTCAAATATGGTCTTGTCGATAACAATATTTGTCATGATCTTGATCGATCTTATCCTGTCGCATCAATGTGCGTGTTAATTTGTCATCATTTTGGACATCGTCAATCCTAATTAGGGTTTTGTCCTCTTTTCAATCTTGTCATCTTGCGTTCGATTTGTCATCGATCGTTGTCATTTTCAATCTTATCATCATGCGATCGATTTGTCATCGATCGTTCTCATTTTCAGTCTTATCATCATGCGATTGATTTGTCATCGATCATTCTCATTTTCAATCTTGTCGTCTTGCAATCAATTTGTCATCGATTGTGGTCATTTTCAATCTTGTCATCTTGCAATCTATTTTGTCATCGATCCTTGTCCTCTTGTCAACTTTGTCATTTTGCGATCGATTTGTCATCGATTGTTGTCTTTCTCAATCATGTCAATTTGGATCAATTAGTCATTATTCCTTGTCAATTGGCGCATTTATCAATCAAATCATTTGTCAACATTGGTCTTTTATCAAGTCAAAATCATGATCAAATTGATCCTTCAATCACGACCTAATTGTCATCCTTGCATTGCTAATTCACCTTTTAGGGTTTCATGATTTTATTCATTTAACCCTATTTGTTATTTCTCCCTCTAGGATTAATAAATTATTTATTTATCCTAAGTCTTCATGTCACAATTAAATGTTTATTTAATTGGCTAACTAATTATTCCTCTTTTTGTGAATTAATTAATAAATGACAAATTATTAATTAATTTACCTAATTTCCTAATTTTCATCAATTTCTAATTCTTAATTTCCTAATTTCTATTTCATCTAATTTTCTCCTATTTTCCTCCTAATTTCATGGGAATGACATTTCAATTTGTCATAATTTTTCATAATTGACAATCGATCAATTTTGACATAGAAATTTGTCATAATTTGTCATAATTGACAATCAATCAATTTTGACATAGAAATTTGTCATAATTTTGTCATAATTGTCGATCAATCAATCTTGCATAGAAAGTGCAAATTTGTCATAATTTGTCATAATTGACATTCTTGATTTGCAATTTCCATTTGAATCAAATTCATGCTAATCTTGTCTTTTCTCCAATTTATCTATAAATTGGATGAATTTCTTCAATCAAGATCCCTACTACCTGGTCGAATCAATCACGCTTTGAGTATTCTTGCGCTACTTATCAATCTTGCTTTCACATTAGGTTTATGCACTTGAAGGTGAGATCCACAAACAAAAAGCTATTTGAAGAAGAAAGAAGGACAATGGAGCCACATGAAGGAGACATTCAGATCTGCATTTGGTTTGCTTAGTTTTCAATCTTGAATGTTTTGCTTTCATGTCTTTATTGAGTGTTTTTAGGATTGATCATTGCATTTGAGCTTTCGTGATTGAGCTAGACTAATGTTTATCTTTCTTTGATGATTTCCACATTTCCTAGCAACATTTCTTGGTGAACCTGATGTGAACTAACCCCCTAATCATGCTTTTGAGTGCTTTTGAGTTGATTTGCAGGTTAAAAACCCAAGAAATAGGGTAATGCAGGGTTTTCTGGGAACTTCTGTGCCTATGTGAGACAATCTGTGCCTATGTCAAGCATTCTGCGCCTGTGTCAAGGACAATCTATGCTTGTGTCAAGCATTCTGTGCCTGTGTCAAGCATTCTGCGCCTGTGTAAGTCTAGAAATAGAGGTAAAAAAGCAATGTTTTTACTTGCAAATTGTTTTGTTTTGCATTCTGTTTCTGCTTTTTAGTTTTTGGTATTGATTCTTTGTCCAGCACCTTGGCATTACGCATGGCAAAGACAACAAATGAAACTACTAACACATTTTATGCAGGTTTGATAGTCGAAGACTAAACATATCAAACTTCCGACTTGGGTTTTTCAGGTTGCCTTGGACTACAACTAAACTTTGTGTTTGTAATTAATATTTAGGCACCTAGTATGATTTCTAAATAGGATGGAATGAATGTATGTTTTCTTTGATTGTTGAGTTTGACATTGGAGTAGGAGAGTATGCTCTCATCCTTCTTAGGGTGATCAGAAATCCAGATCTTTGATACCATGCTCAAGTGTTTTGATTGTCTGTTACCTTTAGAGGGCTTGCCTTCCTGACCATTTGCTTTTGCAAGCAAGTGACAATTGTGAGAAGGGAACGACCCAAAGTGAGTATGGCTAGAATACCTTGGCATTCTAACTCACTATAAATAAATACCTGATGAGCGAAAGCTTTGAAGGAAGGGTTATGTGGGAATTGTAGTTACTTGGGAAGTGATGACCCTTGAACTCTTTCTCATATCAACATCTAAGTAGGACCTCAGGGTCTAAATCATGCTTGTGTGACTACATTTGTTTGGTATCTTGGTGGGCTTAATGTCTCGATCATGCTTATGTGACACCAAGGAGTGTCACTTAACAAAAATCCTTACTAAACACCTTGTATTTAGAGGCCAAAAACCCTTCTAGTTGCTTGAGAAGGACAATTTCGGATACTTGGAAGAGATACTAAGTTCACCATGGGGAGATTTCCATGGGGACTGATGCTTGGCTACCCTAAGAAGTGAGTGCCGTGGAGGGGAGCCCATGGGGTCAAGCATCTATGTATTCTCCTTGAATTCCATAATGAGTCTACCTCTCAAGTACCTAATGTCCTTGCCTACCATAAGAAATGTGTGAATGAGCATGATTGTCTTGAGTCTAAGTTGAAATATTTTGTCTTCTTTGCTTGTCAAAAGTTGAATTGTATCTCATTTCAAAAACAAGACAAATTGATTCAAAACAAGGTTAAACACAAGAACATTTCATCCAACAAAGTTCAAAACACCTTCAAACATGGTTTTCAAGCATTTTTCAAAATCTTGTCTCAACATTCATGTCACTTAGATTTCAGTTCATCTTAGGTTTGCATTTTGCAAATTCATTGTCAATTACCAAGGTTAAGTTTCACCTAGGTCATACTCCTTTGCATGTTAATAACGGTCATCCATTTGCATGTGTCCTCTTGCATTAGAGTAATACCATTTCATAATTCAAACTTAGGTTGACATTTTCATACATTTGCATTTGCATCTTTGTCCTCATAACATTAGGTCACATTTGCATACCCTAGGTCTCTTCATCAAGCTTAGGTCATTATCATATCATATTAGGGTCATTTGCATAGTAATTGTCCCTTTGCATATAGTGTCAAAACTAGGTTTTGTCATACTTGAGTAATGCAAATCTTTGATAAACCCTAAGTTATTGTTAGGAAGTCTTGACCTTATCAAACTTTTGTCTTTTTGTCATCAATGTCATTTGGTCAAACCTAGCTTAGTATCCAAGCATATAGGTGAGACATTGTCATTTTGTCCTTTTGCCACTTGGTCCTTTTGTCCTTTAAGGTCTAGACTTCATTTCAATTTCCTAAGGGTCTCATTTTTAGAATTGCATTCATGAGTTTGTCAAAATCCTGAAAAACAACAAAAACATTAAGTTGCATTGTCATCCTTTAGGTTGCATTTGTCAATCCCATTAGTTGCATTGCATAGTTACATGTTTGTTGAAATGAGGTCTCAACCTTCTTATGAAGCCATGTCATCACAATTGAGTAATCAATCATGTCAATCCAATCTCTACATGTCTCAGAACTTGGATCAAACTTATCATGATGATGTAAATGTCCAAATACAAAAACTAGAGGAGAAACTAGCTCAAGAAAATGAGATTTTGGAACAAAGAGTGAAAAACATTGAGAAGAATAGATCACAAATGTCCAAAATGTTTCGAAAGTTTCCAGGTCAAAATCCAAAGATTGAGCCAATTGATGTAAGATCTCTTCTTGAATGATCAGACATACCAGCTCTGCTCTCACAAATAGAGATGATGAAACAACTTCAAGAAAAGAGACAACAACAATTTCAACATTATGTGCCTCCACAACAAGAACAAGAAGGTGTTTACTATCAATCAGATTTTCAACTGTCACAACCAATTGTTCAACAGTTTGAACATTTCCAACAGACACAACCAATGGTCCAACATATACAACCAACACAACCAATGGTCCAATTTCAACAATATGTCCAACCAACTATACAATGTCAACAAATAGTCCAACCAATGGGGGAATATCAACAAGTTCAAGTTCAATCAACATATCAATGTCAACAACTACAACCAAACATTCAAAAACAAAGTTTGCAGCACACAGCAACCCAAGTTTCAAACATGTCAGAACAATTGAACCAAGTCCAATATCAAAACATGACATCAGATCAGAACCAACTCCTTGCCAAACAAGTTCAAATTCCAGATACAACTATGTCATAACCTCAAAAGAAAGGTGGCTTTATTGCAATGATCTTAAGGAAACTACCAAGTGATTTCTTTGAGGAAGATCAAGATAATACACTTATGTCTAGCAATGCCTCATCCCCCCACAAACAAATTGACTCTCCAGTGGCATCTATCTCTACACCTCTAGAAGTTTCACAAGAACCTTCCATATTGTCCTCATCAAACAATACACCCAAGGATGCAATTATCCAAGAGCTATCCATAATTGATTGCCAAGATAATCCAATTCATGATGCACATCCTTGTCATGTTTCAGAAATACAAAACCCAATGCCACCATGCACTTTAATGCCATTACCTGTTTTAGAGGACCCCACTCGAAGTCCCTCTTCCTCATGTTCAAGCATTGATTCCTTGCCAGAATCCATCACAAATGTTCAAAGTTAATTTCCTTCATCCCAAAACATTGATCCCTTGTCAGAATCCCCCATGCATATCCAAAGTCCAACCCCATGTCAAGAGGATAATTTAGAGCATGAAGAAAGATGTCTTAAAACAGATCAAGATCACAATCTCAAAACCTTATCATCCCATCCAATTGTTGACTAGGACCCCATGTTCCCAGACACTCACGATGATTCCCCTATTCTTGTCCATCCTATCCAAAGTCCTATTGACACTCCATTCCCTAAGAAAGATCAAGATATCCCAGTCCATCCAATCCCAAATGATCCCATTCCATTTCATGAAAAAAATGTCCTTTCAAATCCCATTGACATTCCAGATATCCCTTCCATCCTTTCCGATGATCCCATTGAAAGTTACGAGAAAAGCAACTTTAAAGAGGATTTCAATGATCTTCCTCCTTGTCAAGATCAAATTATTCCTTTAAATCCTCCACAAGATCCTTTTGTTCCTCCATCTCCATGTCCTAATCCAGCATATCCACTCCAAGATCTCATTTCTTTTGACGATCCCATTATTTCTCCCATTCCATCTCTTGAAGAGCCTATCATTGAACCATGTCCACTACATGTTCCTAATCCCCCTCATGATTCTAACGTGTCAGTGCAAGATGTTCATGAACCCTCGACATGCATAATGGGTTCTTCCACTTTGGTGCAATCCCATCCACTTCAAGATCTCATTATTTCTCTCATATCATATCCACCTCATAATGGACTCGCATCTTCTTCCCAAAGAAAAGAGTATCCTACAAGTCAAGATATTCATAAAGGCAAAGGAGTAGATCTCCATAAGCAAGCATCCCTTCATGTTAAAGAAAATATTAAGGGTCATGTCTACACAACTCGCTCTCAAGACGTTGGTATCCCTCCATCAAAATCAAAACATACACCTTCCCCATCATACCTTCCATCCATCTTAGGTCCTTATATCCCTTCGTTCTTTATGCAAGGTCAACAAAGGCACACATCCTTGAGTAAATTTCATCAATCCAAAATAACTCCATTTCATTCATATCCATCCATGCATTCCTTTCCCCCTCCAAGCAATTTGGATGCCAAGTATAAACGTCATAAGTCTAGCAATCCACATGTATTCAAGGATCAACATGTCCAATATAATCGACGTGTTAAAACAAAGAACAATATGATCTATAAAGAAAAAGAAATATCCAAAAGGCCACAAAGGCCCACTAAGCAAAATAAAGCAAAGTCAAAATATATATGGGTTCCTAAATCCCTTGTGCAAGCAATGCACTCCAAGGAACCACAAAAGAATGAAAAATCAAAAACCATGTGGATCCCCAAGAAGCTCCTTGAAGCACAAAAAGAACAACCCAGATTGGCATCTAAAATTGTTGTTCCTCCATCCAAACCTTCCAAGTCTATTTCTCCACCACCTTCTTTATCCATTTTGGGCCCTTATGTCCCAAAATCCATAGTCGTTCCTGCATCAAAATCTCAATATCCAAAATACATTTGTCCTCCATCAGTCCATCACCCCTCAAGGTGTGTGCCAATGTTGATCTTGCCTTCATTTCCATCCACTCATGTACAGTTCTTCCAATACCCTATCCATTATCCAATACATATTTTCCATCCTTCCATCCCTCTGGTCCAATCCTTTGCATAAATCCTTGCCTTAGTTTCATCTCATTTTCCATGTCCTTATCCTACCAACGTCTTTGAGCATACCTTTAAAGGTCATGGTCCATTTTTTTCAAGGCGACTATCCAAAAAAACAAAGAAAGATGCTTGAGTCCTTCCATCCCCTATCATGTGTCCATCTTCTCTAAAACATCAAAATCCAAAAAAAAAAAAGTGAGAAAAAAAAGAAAAGAAAAGAAAAAAAGTAAACACAAAAATAATTCGTCCACTGGTGAAAACTTGGCAAACAAGCACCTTGGGCAAATACCATGATGAAAACCTGGCAAACAGGCGTCATGTGTAATCTATGAACTTCTTGCACACCACACTTGGGGGCAGGTTTCCTCCTTCATATCCTATTGCCCTTCATTATTCTATCATACCATGTCATACCCTTCATATCCTGTTGTCCCTCATGTCCCTTTCCTCTTTCCACCTTTGATCTTGACAAGGCTGAGGATCGTCACGAGCATCATGCATCTTGTTTGCAGCTTTTAGTCCATCATAGCTTTTGGTCTTTATCCATTTGCTTATTACAACCTTTCATTCATATTCCCTGTCTTATTGCAACTTTCTGCCACTATCCCTTAGCCAATCCCGACCTTTAGTCCATGTCCCTTATCCATTCTTGGTCTTGCTTATCCTATCCATATCTTATCACTATCTATACACTCTTTCTATCCCTTGATCTTGATCTGACATAAGGATGTGAAATGCCAAACATATTTTCCAAAAACCTCTTGACATGTCCCTCATGCCATGCCATTGCTTTACATTGTCATATCCTGTCTCTTGTCCCATCATGCAATAGCCCTTGAAAATTGCATCTGTATTGTCTTCATGATAAAAGGCCTTTGTCTTCCCTCTATCCACCAACATTTTAGAAAGCCTATTTATTCACCTGTCATATTCCTTTTCTTGCTAGACACTGGGGGCAAAATAATAATAATCCAAAAAATATTCAAAAAATGTCCTGAAATAATCCAAAAAAAATTGAAAAATGTCCTGAAATAATCCAAAAAAATTGAAAAATGTCCTGAAATAATCAAAAAAAAATTGAAAAATGTCCTGAAATAATCCAAAAAAATTGAAAAAGGTCCTGAAATAATCCAAAAAAATTGAAAAATGTCCTGAAATAATCATAAAAAAATCGAATAATGTCCTGAAAAAATCATAAAAAGTAAAAAAATGTCTTGAAAAAAATCCAAAAGAAAATCAACTAATGTCCTGAAGAAACTCCAAACCCAAAAACAAGCATTTTGCATTTTGTCAATAAATATCCCCTTTGTATATAGACAGATCGTTGAGCATACATCCAATGACAATCAATCAAACATTGTGCTTTAATGAAATCACACATTAACAGATGAACTTTTCAATCAAACCAGGCATTCAAACTGATCAAAATTGTCACGTCAATCACTCAACATCAATATCATTTGTCCTTGTCACTCTTATAATGGGTCTTATACAGGGTGTGGTATACTCCAAACCAGACTGTGTCCTATCTTAGACCGGGTACCACATTCCCTGGAACCAGACAACATGATCATTCTTGTTTTCCACTTTTGACAATCATGATCAGAATGTTTGTTTGACTTGTTTGAATTTGTGAGTCTTATCTTTTTATTGATTTATTTTTGGCTTCAACCATGTGCCTATGTTGCTCGATGATGTCACTGAGTGATTTAGAGTGACCGAGATGGTTCATGGTCCCTTTCTTTTTTGTTGTGATTGCTGTTTGTGGAATGTTTGTTACAAACTGGGGCAACTATATCATTGGGTGTCTGTGATAAGTACGTTCGCTTTGTGAACGCCGCACATACCTCGACCCTTGATGTATGCACCCTAGGATGCCTCACTCATTCCTTGTGTGTGATATGTCTGTCTTTTGCAAAAAGGGTTGCATTTCAGATCTGGCCTTCAATGCCATGATGCTATGCATCTATTTTGCTACATTAAATAAAGGTTCTCACCTACAAAGTGCATTAGTGAAAGCAAATTTTTCCTCGTCTCTAACTGTCCTTTGTTTCATTTCTTCTTACTAACATTTCTTCCATCAGTTTGGGCAGTCAGTTCAGTCTAGTGCTCCAATTTCCTTGAACACATATGCTGCATCCTGCATTCATTGGTTAGTACATTTGCATTATATCAAACATCACATCGAGCATCATATCAAGCATTTTATCCATTTCATATTATAAATGCATCAAAAACACACAAAAAAATATATCCACACATGTTCCACAATGGCACATCAATAGTGCATAAGTCATCCATACATGGAAAGTAAACACATCAACCATAACCCATTGCGTTCCATCATATAGCTGCATATCATATCATATATCAAAATAATATTGAAGTACAAAATTGGACTGTCTGTCCTAAGTATGGCCCGTAGGCTGAATACATAATGTCAAACTACATTTGTCTCTATCATAAGGAGCACGTGCCTCTATCACTAGGTGCTCCCTCTATCCTCCTCATCCCTTCCATGTCTCAAGGATGATGTCCCTCCTATCCCTGGTCCTGGCTGTGGTGGTCTCATAGGTCCACTCACCCCCATGCTGCTCACTGACATCCGAGAGCGTGCCCTACTCTCTGTCCTTGATCATGCCCAATATGATGATGCTCTCTGATTTGGTGGAACTGCACTCTCATATAGCGTCCTCCAATGGCGTATCTCCTCTCCGGTCTCTACCAACATCTGTGCCATCTCACGTGCACTGGCATCCCTAATTGACCCAATATGCTCAGTGACTCTCTGTTCTTCTCGTTGTGCCTAAGCTATTGTTGTATCTTGAGCCACTATGAGTCTGGCTATCTCTGCTCTGAACTGATCCTACTCTATCCTCAAGATGGCATTCTATCTCTCTAATGTCGCAATGTGATCATGCTGACTCACTATGGTAGCCCTGTACATCTCCATCTCCTCTATGCTAGCTGTCTTCGGCTCTATGGGTATATCCTACAATGACTCCTGATCAACTGAATCTAGCTCATAGTCATCATCCTCATCATCTTTGTCCTCATCATCACCCTCATCCTCCTCATCCTCATCATCTCCCTCCTCCTCTCCAGTGAGTGGGAAGTCCTCCTTTCTCCTAGGTACTGGAATATTAGGATCCATCAATGGCACTGGCTATCGTCATGCAAACCATCTCTCATACTCCTCTATCGTCCTGACGTCCACCACATCTGACCTCCAATCCCACTGTCTCCGTTGTAGCTATGTGAAGTTGGTATATGCTATGTGTGGCTAAATCATACTCCCCCACTGACTTGTCTCTCTATGAGATTGGGCAAAGTGTGCAGTCCTTCTAGGTACATCCTGCCTCTCTCCAAACTTTCATCTAACTCTCTTCAGAAGGTACATCTCAATCACTCTCTAGCGATTCACTAGTCACCCAATTAGGTACCTCTCCTGTCTGCAATACAGTAGCTCATCACTATCATCTGACCATCCAGGGAAATCAAGATATGGCCTCCATATGAACTCTCTCAATTTGTCTAGCTCATGTCGCCAATACAGTATGTATCCAAATGGACCCTATCTCAGTGCTCCCCCATAGCAGTACATATATGGTCAGTGTGGTAATACCTGTCTCTCTACAATCGGTCAACATATGGCTATGTGCTCAAATGCCCATACCTGTAGCAATGTGACTCCACAGCTCAAAGTCTGAACTCCCTGATATGCTATCTGATGCAACTGAAAATATAGCATAGCAAGCACACATGGTCCCCATGCATACACTGTCCCCTCTGTCACCATCAGCTCTAGCACTCTTCCCCATCCAATAGGGAATCCATGTCCTCGTCTGTCCCCTGCTAGTAGGCATGCTATAACCACGGCTATCACCACATATTGTCGATCATACTCTGATGCCATGGTCTCCCAACCGATCTCCCTCTCTACGATATCCAAATCATCTGTGTCGCACTCAAATAATTTGCACAACATGTCTCTCCCTATCACTAGGTCATACTCTATCATCTCCCCGTGTATCAGAATGTAGAGGATGTGCCATACATCCTCTAGTGTCACAGTCACCTCTCCAATCACCAGATGGAATGAGGAGGTCTCTGAATGCCATCGCTCTACCAATGCAGTAAGTAGTCCTGTGTTTGCCCTAATCTTGGGCATGAATGTGATATATTATATTCCAAGTCCTGCTAACGTATCTTTGTCTATGCTCCTGAGTCTGTGTCATAACATGAAGCAATCAGGTTGGTTCTCCCGCGTGATCAACGGATACTGTCAACTCTACATCACAATTGGGGCACATTTTGTCAGTTTTAGGGTTTGCTCCTATGGGCTGCATTTCCTTGTTTCATGTCCAAATCAAGGTGTTTCTACTCTATTTTGACCTATCCTATTCTTATCCCCCTTTTCGGGATCATTCGCATGCCATTTTTGACCAAATTAGGGTTGCCAATGCACAACTGCGCCTGTGTGGTCAGTCATTCACCTGTGTAACACAATCTATGCCTATGTACCCTACACAAGTGCAGAAGACCCTACACAAGCACAAGATTCGCCCTACACAAGTACAGAAGTCAGTTTTTGCATTCCTTGTGGGCCCCGCAATGTCCCGCAAGCAAGTCAAATTCATCAAATTGACAATATGGGTTTTTGAGATACATACCGCTGCTCCCACATCGTTCGGTTTTCTATAGGTGTGTACACATTCTCCAAGGTGATCCGCCATTGGAGTGTTTTCCATCTCTCTGCAAGTGTCCTTTTCTAGAGCAACAAATTCTCCTCTTTGGCTAGTGCAAATGAGCAATTTTCATTCTCTTTGTCTCATTTATAGATCTTTGTGAGTGCATAGATGGACATGCACTCTCTCCATCTCATGTTGGTCGCAGTCTTTTGCACCTTCAATTGTTTGTCATTTGTGCATCCGATCCTTGATTGTCAGTCTGTTCGATCCTATCATTTTCTATCATTCTTATCGATCAATTGGCCTCTTTTCTGCATGTTTCCAGCCAATTCCTCTAGGGGGCATGCATATGTCATTGTTAGTTGTCTAGGGCATTTTCATTATTGTTCTTTGAAACAACGCTTAGAATCGCATTGTCTCAAAGAGGGGCAAAATGTAGACATCTAAAAATGGTCAATGCTTGCGGAGTCATACTTTAACATTTGCGCATTGCCTTATTTTAGGGTTTTGCATTGCATTAACATTTCTTCTATGTTGCGCACTTGGTCTTTATCATTTGCGAGTATCGAGTCATTCTTCTGCATTCTTCATTTGTCTCACTTTCAAATATGGTCTTGTTGATAACAATATTTGTCATGATCTTGATCGATCTTATCTTGTCGCATCAATGTGCATGTTAATTTGTCATCATTTTGGACATCGTCAATCCTAATTATGGTTTTGTCCTCTTTTCAATCTTGTCATCTTGCGTTTGATTTGTCATCGATCATTGTCATTTTCAATCTTATCATCATGCGATCGATTTGTCATCGATCATTCTCATTTTCAATCTTATCATCATGCGATTGATTTGTCATCAATCGTTCTCATTTTCAATCTTGTCGTCTTGCAATTGATTTGTCATCGATCATGGTCATTTTCAATCTTGTCGTCTTGCAATCTATTTTGTCATCGATCCTTGTCCTCTTGTCAACTTTGTCATTTTGCGATCGATTTGTCATCGATCGTTGTCTTTCTCAATCATGTCAATTTGGATCAATTAGTCATTATTCTTCATCAATTGGCGCATTTATCAATCAAATCATTTGTCAGCATTGGTCTTTTATCAAGTCAGAATGATGATCAAATCGATCCTTCAATCACGACCTAATTGTCATCCTTGCATTGCTAATTCATCTTTTAGGGTTTCATGATTTTATTCATTTAACCCTGTTTGTTATTTCTCCCTCTAGGATTAATAAATTATTTATTTATCCTAAGCCTTCATGTCACAATTAAATGTTTATTTAATTGGCTAACTAATTATTCCTCTTTTTGTGAATTAATTAATAAATGACAAATTATTAATTAATTTACCTAATTTCCTAATTTCCTAATTTTCATCAATTTCTAATTCCCAATTTCTAATTCTTAATTTCCTAATTTCTATTTCATCTAATTTTCTCCTATTTTCCTTCTAATTTCATGGGAATGACATTTCAATTTGTCATAATTTGTCATAATTGACAATCAATCAATTTTGACATAGAAATTTGTCATAATTTTGTCATAATTGTCAATCAATCAATCTTGCATAGAAAGTGCAAATTTGTCATAATTTGTGATAATTGACATTCTTGATTTGCAATTTCCATTCAAATCAAATTCATGCTAATCTTGTCTTTCTCCAATTTATCTATAAATTGGATGAATTTCTTCAATCAAGATCCCTACTACCTGGTCGAATCAATCACGCTTTGAGTATTCTTGTGCTACTTATCAATCTTGCTTTCACATTAGGTTTATGCACTTGAAGGTGAGATCCACAAACAAAAAGCTATTTGAAGAAGAAAGAAAGACAATGGAGCCACATGAAGGAGACATTCAGATCTGCATTTGGTTTGCTTAGTTTTCAATCTTGAATGTTTTGCTTTCATGTCTTTATTAAGTGTTTTTAGGATTGATCATTGCATTTGAGCTTTTGTGATTGAGCTAGACTAATGTTTATCTTTCTTTGATGATTTCCACATTTCCTAGCAACAATAGTATTCCCTCAGATTATAGACATTACCATCTATTCTCTTTCCTTCTGCTACAACCTGACTGGTACTATGTTTTCTTATCTGACAACTGGTAGCATCAAATGTGAACTTGTACCCTTTGTCACACATTTGACTCACACTTAGTAGATTATGCTCTAGTCCTTCCATGTAGTACACATCATGAGCCTTAAGCTTGCCATCAATATTCAATGTACCAAGACCTTTAATCTTGATGGAGGAGTTGTCACCAAAACGGACAGAACCACCATTCCAATCATCAAGCTTGATAAAAAAATTCTTGTCTGGGGTCATATGATTTGAGCAGCCACTATCAAATACCCATAAATTCTTCCTTTCAACATGTAGAGCAGTCTGCACAATCAAGCTTGACACTATCTTGTTCTTATCCTTCTCTATCCAAACCTGTTTCACTTCTTTCTTCTCCTCTTTTGTCATCTTGTGTTTCGGTTTAGTCTCTATCTTCTGATCTGGTATAGTTTTCTTTTTCTCACTAGTTCTCACCTTACAATGCCTTGCTATGTGACCAAAATTTTGACACTTATAATATTTTAGATTAGTATTGAAAGATGTATCCAAGGCATTCTTGTAGGACATCTACACACTTTTCCTACACTCATAACTCTTATGACCAAACTCATTGCAATTATAGCAAGTGGCATTTGTACCTTGTAATGCAGCAAATAAGTTTCTACTCTCAAAACTGGGATTTACATTCATTTTCTTACAGTCTTCCATTCTATGACCAAACTTATTACACCAGTGACAATAACCATGAAAGTTTGGAACATACTGGTTAGATTGTCTTGGTCTTGCAAATGACTGCCTCACCGAGGGTCTTCCTTTCATGCTGCTAACTCTGGTGAACCCTTCATGATCAGCTCTCCTATTTCTCCTTGGATCTACATGTCGGTGCTGATAGGACCTAAAATTATGTCTTGCAATATTTTGGTCACTGGGTAAAGCCTGGTCATTCTGGTTTTATTGTGCCCTTTGTCAAGGTTTCAAGGTTTATGGGTTATGATTTCTAATTAATTCTTGATATAAAAGAATAACCTTGAGCCTTTTATGTTCCATCATTACTTTTTCCCACCTAAGGCCAAGGGTTGGTTACCGTTGGTGGGGCCATTTTATTTCCTAAGTGCTAAGTCATGTTTCACTAGTCTATCTAATGATTTTCCTAAGTTGCGTGAAAAATTTCCCTATAGCCAGTCTCATTTTAAATATTTTTGCCCGTGCCCATCATTTTTCCTAAATCCTAAATTCCTAAGTGTTTCGGTCTGTTGATAAAAGCAGAACGAATCTAATGATCAGCACTTCCTCATGGTTGAAATTGCAGTGATGATAAAGACCGCGATATCATGAGATGATGCCACGTGTCTTCAGTGGAAAAAGGCAAGCTGGCGGTGTAAATTTCCAAAACCTCATGTTATCAGTTCTCAGGCGATAAAGATCGATTTACTCATGGCCCTATCAATTGGCACATTTTCAAAATGAACGGTGATGTTATGTTCTCGGTGAAAAGGTGCCCGACTTTTAAAAAATTGAAAAGGCTAGTGGGCACTATGTTGAATTGGTAAAGTGCGAACATATCTGATGGCCCACGTATTCTCGGGATAGAAGTTACAAGAAGATTATGGACTGCGACATCACAAGATAATGTCACGTGTCCCGGGCTGACCAAGAAGACCGACGATGGGGCTATTGACAGCGTTAAGTTAAGAGATGATATGGCACTGATTTGTCACGATTTTTATGGGTCCACAAGTACCGATGGAAGGTAAATTGCCACATCAATTAATAATGATCGTTTCATTTGCTAGGTTGGGTAGGATCTGAGACTGAGTTTCACATTTGAATTTAAAAGGGATCATTAAAGATATTGGTTGTAACCCACATGGGAAAGATAGAATGAGCAGGATGCAAACTTGTCGACTTAGGATAGACAGCGACGAGTTTCAATTTTTTTAATGTCAACCCGTCCTTGAAGGAGCTTGTGGAAGGTTTTTTGTTGGGTAAAAGTTGATTAGACAAGGCAAGGACGATATCTCAAAGGTGTGAAAGGATTGGGATAAGCTTCAAGTTTAGATATGATGGATCACGGGTTCCCTGATGAATTCAGAGATCGCCTGTTTGACAGGGATTCTAAAGAAGAAAATGTATACTCATGGAAGAATAAAATCATAACAAAATCGTTAGCAGAAGATGAACCTTGGCATGAAAATACAGTGGATGTGATAGGCATGATTTCTAGAGTCCATAGCTGGTGTAATACCCTAAAAATGGTCATCTAAATCATGAGCCCCTAATCTCGACAATGTCACCAAAGTCCTAACCAAAGGCAATTAAATCAATCTTGAGCACACAATTAATTCTTTAATTGTCAAATGTCACATGGCAAATTAATTGATCAATATTAATTAAATATTAATTTAATTAATTGATCATTCCAGGTAAATCATTTTAAACAATTATCTTATTTATTTTATTGAATATACTTGCATATTTAATTAAATAAATCAACTTGCCATTAAATCATCAAAAAGAGGAATTAATTTAAATTAAATAAATCAATTAAGCACAAATCTTCAAAAATAGAAATAAATCACAAAAAGGAATTAATTGAACAAGAAAGAATTAAAAATTTGAGAAAAGAAATCAATTGGAGATAATCTTGAAAAAAACAAATTAAAAATTGATAAATAATCTCAGAGAAAGCAATTAAAACAATTAAATATTAAAATTGAATGAAATAGAGAATAAATCAGTTTTTTCTAATTTTTATCTTAATTTTAGTTCAATTTCCTTTAAAACTGAGAAAAGCATCCAATCACATCAATTCACCTGGATTGTGCTTCCTCTTGGAAAATCTTGACTGTTCTTCATCATTTGATCTTAGCCTTTGGTTTCTTTCTGAATTTTTTATAAATTCAAGCTCTCATCTCTCATTCAAGGAGGCTGGAGAATGCATCGTTATTATACTATTTTTTCTCTAGGTTTATTGAATATTGCATATTAATTATTTCATATTGATTAAATCATTTAGCTTAATATTGAAAAAATAGTGTTAGATTAATATTGCATCCATCTAGCATTCATCATGTTCATATAAATAAAATCCTTCATCTTGATGTTGTCTAGTCACTGGTATTGCTTATAATCTGAGAGCAATCTTATACTCGCATCTTTTAGAAGGCAATGAGTCAATTTGTTATGGTTTACTACTCATTGATTATATTTGATTAACCATGCATGTAATGACTTAATTGAAGTGTTGTGTCTTACATATACAGGTTCTTAGTCCACTTTTCACACACACACAAATGATCATGGATGTCTATTTTTGTTTCTTTTCATATGCAAATAAATGATGATGCAAATGAGTAACTAGAATGAGTAATGCAATTTTACTTCATTTTTCTATGCAATAAGATGGATGTAAATGAGTGATAGTGAATAATGCAATGTTTTCATTTTTCTATGCAATAATATGATTGCAAATGAGTGATAGTGAATGATGCAATATTTTCATTTTTCTATGCAATAATATGAATGCAAATGAATGATAATGAATGTATGAATCCATATTAAATGCTCATGTATGCAGCTAACATCTCAAAACACAAGTACTCGATCGAAGAAATGAAGAAAAGAGACCACTTAGCTAAGAAATGATGACGCTCCAACTCTCATTCAAAAGATAACGAGAAAGTATTGTTACTATACCGAAATCACTCTAAATTCACAAAATGTAGAATAAAATGCAAGATGATATGCAAAATGCAACCTAAACCTAGTCACTGGATTTGAACAGCTTAATTTTCATCATTGAGCATTTTACAATTATAGCAGGTAGATTAGAGTTCTTTTCTTTTCATGTGCAATATTAATTATCTTGTCCGCAATGACCCTTTTTTTCGTTCATATCCTTGGACAAATTACGCATCACAATAAATAAATGCCCTCAAAACAGACAAAGAAATGATGGGAACCTCCCTGTAGCATTCAAATAAGCAGAGTCAAGGTATGTGAGATGATTTTACCTTGATGCGAAGGCTCTTATCACAGACACCCAGCTAATTTAGATGTTTTCCGATCATCAGAATCATTCCTACAAGTAGAAAACAAAGAAAATATTATGCCCCCAATCCTTGCTCCTCTTAGTCAAGATAGACTTCCTTGAGTTACTCAGAGGGATAATAATAAAAAACCAATATAAAAGAGAACACACAAAGAAAATTTCATGCATATCTCAAACATTTTAGTGATTGTTTTCCATTTTTTGTTTTGCTTGTTACGCAGTGATAAAACTCTTCAGTAGTCAGGAGACAGGTGACTGACTCGGAGTGGATGACCAGGTTTCACTGACGTAAGGTTGACTTGGTTGACACTGCTTAGGACATGTAATATGCTCTGTTGATTACCTAAGACTAGGACATTGATCTGTTTCAAGCCATGAAGGTTCCAACAAACTAGGATGTCACAAAAGTGACTAAAATATGTACAAACGAAATCAGAGAATTGCATGAAAACGGGAATGCCAACATTGCGTTGATAGATGGAGTGCTTGAGTACAAGAGGCGCCTATTTACTAGGTTTTCACCTGCTTGGCAGAGATTCATATATTTTATTTTTTTATTTTATTTTTACCAAGGTGCCTGTTTACCAAGTTTTCACCAAGGCATTTTTCTCTCTTTTTCCATTTGTTTTTTTTTTTTGAATTTCTTCAAGACATTTTCTGATTTTTATGATTTCTTCAGGACATTTTTCTGATTTTTATGATTTCTTTAGGACATTTTCTGATTTTTATGATTTCTTCAGAGCATTTTCGCTGTATAAGCTGCTGGAACAGAGAATATTTAGGTGAAGAATTTCTTCAGATGGATGGTGTTAATCGGTTCACGGAGCTATTTTCCTTCCAATGTTGAAAGTTGATAAGCACTAGAGCCAAAAGCTACATTAATGATATAGGGACCTAGCCAGTTGGGTTCAAACTTCCCTTTGTTCTCTCAAAACTGTTGATTTTTAGGATTCTCTCTTAGAACTAAGTCACCAACCTGAAATTCTCAGTGTCGAACTTTCTTGTTATATCCTCTGGACATTATCTTTTGATACACTCTGAGATGATCAAACGACACTTGCCGATGCTCATCCAGCAATTCAAGCTCTTGCAATCTAGATATTTTATAGTTTTCATCAGTAACAAGACCTTGCAAGGAAACTCTTAGAGATGGTATTTCCACCTCAATAGGTAATACTGCTTTGGACCCATACACCAAAGAGAAAGGTGTAGCCCTAGTAGGTGTTCTGATACTTGTTCTATAAGCCCACAGTGCAGGATTGAGCTACAGATGCCAATCCTTCCCGAATTTGTTCACTGTTCTGTGCAAGATAGTCAGTAGGTTTTTCTTAGATGCCTCTGCTTGTCCATTACCTTGAGGGTAATATACTGAGGACCAGTGTTGTTTGATTTTAAACTTCTCACAAAGTTCATCTAGATCTTTGTTCTTAAACTATCCTCCATTGTCTGTTATAATTGATGAAGGTATACCATATTTGCAGATGATATAGTTAAGAATAAATAGAGCTACTTGTTTTCTGGTTGCCTTGATGAGCAGAACCGCTTCTACCCACTTAGTGAAGTACTCAGTGGCAGTGATAATACATTTATGTCCATTAGATGATGCAGGATATATTTGGCCTATCAGATCGAACACCCACTGTTGGAAGTGTCAGTGTGTCACAAAGGGTATGAGATCCCTTACTAGAGCGTGTATAAGGTGTCCATGCAGTTGACACTTTTCCCAGGTTTTAGCAAATTTTATAGCTTCTTTTTCCATGTCTGGCCAGTAGTAGCCAGCCCTTAGTAGTTTTCATGCTAAAGTTAGACCGTTCGAATGAGATCCGCAAACACCTTCATGAACTTCGGATAATGCACGTTGGGACTCCTTAGTTTCTAGACATCTAAGAAAAGTATTATCTAAACCTCGCCTGAATAGGTCTTTAGCAATGATGACGTATCATGACACATTTCGGATGAGGTTCCTTTTTTCATTTCAGGAAAGATTAGCAGGGATGACTTGGTCACGCAGGTAAGAGAAAATGTGGCTATAACAAGATGAGTCATGTCCAATAATAGAATAGACTACCTGGGACTTGTGAGATTCATAGATAGGGTAATGTAACTCTTCCACCAAGAATTCAAAGAAAAAATTAGACTCCTGTAGCTATGGTATAGATGCCAAAGTGGTCATTGCATCTGCTGCTCTATTTGTTGTTCTAGGGATCTGCTGAAATAATACAGAGGTAAAATATTTCTTGAGGTCATCCACCATCCTCTTGTAAGGCATTAGTTTCTCATCCCTTGTCTGATATAGGTCATTAATTTGGTTGATAACGAGTTGAGAATCTCCATAGATGTGTAATTCCATGATCTTCCACTCGATGGCCAGCTTGATCCCATTTACCAAAGCTTGATATTTTGCAATGTTGTTTGTGCAAGGGAAGATAAGTTTGTAAGCTTTTGGAATTGAGTATTTCTGGGGAGTAATAAATAGTATCCCAACACCAGACTATGTTGAGTAAAAGACCCATCAAAGAACATCTTCTATGATTGTTCAGTAAGGTGCATGATTGATTCATCTGAGAATTCTATATGCAGAGGTTGATCATCTTCCAGTGGAGCTTCAGCAAGTTGGTCTGCAATAACCTATCCTTTGATGGCTATTCCTTCCACATATTCAATGTCAAATTATGTAAGGACCATGACCCATTTGGCCAGTCTTCTTGTAAGCATTTCGCTACTGAGAAGATACTTGAATGGAACAATCTTGGCTACCAGCTTAATAGAGTGTGCCAACATATAATGCCTTAATTTTTGTGATGCAAAGACCAAAGCTAAGCATGATTTCTCTATTATAGTATAATTCATTTCATATGACACCAATGTTCTGCTAATGTAATAGATAGCTTGTTCCTTTTTATTGTCATCTCGTTGTGCCATAAGTGCCCCCAATGAAGTATCCGTAGCTAATATGTACAGGATCAGTGGCTTACCTTGAATCGGTGGCATTAATATGGGTGGATTAGAAAGATATTTTTTGATTTGTTGTAAATGTCATTCACAATCTTCATCCCAGTTGTATTGAATCCATTTCCTTAATACCTTCATGAAGGATTGGGTTTTGTCAGCTAGCTAAGATATAAAATGCCATATGGACTGAAGACGGCCTTGTAGACTTCTCATTTGACTGATATTCTTAGGTGGAGGCATTTCCATTATAGCTTGGACCTTTTAAAGGTCAACCTCAATTCCTTTTCTGGATATTATGTACCCAAGCAATTTTCCTGATGTTACCCCAAATGCACATTTCTTTGGATTTAAGCAGAGCTTGAATCTTTCCATTCGATCTAATATGAGGCCTAGCTCTTGAATGTGTGTAGATCTCTTCATAGTCTTTACCAGGGTGTCATCAACATAATCTTCCATGTTTTTATGCATCATATCATGGAAAATAGTGGTTAATGCTCTTTGGTAGGTTGCTCCTACGTTCTTTAGACCAAACAACATAACATTCCATCAGAAGGTTTCCCATGCACATGTGAAAGTTTCCTTCTCTTGATCTTCAGGTGCTATCTTGATCTGATTGTAACCAGAGAATCCATCCATTAATGAATACATCTCGTATCTAGCAGTCATATCCACTATCATGTCAATGTTGGGCAATGGAAAATCATCTTTTGGATATGCCTTGTTGAGGTCCCTGAAATTTGTGCAAACTCTAATAGATTTGTCTTCTTTTGATATAGGTACTATGTTGGATATCCATTCTGCGTAGTCTATAGCTCTGATAAATCCAGCTTTTAGCAATTTCTCTAGTTCAGCCTTGACTAGTAGTGCCACATGAGGATGCATCTTTTGGAGTTTTTGTTTGACTGGTTTAACTCTTGGCATAATAGAGAGATGATGCATGATGAGATCAAGATCTAGTCCTAGCATATCTGAATATGTCCATGCAAAGTTGATCTTCTTTTCTAAAAATAGATTGCTGAAATCTTTTAACTCTTCTGCTGACAATGATTGAGCTAAATGAATGATATGCGGTATTTATTGACTCCCAATGTTGACTGGCTGAGTTGGCTCGATCAATATGGAAGATCTCTCTTGGAAGTGACTTGGTAGTATATCAAGTATCTCACCTTCAGGTGCCTCAGAGAGGTTTTCACCTTTAGGTTTGTTTTTTATTTTATCTATTTTAGAGTCTGACACTACCACAATGTGGTTTTCGCCATCAGATCTTTTATTCTTATTTTTCTTGTTTTTGTAACTAAGATACTTGATATCTGCTTTAGTCATGTTTTCATTATGTTCGCTGGTGGAAGAGTACATGGGTTCAACTGCATTGAGATAGTAGGCTAGTGTATAGTCATTGGAAAAAGTAGGTACATTCAAGGGTTGGTTATAAAGGGTGCAATCAATCAGGTCTAGATGCATTACAAATAAGGTTGGAATAGGCTCAAGGAAGTTCATGGTACTATCATCATTGTTTTGGACCAACCAATCGAGTTCCAGAAGACTACCTTGCGTATATGTCTCGAGACCAGGAAGAGTTATGACATGATTATCGTTGTTCATGTTAGTATTTATTGGACCCAATTCAACTGACCTACTTCTAGCGTCATCACCTACTTCAAACAGGACTACATACCGTGGTATAACAATAGACAATATCTCATCATTCATGATAGAGTAATCATAATGTGTTATTGAATAGTTGTTGTCGTAAGTAGAGCTCCTGTCTGAGTCATCAGAGTCATAGGATGAAGTTGCTCACTCATCTTCAAGTGGTTTAGTGAAGGCATATATAGTATCAACACCCACATCCTTGATGCAGCAAGTTCCTTCATGATTTGGTTCATTGATTTCTTGCATTTGACACACTTGTGGACATGAATTTGACGGTTCTGTTAATCCCTGTCGTCTGTTCCATTCAGCTTCTTCTGGACTGATGACTAGTTCTCTTGCTCTAGCTTCTAGTTCTTCTTGTGTGGTTCCGTACTTTATTTGTCCTATCTCATTAGGAGGATTGGTAGGTGAAGGACTTGCTTGTGTCCTTTCTTTCTTCAATTGTCGATCATAGTCTTCTTGTCGTTTTAATCTGATTTCTTCTATTTCCTTTTGCATTCTTAGGCATATCAGCTCTTGTGCGTCATCTATGGTATCCCTGAGTTCTTCAAGCATTTCTGTAGTATATGTATCTGAGATGTGATCTGGACCCCATTCATACTCATTTGAATCAGTTTCTGAGTCATCTACTTATTGTCTGCCAGTATATGTGACCGAAATGTTGAATGGTGCAAACAATTCTCTGATTCTATATATTTCATCTCTCATATCTTCTAGGGCATTTACTTCATGTGGTATCATAGTTGATATAACTGGAACTTGATTACCATCTGTTTCCTCTCCCTAGATGAGCAATTCTTTTTGTTCAGCATCACATTCCTCCTGAGTTTGTTGAGTATCAATTTCTTGTGCTATTAAAGGTAGTACCTTTTTTCTTTCGTTACATTGATGGTGAGATGTGTGCTTCTGATCTGATGACTTTCTTGGATCATATCCCAGTCTAGCTTTATCATTGGTTGACTTAGTTTGTAACTGAATAGGTTCAACAATGACTTTTTGACATTTGCCAAGAGGACCAGTACCTGAATATCCCATGCATTGAAGCATCTTATAGCCTGGACCATGTTGTGTTAGAGAAATCTCACAATGTCATATTTCTTTATTTGCACTATCTTCTCTAAAGAGTGATTTAAGGACATCATCCCCTTCTATTTCACCTACAAGAGAAGTAGAGGACTGTATAAAGGTGCCATCATAAATGACTTTTGGAGTTGAAGTTTGTGGCCTCATGCCCTCTGATGGTTTTCCTGACTGTCTTGGTGATGGAGGAAGAGACGTTAGTGAGAGTATAGGCTCTATCTTGTAACCATCCATGCCGGTGTTTGTGATTCTCAGTTTATTTTCCAAATCTTTCAGCAAATATTCTGAACTTTTAGCTACAGAAGCTGCTCTATTATTAGGAACAAAAGTATCAGCACTCTGTGTTAATGCATTGCAGGTATAGCTTGTATCAGCAGGAATACTGACTTCAACTCCATTATAGGGAAATTTCAGGCATTGATGATACGTAGATGGTACTGCTTTCATTTCATAAATCCATGGCCTACCTAGTAAGATGTTGTATGAAAGATGAAGATCCAAGACTTGAAAAATGACATCTCTCTCCACAGGTCCTACTCTGATTGGTAATGATACTAGTCCCTTAGAAGTTCTTTCCTCTTCATCATAAGCCTTGATTGTTATCTTCTTTGTTGGATCAATAACATTTTCAAAGAATCCCAGCTGTGTTAATAGACTGTAAGTACAAATATTCAACCCAGTGCCTCCATCTATCAAAACACATTTAATGCGGTGTTTATGGATCATGGCTTCAATGTGCAATGGCTGGTTATCTGGGTGACTCAGTGAATTATCATCTTCTTAAGAGAATGTGAGATAATGGGGTGAGGTCAGGTGACCTACCATAGATTGAAACTGATCTATGTCTAAATCTTTAGGGACACTGGTAGTAAGTAAAGCCTTGTCTGGGACTTCTCTATGAGCAGAAGAAATCTTAACCAGTTCCAAAATGGAGATTTGAGCATTGGTTCTCTTCAATTGTTCAATAATACTATAACTAGGAGAAGGTGATGAAGCTGGTTGTTTTGATTTGGCCATGATTGTGTCTGTTTGTCTATGTGGTAGGTTTGATGTTGTGTGATCGAAAGTTGAGGAACTAGTTCCTGGGAGAGGAGAGAAATCTTCCTTTGAGCATGAGTCACGATATTAGTAGTCGATGTTTGACTTTGATGATCCCAGACTATGATCACATTGCAATATTTAGGTTGAACAGATTCAATCATGTTGATCATATTATCATTTTTAGTGTAAGTATAATTGACTCTGGCTCCTCCTTTGGATTTTGAGGAATTTCCTTGTTCATAAGTGGGTAAGGGATCTTTAAAGGCCTTATGATTAGCATTAGTTGCATGATTTCCAACAATGATCTTTCCTGCGTCAATGAGATCTTGGATTTCATGTCAGAGTTTCATGCAGTGGTTTATGTTATGTCCCTTGTTCTGATGGTAGTCACAGTACTTGTTTTCTCTCCACCATTTGGGTCTAATTTCTGGGTCATATGTTCTAGAATTGTCTGGAAATGTTATCAGATTATTTGCCAATAAATTTTTAAAAGCCGATTCATATGACTCATCTAGAGGAGTAAACTCACACTTAGGCTTTGAGACCCAAGGTTTGTCTTTAAACCACTCTCTTGTTTTCTTTGGGGGATTCTCTATTGTAGTTCCAGCTGCCTTGAGTGCTTGTGTGCCACTAGCCAAGTTAAATATTATGTATTTTGTTTTTGCTTGGACAATATCTACCACTCCATCACTAACGACGTTCTTGTTGTTGTCTTTGCCATATTTCTAGTATTTACTCTTTTCTTTAGAGCTAGAACCTTGTGATATTTCTTTCCAAAGTGATATATCTCCCTTTTTGATAAGCACATCTTCCATTCTGAGGGCGTTATCTACCATTTTGTTGAATGAAGGGTGTACTTGCATCTGGACACTGTATTTCAATTCAGGGACTAAGTTGTTGATGAAGATATCCATTTTCTCAAGATCTAGGATAGTTCGTGAATATCTAGAGAACATCTTTTTCCATTGTTGGAGGAAAGTGAGAAAGGGTTCTCCTGTCTTTTGTCTGGTATTGCAAAGCTCTATCATAGTGACTGGGTGATGAATGTTGTATGAGTATTGTTGTAAAAATAGTTGGATTAGTTCTTCAAACATTTTTATTCCTTTGTGTAGGCTTCTGAACCATTCCATTGCTTGACCCCCTAAACTTCTTGGGAAAAGGTGCATGAGGTACGTTTGATCATGCATAAACTCCATACAAGCGACACAAAACTCTCTTACATGATCTTGAGGATTTGAGGTACCATCATACTTGTCAAATTTTGGGATCTCAACTCATGAAGGAAATGGAGACATGTAAAGGTTTTTGTCAAATGGGAATGGGCATATTGTGTCCAAAGAATATTGTTTTGGCATTTTATCTTTGTTTTCTATTCTTGTGATTGCAATTTGTAATGCTTGCATTTGTTTTCTCATTTTTCCCCATGGTGTCTCTTCCTCTTTAGTGACAAGGGCCTCCACATTATAACCAGTAGGGAGTTTGACACCTTGTTTTGCTAATTCTAGGAAATAGTCTTCTTTTTCCCTAGCCATGATGACCTTCATCATTTTGCAAAATTCTTT
Source organism: Cryptomeria japonica (assembly GCF_030272615.1). Classification (NCBI taxonomy): domain Eukaryota; kingdom Viridiplantae; phylum Streptophyta; class Pinopsida; order Cupressales; family Cupressaceae; genus Cryptomeria; species Cryptomeria japonica. The sequence goes on along the minus strand of NC_081409.1, from coordinate 631,529,062 downwards.
ATCATTCTGACATCTATGTTCTTTGTCTTTAGGAGGTTCAGGAAGCTCAGATTCAGTTGATGAGGAATCGTTGTCAGTGGCATGATTGCTGAAATCTTCGTGAGTGTTTCTTTTACTAGCTTCTCTTTCTTGCCTTTCTCCAAACATGGTGGGAGATAAGGGCTGACCAAAGATTGGTATATCATAAATTGGTATCTGTGATGAGGACAGTTTATTGTAAAAGGGTTTTTCTTTGAAGGATAGATTGTCTTTGGTTGAAAAGGGTGCCTCTTTTTCTTTGTCTCTTTTGCTGTGAGAGCTTCTGGTTTGAACAGGCATTTCTAACCGACAGGACCAAGAGCGAGATGTGTTGCAGAAGTCAAGATCAAATTATAGCTAGTAGTTCATTTTAACGTAGTAATTAGAGGTAACTTAAGATCTGGTCTCATTTTAGGAACAATCTATCCTATGTAAGATGTTATCCAAGTTGACTTAGGTTTGATAAAATGTTCATTTGAACTAGCTGAGAAATGATCGACAAAATCATGCAATGCAATTGCAGAGGTACACTATCAAGGTTGTTTATGCTCATGAGGATGATAATCAGTTTTAGGCTCCTTGTAGATTGTTTTGGATAGGTTTAACTGTTTTGGATTGGCAAAATCAGAGACTCATACAACATAATTTCTGAGACCATACGATAATTCAACAAGTTCAGGACAAAAACAATTTTGTTTCGTACTAGTTGTTGCCTAGCACTGTACGACAAATGATTCTGTTTGGTTCTATTTCGTACAACATAGGATTTAGCTTAAATGGTAGACTCTTTGGTTTCATACGATACAATATGGGACTCAAGATGACAATTCAGTATACTCGTATGATATAGGATATGGTGCAGGACGACAATTTACCAGACTCGTATGACTGTTCACAGAGCAGAGACTAAAAATTTTGAGTTTTTCAATGGCTGAGTGCGATAACTGAGTATAACCGATTCTGGGATGGACTGATTTCTGACCAGGATGGACTAGTTTGTGACATGGAAATATTTTATCATTGAGTTGTTTGATATTGTTTGATTTGTTTTCTCCAATTTCAATATTTCATTTTTAGTTTCAGGGATGAAAACACGCAAGATATGTAATATTTCAAGCACAGCACGCTAACCCTATGGAAGTTGGCTTAGAGAAGAAAACCTTTTCTTACTGACTTAGGTACACACCCAATAGCTAACCAGAATACGACCACTGAGTCTCACGCAATAGATTCTCAACGCTGTATTAGCCGACTCCAAACACTAGTGGGGGCACGATATGGCAAGTGTCTTAGGAGAGTTACTATCTCTCTTGCACAAAGACTATCAACCTTTCGGAGGTGAATCAGGTAGCTTCTATTTTATAGCTCTTAATCAGGAATTTCATTTGAAATTACTACTTGAAGTCACACAAGCATGATTGAGGCCTATAGCTAGACAAGGTACCAAATTAAGTTGTAGTCACGTAAACGTGATTGAGACCATGAGGTCCTACAAAATGCCCGATATGAGATATCTCAAAGAGAAAACTCAAATAATCCCATCCTCTGAGACTCTAATCATTAGAGACCTATTTATTATAGTGAGTTGGAATGCTTAGGTCTAGCTGTACTCACTTGGGTTGTTCTCACAGGGTGATTACTTTTTCCCACTGTGACAAGCCCGCTAAAGGTACACAAATCTCAAAACTTAGAAAAAAGCTTCGAGGGTCTAGATTTCTGATTGTCTATAAAAGACAAGAGCATGCTCTCCTACCTCTTAGATTTTTCTAAAAACACAAAAGACAGATTTGTTCATTAACCAGATAGAAATTTAAGTGCCAAAATAAGATGAATTTAAAGAATACACGATGTTTGGTTGATTCTCTATAGGCAACCTACAAAAACAATGCATCAGTAATCACGTTGTTTTCATTTTTTGACAGGCATACGTTTGATCGATACATTCTTTGACAAGCGTTCTGCAAGAAACTGGTTAGGCTATGAAAATATCAGGCAGACAGAAGACAATCCAAGGTCAGCGTTAGCATCATCAAAATTTAAGAAAAAAAAATCCTGAAAGGTAATCTGTTTTTAATCTATCAGAAAATAGAATCGTACGACAATATTCATAAAAAATAACGACATAATAGTTTTATCGTACGAGTTAGAAACTAGCACAGAATGACAAAAAGATAGCATAAGCAGTATGTCGTATGAGTCAAGAATCAATGTAGAATGATGAACTATAAGAAAATCAGTATGTTGTATAAGTCTATATTCCGATTCGTACGACAATTTAAAGGATATGATCTTGTTTCGTACGATAAACTGCAGGCGTCAATATAATTTCGTACGATGCAGTGAAACTGTTCATACGATATTTTGCAAAGGTTGTTCGGATGAAACCTGCAAGATTAAAAAAATGATTTTGAAGCTGAAAAAGTAGTTTTCTACCCCATGGTGGGTGCCAGAAATGTGTGTGTGAAAAGTGGACTAAGAACCTGTATCTACAAGACACAACACTTTAATTAAGTCATTACATGCATGGTTAATCAGATATAATCAATGAATAGTAAACCATAACAAATCGACCCATTGCCTTCTAAAAGATGCGAGTATAAGATTGCTCTCAGATTATAAGCAATACCAGTGACTAGACAACATCAAGACGAAGGATTTTATCTATATGAACATGATGAATGCTAGATGGATGCAATATTAATCTAACAATATTTTTGCAATATTAAGCTAAATGATTTAATTAATATGAAATAATTAATATGCAATATTCAATAAACCTAGAGCAAAAACAGTATAATAACGATGTATTCTCTAGCCTCCTTGAATGAGAGATGAGAGCCTAAATTTATAGAAAATTCAGAAATAAACCAAAGGCTGAGATCAAATGATGATGAGTAGTCAAGATTTTCCAAGAGGAAGCACAATCTAGGTGAATTGATGTGATTGGATGTTTTTCTCAGTTTTAAAGGAAATTGAACTAAAATTAAGATAAAAATAAAATAAAAACTAATTTATTCTCTATTTAATTCAATTTTAATATTTAATTGTTTTAATTGCTTTCTCTGAGATTATTTATCAATTTTTAATTTGTTTTTTTCAAGATTATCTGCAATTGATTTCTTTTCTCAAATTTTTAATTCTTTCTTGGTCAATTAATTCTTTTTTGTGATTTATTTCCATTTTTGAAGATTTGTGCTCAATTGATTTATTTAATTTAAATTAATTCCTCTTTTTGATGATTTAATGACAAATTGATTTATTTAATTAAATATGCAAGGATATTCAATAAAATAAATAAGATAATTGTCTAAAATAATTTACTTGGAATGATCAATTAATTAAATAAATATTTAATTAATATTGATTGATTAATTTGCCATGTGACATTTGATGATTAAAGAATTAATTGTGTGATCAAGATTGATTTAATTGCCTTTGGTTAGGACCTTGGTGATGTTGTCGAGATTAGGGGCTCATGGTTTAGATGACCATTTTTAGGGTATTACAATTTGCATTACATTCATTCATGTTGAAAAGAAATGCATACATATAGAATAAAGCATATAAAAGACATCTCTTAAGAGAATCAACACAAGTACGATGAAGTCAAATTAGATCTTGTATATATATCATGTCAAGTCTAAGGTACAAAATGATGTCAAAAGACATACAAACTCCCATTGGAGCAAGAATCATATAGGCTACAAAAAAATGGGTGTGTCTACAAAAAATATCTGAGCTACAAAAAGAAATCATCTAACTAGCACCCTCTCCCTCATCGCTTGGTGGTGGAGGAGGAGCCTGATGTCCAGGATCCTGACGAGGCACCTGTGCTCCCTCTGACCGTGCCATGTACTGTGAGTAAGGTATCACCTTCTACGCAAGAAGAACTACAACACTATATGCTACAACATAGTAAGATGCCCTACAAGACTGGTGGAGGACCTCCTATTGCAAGGGATCTATCTCTGCTCTCATCTCCACTCTCAACATTGCGATCTAACAATCACGCTCAGTCCTCACCTTGGTGATCTAGTGATCATGCTCAGTCCTCATCTTGGCTAGCTGCCGGTCTCGCTCCGCCAGCTGAGTCTAAGCCACTAGCAACTGTGACTGCAGCTTTGCAAGACGTGCCCTCATCGACCATCCAGTGTTTGTCCCCTACTCTCTCGCAGGCTCTCCACCACCATCTCCACCTCCACCTCCAGCTCTACCCTACTCCTCTCTCCATTGCCAAACCTTCCTAGGTGCTGCTGGAGCCTCCTCTGTCCCACCCAATCTCACAGCCACTCCTCCAAGGGTTCCACCCTCACCCCTCTATTGTCCTCCCTCAGTTGGCACCCTACTACTGCTAGCACCTAGATCACCACTACCCCATCGTGGAGCCTTAGCTCTCTGTCCCTGACCTTGCCTCCAACCCTGTCTCTAGCCTTATCCCTGTGTTGGTGTGGAGGCATCATCCTCAACATCCTCAATCTAAGGAGCCTGTTCACCTGGATCTATAAAACATGGGAATAGATGCTACTGAAAATGATCTCTATACTGGGGCAATACCCCCGCATCTGCTACATCGTCCAAGTAATTCCACCTTAGGTGGTGTAACCCTGTCAACTTCTGCATCGCCAATGCATATGACAACCGCGAAGACCATCCCTGTCTCTCCTCGTTAGCATACCGAGCATAAGTTGTATACTCCTATGAGATCCCCTAAGGTCGGCCATACTGCCTCATCACCTGAGAAATGACGAATCACTCCACAATGGTCTGTGACCTCCCAATCAGTGGGCGTGTAACAAGCAAGTCCCTATGAACTAGCCGCCAATCATCCCATGGCTCCAAACCTCTATATGGTCTCCATACGATGGCTATCAGGTCATCAAGCTGCCATCTTCAAAAATTTGTCTTGCCCAAATGGGGTTGTGTAATATATTTGGGATACCTATAAATGATCGGCTGCCCAAGCTCTCTGCTATCAGCTACTATCAGCCAACACATGGGAAGGTGCTCCCAAGCCCACACCAACAAAATATATACCCCGGCAGCCATGCTCCACCCATCTCTGTATATGATCTCATGCATCTCTTGATACATGTGGGCCAATAAACAAGAGCCCCAGCCAAGTCTTTGAGGGGTCTCTATCAACCTCTCTAACATTTGGCCCCATCTGCACTAGAAGCTCTGTTGCCCTCTATTTGGCATAAGAAAATAGCCTATGAATCCTACTAGGACGCATGCCAGAGGATACTCCTCCCTGTACCTGCTCATAAGAATATCCCAACTCATAGAACGGGTCAAAATATCAGGATCCCTGAAGAGATGCCTGACTGCTTGTAATCCTAGAAGGTGCCCTGAATCATAATCCACCTTATCCCCAACAAAAGGGATACAGAGGATCCTGTATACATCCTCAGGAGTGATAGTCAACTCCCCCACCGGCAGATAAAATGTGTTATGCTCTGAATGGAAACTCTCTACCAATGCCATGAGCATTCTGTGATTCACACGGATATCAAGTAATCCCAACAAGTAAGTCAAGCCACACAAATCAAGATGAGTCTGCTCAACCTCAAATAAATGTCGCACCAATGCCATGGTAGGAGGATACACACATCTAAATAACACCAGAGGTAATCAAACCTACAAGGGAAAAAACCAACAATGAAGCATCAGAAAACATTCCAAATGAGCCTACGAGAGAAGCAAAACATCACGCAAATCCAACTAAGTCAAATGCAACATCAAAAATTCATGTTTACACCTTCAAAAATGTTCTCTATTTCCCAAACGACAAAGCACAGAGAAGCAGAATCTCGTACGAGTCAAGAATAGTTGTCGTATGACAAACCAAGCTCAAATGACAAACTTTCAGACCCTGCACGACAAAATGGTCTTTTTATAGACTTGTCGTACGAGACATGGGTGGCCCTAGAACGACAAAACTAGTGGGCTCAAATGACAAAAGACTTTTTACCAGTTTCTCATATGAGACAGGATCCTATCTCGCATGATAAATCGGGATAACCAACCCAAAACACATGGAAAACTTGAAAAATGCATTAAAAAATTTAAAATTGGAAACACAAACAAGCTTAAGATCGATCACTTACCGCTGGCTCATAGTTTCGAGGTTGATTATGTCTTCTTTGGCACTCGAATCGATGCTGACAAGTAGGGACCACCATTTTCTTTGCAGAAGACTTTTTGACTTTTCAAACTTGGAGGGTTAAAATGAATTGAAAATGACACTTTTGTCCCATATATAGCCAAAAACCTACTTTTTCAACTTGCTCCGATGGACAAGAAACTTGTACCATTAGCTAATTTGACCGTTCTGATTCCATTTTCGGGATCGAAATCAAAATTCGAGATCATTTTTCTAGTCAATTTCAGAATTTGGACCACTTAGCGCTCTTTTCATCAAAAGATCATTCTTTCTTTTAATTGCGCTCAATTTTAACGCCAAATCTCAATTTAATTTCTGCAAATCAACTTTGCGCTCAATTTCTCACTAAACTTTCAAAAATTCCTCTGAATCAATTTGTGCTCAAACAACTTATCATCGCTAAAAATTGCCTATCGTTATGTACCCTCATTATCTTTCGATTTCTCTCCCGAGGGGGCATACTTGTGACCTTATGACCTCACATTCTTCAAATATCGAGAAAATTTTCAAATCTTCATCGAAATTCGAGCCAAAAATCTCTTTCAACTAAAATCAATCAAATAAGACCTCATCGCTAGGGGCATCTTGACTTCATCACTTTATATCAAGTTGAGATTTTTGAATCGAATCAATTTTCTAGGGGCATATCAGTTTCATCACTTCAATCAAGCTGATATTTGTGTTCATTTGAATCAATCTCTTAACGTTAAGGAGTTTCTTTGATCACGCTAATCTAAGCAGGTGTTCATTATTCATTTCTTGATCAAGTTGAACAGTTTATCTTAATTGTATCTTGATCAATCAAGTTCTAGATTGATTTTTATCATCACTCAGTGTGTCTAGATCAATCAAGTTCTAGATCAGTAAGATCCGCTTCTTGATCAATCAAGTTCAAGTTCGGTATCTTTTGTTTTCTATCGTTCCTAAGTTCAATCAAGTCCAGGATCGGTTTCGCTTTAATCACTCTTCATTAAGCTTTGTCACTTCAAAATCAAGCTAAACACCTCGCTTTCATCTAGTTCATGATCAATCAAGTTCAAAACTGGCATCTCCTAGACATCAAATTTTCTTTGAACTAATGCGCTGCTCGCACATTAATTCAAAGAGGGGCAAATGTAATACCCTAAAAATGGTCATCTAAACCATGAGCCCCTAATCTCGACAATGTCACCAAGGTCCTAACCAAAGGCAATTAAATCAATCTTGAGCACACAATTAATTCTTTAATCATCAAATGTCACATGGCAAATTAATCAATCAATATTAATTAAATATTTATTTAATTAATTGATCATTCCAAGTAAATCATTTTAAACAATTATCTTATTTATTTTATTGAATATCCTTGCATATTTAATTAAATAAATCAATTTGTCATTAAATCATCAAAAAGAGGAATTAATTTAAATTAAATAAATCAATTGAGCACAAATCTTCAAAAATGGAAATAAATCACAAAAAGGAATTAATTGACCAAGAAAGAATTAAAAATTTGAGAAAAGAAATCAATTGGAGATAATCTTGAAAAAAACAAATTAAAAATTGATAAATAATCTCAGAGAAAGCAATTAAAACAATTAAATATTAAAATTGAATGAAATAGAGAATAAATCAGTTTTTTTCTGATTTTTATCTTAATTTTAGTTCAATTTTCTTTAAAACTGAGAAAAGCATCCAATCACATCAATTCACCTGGATTGTGCTTCTTCTTGGAAAATCTTGACCGCTCATCATCATTTGATCTCAGCCTTTGGTTTCTTTCTGAATTTTCTATAAATTCAGGCTCTCATCTCTCATTCAAGGAGGCTAGAGAATACATCGTTATTATATTGTTTTTGCTCTAGGTTTATTGAATATTGCATATTAATTATTTCATATTGATTAAATCATTTAGCTTAATATTGCAAAAATATTGTTAGATTAATATTGCATCCATCTAGCATTCATCATGTTCATATAGATAAAATCATTTGTCTTGATGTTGTCTAGTCACTGGTATTGCTTATAATCTAAGAGCAATCTTATACTCGCATCATTTAGAAGGCAATGGGTCAATTTGTTATGGTTTACTATTCATTGATTATATTTGATTAACCATGCATGTAATGAATTAATTGAAGTGTTGTGTCTTGCAGATACAGGTTCTTAGTCCACTTTTCACACACACAGCTGGCAGGTTGAATTCAAAGCACCGGAGTGCATATTTTTCATGTGTATGAGCACCACTAGATGAAGTATTTTGATTGTAAATGCAATAGGGTGTTGACTTAATTGGTAGGAGAAAAATGAAGTCTTTCTATTTTTTGAGTGCAGTTGTTTCTTCTGCAAGGAAAATGATGTTTGAACAAGGTCGTAAATAGAATTGTTGCATGCTCTGTGATACCCGATGGATGTTTTCTCTCCTGTGTGAGTATGTTTATTGTCAGAGGGGTTGTGAAAGTGGGGAGGATTGCCAGAGGGGGCGTTAAATATTTTTCTTATGAAGAAAGGGCACGCATGGCACAACCACTGCTTCTACTCTGTCACTGGATGGCAGGGGGTTCTGAGGGAGAGCCCGCAGAGGAATGAAAGAAGAACATGTTCAGGTAGGGAGTGGCACCTAATCATCCATGTGGTTGCATGGAAATTGTGACCGCTCCCCAACATATTATGTTTCTCCTGTAGATCCTCCTTCCACTTTCTCAGATCCTGGACATGAAGGCTTGTGACCCTCTTCTATTTTGGAGGTGACTTTTCTTCTTGGGAGGACTTGGTTTCCCTTCCAAGAAGGGAAATTCTATGTAGGATAGAAGCGCAACATCTCACACTCCATCTGAAGGTGTTAGGGTGATAATGGCATGGATCAAGCAGTTTTGCTTCTACCAATTTTTAGTTGAAGATATCGATTCACAAGTGCCAGCGCATGGATATAGAAATATCTCTGTAATAGAATTGCATATCGCCTTTTAGGCCTAATTGTTGAGAATGAATTTGTTGTTGACATGTGTTTTCTGGCTAGAAGCTTGTTTCTTCCTTTCTTCTATAAAAAGGGAAAACAAGGCCAGAAGAGGGGTTCAGATTTTTGTGGAGTCTCTTGTAGGTTCAAATTTCTTGTTCCTTGGGTTTTTCCTTGTCTGTTTCAAGTATTGAGTCTAGGTGAAGTAAGAAAGCTATAAAGTTTTTACAGAGAAAATAAAGAATGTTTTAGTGTCAAGTTTTGCACAGGTTCTTGAAGGAGTTATATGTAAATTTCATCCTATGATAGAATTTGTAGTTTTATTCAAATAAAAATATAATTCCGACTCTTTTCTCTCCATTGTATGATTCTGTCAATTTTTTAATGAAGTCAACAAGGGTTTATTTTATTCGGTGCATTGTTGTGATGTATGTAGCTTTCTATTTATGCTTCAGCCCAAGGGGTCAATTAAAATGCTTAAATAGAGCTACAGAATGATAGGGCTTGTTGAGAGATTTTTAGATAAGTAGTCTAAGTTGGGATTAAAAATGAGATATATTGTAAGACAGTATTATCTTAGATCTTATACTATTAGATGAAACACTATCATATTTTCAAGTTTACATTTCATATCTTCAGTTTCCCAATGGAGTAAGGCACTAATCACTGCTTGTAACCGACTTTACTAATCAACCTTGTGTTAGTTTTATTGATGAGTCTCTACAATCTTTTAAATATCAAAATGCCATTTCTAGATTTTCATGTATTTTCTGAGTTGTCCCACCTATCTCATGCTCCCGCTTAAGGTTAGGGATCACTGAAGGATTAGCTATCCTTGAGCATTCTCCCTTTCTATCGATACCTTTTTATGAGATAATCTGCTTTGTTTTGTTTCAGTGAATTCCTGAGTGTGGTGCAAAGATCAGGAGGTTCACTAAAGGGATTACCCTCCCAGGTTTTGCAGAGCCCAAAGTGTAGAAAGATTTACAGAAAATCCTTGTCGCAGTTGGTCTTATCCTAAAGGATATTGACAATTGGAAGTGGCTTTCCATAGGTATTCAGAGGAATTGGCTTGGTCGCTGCCCTGTGGCAGTGTAAATCCATTTTTGGGAACCAACAAAAATGACGACTCTGCTAGGGAATATGAATTGTTGAGAATCTCTGGTTAGAAAATATTTGCTTAATATATAGTTGAGATTATCTCATCTGTCACCAACAAAAATGACAACTCTGCTGGGGAATATGAACTGTTGACAATCTCTGGTTAGAAAAGATTTGCTTAATATATAGTTGAGATTACTCGTTTCTGAGTCACCCACAAAAATGATGACTCTGCTAGGGAATATGAACTGTTGAGAATCTTTGGTTAGAAAATATTTGCTTAATATATAGTTGAGATTATCCCATCCAAGTCACCAACAAAAATGGTGACTCTGCTGGGGAATATGAACTGTTGAGAATCTCTAGTTAGAAAAGATTTGCTTAATATATAATTGAGATTATCCCATCTGAGTCACCAATATAAATGGCGACTTTGCTAAAGTTTTCCATGTCTTCCTGTGATTTGATGGTTGACCGTTGCTTCCGCGTCACAGGACCCAAATATTTTCCTCATAGACTGAATAGTTTCTTAATTTGCCCCTTGTCAGTTTGAGTCAATTATCATAAATGTTGCCGGAGAATCTGCTGTAATTCATCTTTTGATATAAAATTTGTCTAAATTTGTCTATGTTTCAAGATTATTTTGTAATACCTCACAAGTTGTGAGTGGCGACTCTGAGACTCTGAGATTTCTGCACCAGTGTGCATTGTTTGAAGAACTTTGAAGAACCAAAGAATTCACAAAAGAGATGAAGCAGGTTTGAGATCTTATGGTGAGGTACCCCGACAAGTTGAGGATGAAATCCATATGATGCCATATAATGAAAAGTAAGTATTGTAGTGGTGTGTTGAAATAAATCTGACCTGTGAAGAAATTCCAGCTATTTACATATTTGTCCTTTGCAAGGAGGTGGTGACTCTATTAGAGATAAGTGTTAAAGATTTGAAGAATTGAGGGTGATTTTTTGAATCCCTAGTTAAAGAAGGTAGCAGCAGCTTCAACATTTCCTCGTATTTTGATTTTCATGAGTCAAGTATACTTTCATGAAAATTATGTGTAAAAATGTTCCCTAGAAAGTGAGTAAAGCACTAAGGAAGGGAATGGTAGTGATTATCTTACATACTTCTATGACATAATTTTTACATTCTATATTAAGTTAGATGAAGTATGTTTTGAGCTATGCATTGTAATAATTTAAGATTATGGTAAAGGAAAGAAGTAGGGAAATGACTGAAAATATGTATTATGTTTCTATACTTCCCTATGAAATGTCAAGTGTAAATGTGCAACCTTTGCCAAATCACAATAGAGCTTTCTTTATAGAAAGATATAAGCCACTGATTTTTAATGGTATCCAAGGCTTCCCAAACCTTGTTCCTACTAAGGTTATGGAACACCTACCAAAATTTAGTGGGAAAAGATCATAATCAACATGTCAGCATTTGTAGGAGTTTTCTGAATTAATGGGAGATTTTGAGATAAATCAGGTGGATGTCTTCATGAAGTTGTTTGTTCAATCTCTGAAGGAGAATGTCAGGGATTGGTTTTATTATCTACCAGCATTTTTTGTCTCTTCATGAGATGAACTAAAGGTAGCATTCATGGAACAATTTGGCGAGAGAGTTAGTCCAAGTTCAGTTATGAAAAGATTCATGGGTATTCAGAAGGAAGAAGATGAGCTAGTTCATGTTTACAACCTTAGATTTGCTAGAATATTGGATGATATTCCTAGCAGTTATAGACCAAATGATGCAGTTGTTTAGTTGTTTATTTGGCTACATTTGATGAGGAAGAGAGATATTTGTTGAGAGACAAGGATCCCAAAACCTTGCATCAAGCTTATAGGATAGCAATGGACATTGAGAACAACTTGAAGTATGGAATCCCTAATGGTTATCTATCTGGAAGGGTTTGTTATCCTAAGACACTAGATATTGAGGAAAGGTGTGAGTTAAGAAGTGAAGATCAATGTCAAAGCATCTACATCCCTGATGATCACATTAACTCTGTTCTGACTAATGTTTTAGACAAAAATGTGAGTGAAGAGAACTTGTCCTAAACAATGGTTATTCCTCATGTTAATGAAGAAAAGGTTAGTGATAAATTATGTGACATAATTGATATAGAGATGGAGATGATATCAGTCACTTTACCAAATGACAACAACAGTAGTTGTTCGAGGAAGGAGATCCCACAAGAGATTCATCTGCAGTTTTATGCTTCAGGTAGATCCAAAAGTGAGTATGAAGAATTGGAAAGTTGTATGTCTGAAGCAGATGCAATTATGTAGGATATTAATGACATAAATCTAATCTCTCAAGAATCAATTGTATATGATAACAAAAATTCAGGTGAAGAGATGCCACCAATTTTAGTTAATGATACTATTGAGATAGAAAGTTGCATGATGTGTACCAATGAAGAAGTTATCCCATTACAAGTCATTTTTAGTACTGAGGATCAAACTGTTTTTTGTTATTCTCATCACCAAAATATCCCTAAATTGGCTTGTATGTTTGAAAGTAATGTAGTTCAAAAGGGTCAAAATGGTCATGCCAACTTTGTTGAAGCCTATGAAGATCATGACATGGAACACTTGTATTGTGAGGATTATATTGTTAGGTGTTGTTCTAGTTCAGATTGTGATTCCTTGATTCCTGATGAATGTGAAGTTAAGATAAGTTGTGGTTTTAGTGAAAATTTTAGTGCATTGTTTGATGAGGATGCAAATGAGGATCGGTTTGTGCTTTGCTATAATATTTTTGAGAAAGGTTTTCATATTATTCTTAACCCTTTGTACGAAGAAATAATTGAGAGTCTCAACACTATTGCATCAACTTTTGAAATGGATAATTATGAAGATAAAGATGTGATACTTGAATTGATGTTAAATAACAATGATGAGTTTCTCTTTATTGCTGATTTTGTTGACATCAAATGGGATTCAGAACATGAGGTTGGAGTTTTTCTCCAGTTTGATAATTTGCAGTTACATGAAAGGATCATATCTGATCATTTTCCTCCTCTTGATAACAGATTTCTTTTTGTGCTCAGTAAGAGAGTTGATTCTTTTGGGAGTTCCTTTTTCAATAAGCAGACCGATGTTTTAAAATTAGTTTGTTTTCTCAATTGTGTGCCAAAATATGAGATTTTCTTCTTTCAACTGAATAATGTTTTTACAAAGTGTGATATTGGTTTCAGTTAGGATATGTGTTATGTTAAATGCCACACATATATATTACAAGGTGACCAATATTTTAAGTCATTGCATAAGTTTCAGGGTTTCAACAGTAAGTGCAATGATAATTTTAACCATACTAGCTTGACAAAAGAGGCCAGCAGATTTGGGAAGTGATTTTCCACTTATGTTATTAAATTGCTTTTGGTGCATTCAAAAGAGAACCATGCTTATGACAGAGGGAAACATTGGTTGATATTGATAGATGGCATTGGGCCATCACATGTGGTTTGACCTATGGGCCACAAGCAACTTAGGGTAGAGTAAAATTTTCTTTCTCTATGCCCAATGGGATGATTAATAAATCCCTCTTGAATTGCCTGTTCATGGATAATTTTTGAGGCTCTACTTTTCTTAAATTAGTTGTTATCCATGAGCATTTGTTAGGTTTCTTTATTAGTGTATTTTCCTTTTCTGTTGAAGTTACCATGTCCAGGTGATTTATTTTTGGTCTGCTTCACCAAAGATTCTAGTTTCTCACCCCATTCCTATGAAATGAACGTCCCCAACTAGAGCCACTTATAGGACCTAAAATTATGTCTTGCAATATTTTGGTCACTGGGTAAATTTTGGTCATTTTAGTTTTATTGTGACTTCTGTCAAGGTTTCAAGGTTGAGGGTTTTTAGGGGTTGTGATTTATAATTAAGTCTTGATATAAAAGACAAACCTTGAGCCTTTTATGTTCCGTCGTTAATTTTTCCCACCTAAGGCTGAGGGTTGGTTACCGTTGGCAGGGCCATTTTATTTCCTAAGTGCTAAGTTATGTTTGACCGGTCTATCTAATGATTTTCCTAAGTCGCGTGAAAAATTTCCCTATAGTTGATCTCATTTTAAATATTTGTGCCCATGCCCATAATTTTTCCTGAATCCAAAATTCCTAAGTGTTTCAGTCAATTCATAAAAGAAGAATGGATCTAACGGTATGTGCTTCCCCATGGTTGAAAGTGCAGTGAAGATAAAGACTGCGACATCACGAGATGATGCCATGTGTCTTCGATGAAAAAAGGCAACCTAGCGGTGTAACTTTCCAAAACCTCATGTTACCAATTCTTAGGCAGTAAAGATTGATTTACTCATGGCCCTCTCAATTGGCACATTTTCAAAATGAATGGTGATGTTATGTTCAAGGCGAAAAGGTGCTCGACTTTTAAAATTGAAAAGGCTAGTGGGCACTGTGTTGAACTGGTAAAGTGCAAACATATCTGATGGCCCACGTATCCTTCAGATAGAAGTTGCAAGAATATTATGGACTATTGTATCATGAGATGATGCCATGTGTCCTGGGCTGACCAAGAAGATCGATGGTGGAGCCACTGAAAGCGTTGGGTTAAGAGATGATATGGCACTGATTTGTCATGGTTTTTATGGGTCCGCAAGTACTGATGGAAGGTAAATTGCCACATCGATTGATAATGATCATTTGATTTGCCAAGCTGGGTAGGATCTGTGAATGAGTTTCAAACTTGAATTTAAAAGGGATCATTAAAGGTATTGGTTGTAACCCGCACGAGAAGGATAGGATGAGCAGGATGCAGACTTTACGAGTTTGAAGTTTTTGAATATCGACCCATCCTTGAGGGATCTTGTGGAAGGTTTTTTGTTGGGTAAAAGTTGATTAGACAGGGCAAGGATGATATCTCAAAGGTGTGAAAGGATTGGGATAAGCTTCAGGTTTAGATATGATGGATCACGGGTTCCCTAATGAATTCAGAGATCACCTATTTGACGGGGATTCTGAAGTAGAAAATGTACACTCATGGAAGAATAAAATCAAAACAAAAATTGTTCACACAAGATGAACCTTGGCAAGAAAATACAATGGATGTGATAGGCGTGGTTTCTAGAGTCCATAGCTGGCAGGGTGAATTGAAAGCACCGGATTGAGGATTTTTCATGTGTATGAGCACCACCAGATGAAATGTTTTGATTATAAATGCAATAGGGTGGTGACTTAATTGGTAGGAGAAAAATGAAAGCTTTCTATTTTCTGAGTGAAGTTGTTTCTTCTGCAAGGAAAATGATGTTTGAGCAAGGTCGTAAATGGAATTGTTGTATGCTCTGTGATACCGGATGGATGTTTTATATCCTATGTGAGTATGTTTATTGTTAGAGGGGTTGTGAAAGTGGGGAGGATTGCCAGAGGGGGTGTGAAAGATTTTTCTTATGAAGAAAGGCCACACATGGCATAACCTCTACTTCTACTCTATCATTGGATGGCAGTGGGTTCTAAGAGAGAGCTCACAGAGGAATGAAAGAAGAACATGTTCGGGTAGGGAGTGGTAGCTAATCATCCATGTGGCTGCATGGAAGTTGCGACCCCTCCCCAACATATTATGTTTCTCTTGTAGCTCCTCCTTCCACTTTCTCTGATCTTGGGCACAAAGGCTTGAGACCCTCTTCTATTTTGGAGGCAACTTTTCTTCTTGCCAGGACCCGATTTCCCTTCCAAGAAGGGAAATTCTCTGTAGGATAGAAGCACAACATCTCACACTCCATCTGAAGGTGTGAGGGCGATAACGACATGTCTCAAGCAGTTTTGCTTCTACCAATTTTTGAGTTGAAGATATTGATTCACAAGTGCTAGCGCATGGATATAGAAATATCTTTGTAACAGAATTGCATATGGTCTTTTAGGCCTAATTGTTGAGAATGAATATGATGTTGATGTTTTTTTTTTTTTTGGTTGGAAGCTTGTTTCTCCCTTTCTTCTATAAAAAGGGAAAACAAGGCTAGAAGAGGGGTTCAGATTTTTTAGGAGTCTCTTGTAGGTTCAAATTTCTTGTTCCTTGGGTTTTTTCGTTGTCTGTTTCTAGTATTGAGTCTAAGTGAAGTAAGCAAGCTATAAAGTTTTTTACAGAGCAAATAAATAATGTTTTAGTGTCAAGCTTTGCACAGGTTCTTGAAGGAGTTATATGTAAATTTCATCTTGTGATAGAAGTAGTAGTTTTATTCAAATAAAAATATAATTCTGACTCTTTTCTCTCCATTGTATGATTCTATCAATTTTTGAATGAAATCAACTAAGGGTTTATTTTATTCAGTGCATTATTGTGATTTATGTAGCTTTCTGTTTATGCTTTGGCCCAAGGAGTCAATTAAAACACTTAAATAGAGTTACAGAATGATAGGGCTTGTTCAGGGTTTTTTCGATAAGTAGTCTGGGTTGGGATTGCAAATGAGATATACTGCAAGGCAATATTATCTTAGATCTTATACTATTAGATGAAACTTTGTCATATTTTCAAGTTTACATTTCATATCTTCAGTCTCCCAATGGAGTAAGGCACTAATCACTGCTTGTAACTGGCTTTATTAATCAACCTTGTGTTGGTTTCATTGACGAGTCTCTACAATCTTTTAAAATATCAGAACATCATTTCTAAATTTTCATGTATTTTCAAAGTTGTTCCACCCGTCTCATGCTCCAGCTTAAAGTCAAGGATCACTGAAGGATTAGCCATCCTTGAGCATTCTCCTTTTCTGTCGAGCCCTTTTTATGAAATAATATGCTTTGTTATTTTTTAGTAAATTCTTGAGTGTGGTGCAGAGATTGGGAGGTTCACTGAAGGGATTACCCTTGGTTTTGTAGAACCCAAAGTGTAGAAGGATTTGCAGAAAATCCTTGTCGTAGTTGGTCCAAGCCTAAAGGATATTGACAGTTGGAAGTGGCTTTCCATAGGTATTTGGAGGAATTAGCTTGGTCTCTGCCTTGTGGCAATGTAAACCCATTTTCGGGAACCAACAGGTGCATTGAGTATGGTCTTTGGTTCAATGATTGTGTATACCGAATTGTGTGATGATTCTTGATAGCATCTACATATGTCTTCTTACCGGTATCTTTTCTTACCGTGAATTTTTTCTTCTCTTCACTTTCATTTGAAGAAGTAAACTGTATCTCATTACTGGATGTGTCTTTTCTATTTAAACTTTGACCCTCTTTAAATCCTAAGCCACTGGTATCCTTAGATTGCTTTTGTTTCTCAACATCTTGTCTAAAGCTTCGATGTTGCCGTCATATTTTCTTCTCACTTTCATTTCTTCCTTGCTTTTCTCTAATTCCTTCTAGAGCTTTACAATATCTTCTTCTAGGTTCTGATTATCCTTTTCCTTTTTACTCAAACCGGTGCTAGTAACTTCACGGATCCTCTTGGATTCTTCCAATTGAATTTTTAGATCTGCAATAGTTTTCTTAGACTCTTCAAGAGATTTCTCCAACATCTCTTGTTCTGTAGCTACAACCTTTTTCATCTTCTTCAGATCTCTTCTTGTTTTCTTTAGCTCTTCCAAGGAATTGATTATATTTGCTTCAAGAACTACTTCTCCTTCTTGCTCTTCCTCTTCTCCTTCTTCAGGTACCAGAACCTCTTGGCCCATGAAAAGGGTTGCACTAACATCATCTTCACTACAAGAGCCATCTAAGATACTCTTCTCATCTGTGGTATCATTTTCATGTGTGTAGAGACTATTCTACTTCTGGTTGCCTCTTCTACCATATCGATAGATATTATTCTTCATGTCTTTACTATATGATCTGCTACCACTTGATTGATCATCTTCATTCCTACCACCATAGGGACATTTGGCAGAAAAATGTCCAATCTTTCCATAGTTGAAACATTTCAGGGGCAGCTTGCCTTTGTATTTGCCTGAACCCGTCTTGAGTCTTCTAAAAAAAGTTTCCATGTTATTATTAGAGTCTTGACCAGTTTCATCATGAGAAGACTCTTTTTTTTCCTTTTCTTGATGTTTTGAATGTAGCTTCTTTCTTCACAACCTCAATACTGATTGTCCTCATTTCATAAGCACTTAGGGAACCATACAACTCATCCATTGTAGAGACTTTCAGATATTTTGCTTCTTCTATTGCAGAAACCTTTGTATCATACTTAGGTGTAAGGGATCTAAGTACTTTCTTCACTACCACCTCATCTTTTATTTCTTCTCCAAGCCCTCTAATGGTGTTTGTTGTTTCATCAATCCTTTGGAGATAGTCAACAATCTTCTCTTCATCTCTCATCTTCAAACCCTCAAGCTATTCTCTCAATGTATGTAACTTGGTTGCCTTGAGTTTAGCATCACCTTTAAATATTTTCTACAACTTATCCCAAGTTACTTTGGTGGATGAGCACTGCATGACCTTAACAAACTCATTATCAGATAGCCCACTTAGAATAACATTCTTTTCCTTAGCATTGTTCTCATATTCCTTCTTAGCATATGGATTAGTTGGAGGATTATTAGGGACAGTATACCCATTCACAACCGACATCCATACATCACAACCTAGAGAGGACAAATAGGTTTCCATTCTTCTACTCCAAAAGGCATAGTTGACACCATCAAACATAGGGGCTTTTGAGGATGCTGATTCATTTCTTCCCATTGTGAACACTTGACAAGATATACCCAAGCTAGAGAAAGCTTTGGGAAAATAGGGTACCTAGGCTTTGATACCAATTGTTGGACACAATGGATCACTAAGAGAGGGGTGAATCAGTGATTTGAACAATTTTTACTTAATAAGAGCTATATCGGTTCAATATGAGATACACAAAATGCAGACTAGTAACCAAAGCAATGCAAATAGTGTGTAGGAGAAATAACTATAAGATTAATACATCACACACATGAAGATGCAACACATAACACCAGATGTACGAGGAAAACCCAATGTGGAAAAAACCTTGGTGAGAATAGTTGTTGGAGATCTTCTGCTCCAATCCAGCCTCATAATGTAATGTTCACATATAGGTTGATGGTCTGCCATGAAAGGGAAGCAACCAAGTTCATGGAAGATTTGATTACAAATTTTAGGGAACCAATCCAAGGAGCACCAACCCCTAATTTATGAGCATCTACTCAAAGGAGCACCAACCCCTGCACAATTTATAGGATACAACCTAAAGGAGCTACAACCCCTACACCCAACAATATGAAAAACTCAGATAAACAATTTGGATCTTGCTGCAAATGAAGTATTGTAACCTTTCAAAGCTTTTCACTTTCGGTTTCTATCTTACCGGTTTATATAAACTCAACACACACTGCAACTTATCTATCCTGGTAGTTCTAACTATCCTTAATCTTCTCTCCCTCTGTTCTGCTAAATTCAAATCACACTTGGTCACTCTCTATCACGTATGACTTCTTTCAGTTTGTCACCTCTGCATTCTATGCTCACTCTGTTGGTTTGTTCCTTACACTGGTTTACCCTACTTCTCCTTACTGGTACAACATTCACTCACAAACACTTCAAGTTTTTTTCTCTTCGGCTCTCAGACAACAATTTCACTCTCTTCTTTTTCCTTTAGCAGCGTCAACTCTATCTGTCTTAGGTCACCATATTTAAACTGAAGCTTTCCCATCAAAAAGTAATTCAAATAGAGGGTGGCTAGGGTTTCCTTCTTCCAACCAAATTTGCATCCAATCTGATCCGATCCACCTTGGCTCACACACCTGCATTGGAGGAATAAGCCATCACGTGTTTTCCATCCGTCCAAAATATGTTTACCAAAAATAGAAAACTCGACCATCATTTTCAGCCTTGAAATATGTCGACTAATTTATGACCCAGCTGTTTCCTTCTTAAGGTCCTCTTGCAATCCGATTTACTTGCTTTGATCTAGGTGCCAACAACTCTCTAATATTTCTTTGTCGTTCATTCTTCCTTGAGCCACATCAATTTGCTATCGACCCATGATTTGTGGTTGTTTCATTTAATATCAACTAACAACTCCAACAACCATTTTGATGGAAACTTCACCGACCTCTGCATGCTAACCACCTCAGCTCCATGTGGCATCACATCATCATACACTCAGCTCATCGACACAAGGTCGATTTAAACTTGATCATTCATAAAACTCATACCGACACAAGCCCTTACCGGTGAGACCTTCTCCTGCTACTAACTGGTAGTGTACACTACATCGATAGCACAACTTCACCTTCGGTGGTTTGTGATCTCTTTGTCACTCTGCCTCTTTATCAAAAGCATTATAACAAGCAAACAACCAGCCTTTATACCGGTTACAACTTGTCATGCTAACACAACTTCATATCACCTCTTACCGATGATGTCACTAAAAGTCTCAATACCTACTTGTCTTTCAAGAAATACCAATTGACAAGCGTTCATGTTAATCTTCCTTATGCCTGATCAATCTTCTTCATACTGGGTTGATATACCTCTATCGGTAGCCTACAATACCGATTGACATCAATGACAACTCAATGCCAACTCAATGCCAACAGTAGACTTCTTGTGGAAAATATTATGTTGCAATTGTGATTTTCATGGATGAGATGGTGATGTTAGGTGGTTGTCATTGATGGCAACATATTGGTTGGCATTGATGTCTCTATTGCTCTTAATATTGGTGATCTGGAATATGTGTTCCCAAAATCTTTGGTGCTACAAAAGATGTGATTGGTGATCCGAAATATGTGTTCCCAGAATCT
Source organism: Cryptomeria japonica (assembly GCF_030272615.1). Classification (NCBI taxonomy): domain Eukaryota; kingdom Viridiplantae; phylum Streptophyta; class Pinopsida; order Cupressales; family Cupressaceae; genus Cryptomeria; species Cryptomeria japonica. Next base: position 631,508,144 of record NC_081409.1, on the reverse strand, counting down.
TTGGTGCTTCAGAAGATGTGTTTGGTAATCTAGATATTTTAGGTTATTGAATATGGTGTTGATCATTGGTATTAATGTGTATCTTGGTCTCATTCTTATCTTTGTTTATTTGGGCAATGGTGTTTAGGTTGAAATTAAGTCCAAAATTTGAGGATGTGTAGCAGATTTTGGTGTAGCTTGTGTATCATGATTTTTGGGTCTAGAATTTGCAATGAGTGTAACGTGTTGATTTGTTCTTTGATATATAGTGTGGTATGGTATTTTAATTGTTCCTTCCCACCACCAGAATGTTTAGTGTTGACCTATTTTAGATCTCTATCTTGGCTGACTTGGAAGACCATACTTCTTGGAAGACGGTATATATATGAGGATGATCTGATTATGTTTTTGATTAAAAAAAAAGGTTTTAAGGGACCCGAAACCCACTTACAATACAAAAGATGAGCATGAAAGAAACGAGACAAAACAACTACAAAAGACTAGCACAAAAACCAGCAACTAGGACAAAAAGACAGCAAGGAGCCAACAAGAAATTGGCATCCAAAACCCAGCATTACATATCAATTGAACACTTTTATAGACTCCTCAACATTCTGAACTAAAAGTATCATCGCCTTAGCCACTTCCCTCATATCATTTCTCTCTTGTTTCAGCTGGATATCTATCATTTTGGTCTCCATCTCAATGGTGTTTTGCCTAGTCCTTCGCCTAGAAATTTGATGGGTGGAGCTATAGGTCAGTACATCTTCAATGATTACCAAGTTCTTATCCTTATTTTTCCTCTTTAAGTGATCCACCAAGGCATTCATATTATGTCACAAAACTCTTAGGACCTCAAGATTGTGGTTCATGAAGCTTTTTAGAGCTTTCTCAGTTCGAGCAACCAAGGTATTGATATTGTCTTTATCCTCCTCAAGCTATTCTTTCACAATTCTGATAACATCCTCTAGATGTTTCAAATCCCCTTTAATCAGATCTTTTTCTAGCCAGTTCTCCATCTCAATTTCCTCCTCGGCTTCACTGGTTTTCGTCTCCTCATTCTTTTTCCCTGAATTTGTTTCCTTAATCAAATTGTTTATCTTATTTTCCAGGTCCCTCTGTTTGCTCTAAATGCTAGTAATGTTGTCAATAACCCATTTCTGGAAGTTGAAGGATTCCAAAGTACAGTTACGGGCAGTATTCAAAATAGTATTTGCTGAATCCCTATCCTGCTGAGTGCCCACATAATTAGGGTTGTCTTCCTCCTTAGAATTCAGGGCGACATTCTTGCTATCCGAGCCCATAGGGTAAGAATAAGGGTTTTTCATAGTTAACCCCTTCTTCCTCTTCACCAACGTTCACATCCTTCTCACTCTCCATTTTTGTCTCAATATCCTTCCCCTTTTCCTCCTCCAAATCACAATGCACCTCCGTTTCCACATTATCTATATTAGCTCTCTGTTTTTTATGGGTAGGGGCATTAGGCTGATCCTCATCTGACTCAAAATCTTTATAGCTCTCAGAAATATGTGCATTAGTAACTAGGTGATCATCTTTGCTAGCCCTAGCTTTTTCCTTCAGGTGTTCATAAATGAGCAAGATGAGCCCCTGATGGGCTATGGGGTAAGAATTAGGCTTTTTAGCATGATCAGCCAAACTCTCATTCAGAGAAGACGCTAAGTAAAAAGGCAGGGAAATTTTAACCCCATGACGGAAGTGATTAAGAATTGCAAAATGATAGTTATAGATTTTAGTGAATCTACCATCAACGGTGAGAAACTCCATCAAAACCCTTAAAAAATTCTACCAAAAGGACTTTACCTATTGGGGAAGGTAGTAGGAGATGTTAGCTTTCTTGATAAGCTTGGTCTTCTCATCCTCCGATTTCGGGAAGTTTTTGAACGCTTCAGCAACATACTTCCGGTCTCTATAGAATTTAGTGCCCTCCTTCTGAAGACTTGTGACCTCCGCAGCCAAATCCTCATCAATTTGTCATGTCTCCCCGAACAATGTGACTTTGTTGTTGTTCCAGCCTCTAGCAAAGCCATGTGACACCGAATTTCTACTTCCATGTAGCTTTTCCATATAGTCAGTAAAACCATATCTATGAAGCCTCCTCCATACTTTTCATTCACTCTTCTAGTTTTCGCAGCCAGGGGGCTCATTCCTGTTTAAGTTACCACCCATTTTGAATAGCAATTAGAAGTACCCGAAGATGTATCTCACAATCCGCAAGTATAACCCCAAGTTCTTGTGTAAAATTATAGAATAACTAAACAGAGTCCCTTTTGTAGTTTTAAAGCTTATGTTAATGGCCGCACAAAACTAGCATTTATTATTATAATCCCCCTCACACATTTGATCATAGAAATGATGCCTAAAGGAAATCATTAACTGATAGTCAATCTGCCCCCAAACTCTATCTTTGGATTCCGGACCCCAAAAGATAATCATGATATTAACTTGACCCATTGATGCGATCAAAAAAAAATTGCTCTCTAACATCCCTTTTACAATGGGTCTCTCCAATATATTTAACATCCACCTCTAAATTGACCCCTTCATTAGCTAAGAGGTCCGCAACCTTATTGCCTTCTCTTAGAGTGTGAGTTATGATAATACTAACATAGTTATTTAATAATTTCTTATCACTTTCAACTAAGTTAGTAATATTCCAAGAAACATAACTAGTACCTTTAAGGGCCTGGATGATATTTAGGGAGTCCCCTTCCAGCCAAATTTTTTAAAATTTGAATCCCTGAGCAAGCTGGAGGCTTTTTAGCATGGCCAGAGCTTCAGCCACATGATTATTTTGGACCCCAAAAGGAGAAGCAATAGCCGCAATATAGACACCTTGGGCATTTCTGATGACTCCTCCACCACCAGACTTCGCAGGGTTGCCTTTAGCCGCCCCATCAAAATTCACCTTTATCCAATCATGATCAGGAAAGCACTAGACAATATTATCTCTCCTATTCTTATTGTCAGATCTGCAAACTTTGTGTATTAAGCTCCATTCAGTGAGGATGCCTTTTTCAATTTCATTCATATCAGTAACAAGCCATTGCTTATTATTCCTATGAGGAATATTTATGTTCTCTTTTATAGCCTTGCAAATTTTTTCAAAGACCACCTGAGAGGTGCACTTAGCTTCCCTAAATATTATGTTATTTCTCTCTTTCCAAATTCCCCAGCAAGTCATGGGGAGGATTAGGGACCAAAGGTTCTTGATAAGAGGACAATTGGTGGGGAATGTCCATTGCCAGATAATTTCCTTGAGACTCTTGTTCATGACCCAATCAACTTTCCATTTCTTCCACAACTTACTCCAAATTTCCCAAGTAAATGAGAAGTGGAAAAATAGATGATCAACTAATTCTTCCTCTTTTTGGCATAGCTCGCACCTGTTAGGGAATATGAAACCTCTTCGGACCAAATTGTCAATAGGTAGGATCCTATTGTGAGTAGCAAGCCAAAGGAACATATTGACTTTAGGGATCAAAATTATGTTCCTAACTTTACCCCAAATGGGGTTACTAGTCTGAGTGAAAGTGTTTTTATAGGCAAAAACAACTGTAAAGTCACCTCTAGGATTACTTTTCCAAAGAAACACATCATCAAAGTCTTTGTTAATAGAAAAAGACAACATCTCCTTCTAGAGCAGGGAAAATCCAACATGTATAACATCAAGCCTCACCTATTTGTTCTCCTTCCAGTAGTCACACACCATAGGTCCAAACCTCCTTTTACATTCCTCAATAATTTGATTGTTGCCTTGATCAAAGAGAGGTTCATTGTTCATTCAAGGACCCTCCCAAAACCTTATTTTGTCACCTTTTCCAAGGACCCATCTAGCTCCAGCTTTGGCCACTTTTATGGATTTGATAATGTTATTCCAAATGAAGGATCTGATGGGGATGTATTCAAAGTTAAGGAAATCCTAGAGAGGCTAATTCTGAATATATTTGTCAAACCAGATTCGGTTCTAATCTTTCTTGATGTCATAAGCTCTCCATATTTGTTTTGCAAGGAGAGCTTTATTAAAAGTTTTTAGAGCTTTAATCCCAAGCCCTCCTTTTCTCTTTGGTTTACACACTTTGTCCCAAGCAACCAAGGATATCCTCTTTTTTTCTTCAACTCCTGACCATAGAAATCTTTTCTGTATTCTTTCTAATGCTTCAGCAAATTTAGCTGGGGTACCAAATAAGCTGAGAGCATAAATAGGGAGATTCTGGAGAGTATCTTGAAGAAGCTGCAACTTCCCAGCCTAAGATAAAATGGATCATTTCCATCCAGCAAGTTTTTTGTTGAGTTTGTCAATAAGCATATTCTAGAAGGATTTTGGGGGAACTAAACCCAAGGGGAGACCCAGGTAGGTGGAAGGGACCATGTCCACCTTGCAACCAATAATTTTAGCAATTCTTTGTTGTCTTATGACCAGAGTGTTCATGAAGTATATAGTCGATTTGTTCCAATTGACTTACTGACCGGTAGCCAAAGCATAAGAATTAAGAGCACTTTTGAAGGCATCAACCTCCCCAACAGACAAATATCCCATAAGGATAGTATAATCAACAAACTGTTGGTGAGAACAAAAGACATTAGCAGAGGAAGGTTGAAGGCCTTTGATGATTTTATTCACTTTCAAATTATGGATCAATTTGCTCATGCTCTCTACCAAGATGGTGAAAAGAATAGGAGATATGGGATCTCCTTGTTTGATCCCCCTTGAGGATTTAAAGAATTTAGTAGGAGACCCATTAATGAGAATTGAAAACATAGGAGTGGAGATCAGCTCTCTGATAATTTTGATTATCTTCTCATCAAATCCAAAAGCCTCCATGATTTTGAAAAGAACTTGCCAATCCATTGTATCATAAGCTTTCGCCAGATCCAACTTTATCAAAAAACCTTCTTTATTAGCAACATTGAGGGAATGAATATTCTCATGCACAAGAATGATAGAGTCCAAAATCTGTCTGCCAAGAACAAAACCTTTTTGCTCCTCAGAGATGATGAAGGGGAGGAAAGCCAAAATTCGAGTAGTCAAAACTTTAGATATGATCTTATAGAAAGAGTTACATAGACTTATTGGCCTAAATTTTCCCATTGAATCCACCCCAGCAACCTTAGGAATTAAGGCAATAAAAGTGGAATTGAATTCCTTAAGGATTCTTCTAGAGCCAAAAAATTCAATTACCACATTGACCGTGTCTTCTCCCACAATATGTCATAATTCCTGAAAGAAAAACATAGGGAAGCCATCAGGACCCAGAGCTTTATCCCCTTGAAAAGACAAGACAACTTTTTTAATTTCCCCAGCAAAAGGGATAGTAGAAAGGGCCTTATTCTGATTAGGATTAATGATCTTGGGAATGATATTAACCAAATCATGTTGTTGGGTATAATCAATATCCTTGTTCCTGATCAGGAACTGAGAGAAGAAACTAATAGCTTCATCCCTAATTTCATCCTCATTAAGAAGAATTTTGTCCTCAACAATTAATCTGGAAATTTTGTTCCTAGCTTTATGTTTCAAAGAAGTCATGTGGAAAAATTTAGTGTTTCTATCCCCAGCCTCCAACCAAATCGCCCTAGATCTTTGCCTCCAATAGATTTCCTCCCTAGAAATGATGTTGTGAAGTTTGACTAAAACATCATCTTCCATAGCTTTGGGATAATGATGATTTGATTATGTTAGATATAGAAAAAATGTGACATTGTTTTGAAGATATGCGAGATTGGAAATGAAAGATCTGATTGTTGGTGATGTGAGTGAATGTGTTGTTTTTGTTGCACCAAAAGTAATATGGTTTGTGCAAATTATGTTTTAATGGTGGATTCTTTCTATCTTTCTCTCTTTCTTTGACAATGAGCCTTTTTTTGGGCAATGAGCCCACCTACAATGAGCATTCTGATAGTGAGCCACCCTTTAAAAAAATTAACCTAACCGATGTCACCTTAACCAGTGTTTGTATTGAGAACTAACATTCTCCATGGTTTTTCCCTTCTTCGGTTTTACAAGTCATATTTGGTGTTCATTGTGTGATCTATTGTATGTTTTTGTTTTATGCTATAAACATGTAAATCAATTCTATTGGTTTGGATTTGGAAGTGAAAAGAACAAAATTAATTGTTTTAAGTAATCAACTAATTCACCCCACCCTCTTCGTTGCCCTAGATATTCAATAATTGGTATTAGAGATTTGGTTCCTTGGAGAAGAGCTTAACCATTTGAGGTAGATCTTGATCTAATGGCACATAAATTGACTATTCCTATCTTTGAGGCATCTAACTATAGTTTCTAGAAAGTGAAGATGAGGATCTATTTGTTATCTTTGGGATACAATACATGGAAAGCAGTGAAAACTAAGTATGTTCAACTAGAAAATGGTCTTACCACTCTTGATGAGATTCAATCTTATGAAGACAATGAAAAGGCATGGTATACTATCTTTAGTGCTTTATCTAAGACTGAATTGACAAAGGTTATTTCATTGAATACTGTGTATGAGGTTTGGGAAAAGTCGAGATATATCTATGAAGGAAATGACAGGGAGCAATTATCAAAGAAGCTTACAGCTAAACACAAATATGGAAATTTGAAAATAGAAGAAGGAGATGACATAACTAGCTATTTTCATAAGGTTGATAATGTGGTGAATAAATTAGAGAGCTTCATGGAACGTTGTTGGATGAATATATAATTTGAGAAGAGCTTGATGTCCCTACTGGAAAGTTACAATGACAAGATCTCAACTATTGAAGAAACCTATAATCTAAATAAGTTCACTAGAGAGTAGCCGTATGGAACTCTATTAGCATTTGAGATAAGGAAGTTTGGAAAAGACAAGCCTAAGACTGAGTTTGCATTTAAAGCATCTGAGGAAAAACCAAAATATGTAAGTTCAGAAGAGATGGAAGAAAACTTTGTGAGGAAATTAAAAAAAGGCACTGACAAATACAAAGGTATATTAGCCCTTAAATGTTTTAGATGTGGAAAGATTGGTCATAGTCTACTAGGTGTATAGAAAAGAATTCATGATAAAAATATAGAGAAAATAAAGGAAAATTCAATAAGAGAGCATATTATGCCAAAGATGATGTTGTCCAATCAGATGATGAATCAAATTATGAAGATGGTGATTATTTATTCTTGGTAGAAATAGATGTTCCTAAAATTGATATCCCTAGGATTGTTTCTACTGCTACATGCTAGAAGAGAGAAATGAATGGTTGATTGATAGTGGATGTTCAAATCATATGACTAGTGCAAAAAGTAAGTTTGTGAAACTTGATAAGTATGATGGTGGTATTGTTAGGTTTGGAGATGATTAGACGACTTAAATTGTGGGAATTGGTTCTATTTCTTTTGATGGGAAACATAATACTAACAATGTTTACTATGTGAAGTGTTTGCATCATAATATTTTGAGTGTTGGATAGATGTGCAAAAATGGATACAATGTTGTCTTTCAGGATGATGGTTGTGAGACCCAGAAAGGATCCAAAATTGTTATTGCAACAAGGAAAAGGACTGGTAGAAACATGTATCTACTAGAAGGAGATATGAAAGATTGCTTGTTGTCTCAGACCAATGATAGATAGCTTTGGTATTAGAGGACGTGTCATATCAATTTTGACAACCTAGTGAAGATTAGTTCATCAAGTGCAGTGAGAGATTTACCGAAGCTGACCAAACCGAATAACAACATGTGAAAAGAATGTCAAATTGGAAAATAGATAAGAGGAACTTATAGAGGAAAGGAGTATTCATCCACCAGATTGTTGGATTTAGTGCATACAAACCTATGTGGTCTGACCAAAACAAGGAGCATACAAGGTGAGAGGTATTTAATGTTATTAATTGATGATTACTCTAGAATGTCATGGGTTTGCATTTTTAAGAGACAAGTCAGAAGCTTAAAAGAAATTCAAAATATTCAAGGCTAGAGTTGAAAATGAAGTTGACATAAAAATTAAGTATTTGAGATCTGACAAGGGAGGAGAATTTACTTCTGATAAATTTCACAATTTTTGGGAGAAACATGGTATTAAAAGATAGTTTCTACTACAAGAACACCTCAGCAAAATATGGTAGTAGAAAGGATGAACCAAACAATTTAGGAAGTAGCTAGAACAATTATCAAAGGAGAAAAACTTCCATAAATATATTGGAGAGAAGAAATTCATACTGTAGTCTATACTCTTAACAAAATTCTATGCCAAAAAAGGCATGGAAAGATATCTTATGAGTAATGGCATGGTAGAACTCCGATAGTGAAATATTTTAAGATATTTGGAAGCAAGTGCTACATCTAGAGAGATGAGGATAATCTTGGAAAGTTTGACATTAGAGATGATGAAGGCATATTTTTAGGATATTCTACAAGAAGCAAGGCATATCAATCTTACAACAAAAGGCTAAACAAGATTGTTGAAAGTGCAAATGTGGAGGTTGATGAAGACACTTCTAAAGAGTCTAACAAATTGGCAAGATATGAGTCTGATGAACAAGATGATAGAAAAAGAGAAGAAAAGATCAGAGAAGAAGAAGAAGAAAAGGAACCTTAGGAAGCTCCAACATCAACATCTAATACTCTAAGATATGTTCAAAAGAATCACTCAGTGGCTCAGATTATTGGAGACAAGAACAAAGGAATCATCACAAGAAGCAAAACATCTCGAGAACAAGTTTTTTTATGTTTACTTTCAAAGACTAAACCAAAAATAGTAGAAGAAGCTTGCAATGATCGGAATTTGGTGAAGGCAATGAAAAAAGAACTAGATTAGATTGAGAAGAATTAGACATGGGAATTAGTTAACAAACCGGAAGACAAGAAAGTGATTGGAACTAAGTAGGTATTCCGAAACAGATTGGATGAAGACGGAAAGGTTGTAAGAAATAAAGAAAGGTTGGTTTGCAAAGGTTATACTTAGATTGAAGGTATTGACTTTGATGAGACACATGCCTTGATTTCTCAAATGGGGGTGATCAGGATGTTTTTAGCTTTTGCATCTTTTAAGGATTTTAAAGTTTATCAAATGGATGTGAAATCAACATTTTTGAATCTATAACTAAAAGAAGTTTATATTGAATAGCCGGAAGGATTCAAGTTGAAAAATGATTGAAACATTGTTTACAGATTGAAGAAGACTCTGTATGGACTGAAACAAGCTCCTAGAGTTTGGTATGGAAGGTTAGATAAGTACTTGACTAATCAAAGGTTTTAAAAGGGTTCAACTGACAACAATTTATATTTCAAAACTTACTTAGGTAAAATCCTAATTTTTGTACTGTATGTTGATGATATAATCTTTGAAGGTAATGAAGGAATGTGTAGAAGATTTCCTAGTGAGATGTAGAAGGAATTTGAGATGTCCATGATTGGTGAGTTAAATTTCTTCCTTGGTTTGTAAGTTAATCGGAATGATAAAGGAATTTTCATTTCTTAGTTTAAATACATCAAGGAATTATTGAAGAAGTTTGGGTTAGAGAACTCCAAACCGATGTCTACACCTATGACTACTAGATGCAAGTTGAAAAAAGATGATAAGTCCCTTAAAGAATATGCAAGTTAGTATAGATCAATGATTGGATGATTGTTGTATTTGACTTCTAATAAACTAGATATTATGTATGTAGTTTGTTTGGTATTTAGATTTATGCAAGAACTGAAAGAGTCTCATGTTGTGGCAGTAAAAAGAATCTTCAGATATCTAAAGGGAACAACATAATTTGGTTTGTCGTACCTCGGAAGTTCAGATTTTACTCTAACAACCTATACTGATGTAGATTGAGCTGGAAGTGTTGATGATAGGAAAAGTAGAAGTGGTGGAACATTCTTTCTAGGCTCTCAATTAGTGGCTTGGTCAATTAAGAAGCATGATTCTACCTCTTTATCTAGAACTAAAGTAGAATACATTGTAACGTCTTCATGTTGTACACATATTTTATGGATGAAAAAGACTTTGAAGGATATTGGTATAAGATTCAATGAACCTATCTCTATTTTGTGTGATAACGCTAGTGCAATAAACATTTCCAAAAATCCGGTACAAAAATTCTAGAACAAAGCATATATCCATTTGGTATCACTTCTTTAGGGAAAGGCATTGGACAATGATGTAAATATTGAGTATGTACCTACAAAAGAGAAAATTACAAATATCTTCATGAAGGAATTGTGCAAGGATACTTTTGAGTATCTCCAACAGAAGTTAGGGGTATTACCCCTTTCCAGTTTGAACTAATGTGTAGTTGGATGTGTATTGGTCTAGTGAGCAGATTGCATATTTTTATCTGAACTGATTCTTGGGTGCTTCCTCTTAGGGGGAGTAGGAGTGAGTTTCATAGGGGGATATATGATCACCTTTGGCATTGTTGTCAAAGGGGAAGAGATCTTGAGAGTTTGAGAGTTTCAGATGTTTATTTTATGAAGATTGTTTTGTGCTTATTATTGATGGATGTTGTCATCAATGAATAAGGGGAGATTGTTGTAGTTTTGATTTCCATGGATGAGATGGTGTTGTTAGGTGGTTGTCATTGATTTCAGAATATTGATTGGTATTGATGTCTCTGTTGTTCTTGATATTGGTGATCTGGAACATGTGTTCCTAGAATCTTTGGTGCTCTGAAAGATGTGATTGGTGATCTATATATTTCAAGTTATTGAATATGGTGTTGATCATTGGTATTAATGTGTATCTTGGTCCCATTCTTATCTTTGTTTCTTTGGGAAATGGTGTTTGGGTCCAAATTAAGTCCATAATTCAAGGATGTGCAATAGATTGTGGTTTAGCATATGTATCATGATTTTTGGGTCTGAAATTCACAATAAGTGAAACATATTGATCTAGTTGTTGATGTATAGTGTGGCATGGTCTACTACTCATTCCTTCCCACCACTAGAATGTTTAGTGTTGACCTATTTTAGATCCTTGTCTTGGTGGACTTGGAAGACCATGCTTTCGGGAAGACTATATATATATATATGAGGATGATCTAATTATGTTAGATATAGAGAAAATATGACATTATTTTGAAGATATGCGAGATTGGAAAGGAAATATCTTAGTGTTGGTGATGTGAGTGTATTGTTTTTGTTGCACCAGAAGCAGTTTTGTTTGTGCAAATTGTGTTTTAGTGGTGGATTCTTTCTTTCTTTCTATCTTTCTTCGACAGCGAGCCCACCTATAGTGAGCATTCTGTCAATGAGCCACCCTTTGTAAAAATCACCTTAACTGGTGTTTATATTAAGAACTAACATTCTCCGTGGTTTTTCCCTTATTGAGTTTTCCATGTCATATCTTGTGTTCATTATGTGATTTTTTTTATATTTCCATTTTATGTTGCAACCGTGTTAATTAATTCTATTGGTTTGGATCCGGAAGTAAAAAGAATAAAAGTAATTGTTTTAAGTAATCAACTGATTCACCCCCCCCCCCCCCTCTCAGTTGCCCATATAATCAACATATTATACTCCTCTACCAAGGCTATTATTAAATTGGATGTAAACTATGCACCTTGGTCTATAACAAGTTCCCTAGGCAACCCATATTTAGTGAAGATTTATACATGCAAAAACTTTGCAACTTTGTTATCTTGACAATGTTTCATGGACTTTACCTCCACCCATTTTGTGAGATAATCAATGCACACCAATATGTATGATTTACCATTAGAAGGTGGGCCAATTGGACATATAAAATCCACTCCCCATTTATCAAAAGGTGTAACAACAACTTGTGGATGTGAGAATTTCATTAGACATTGTTGGTCTTGCCATTCTTTGGCATCTAACACATTTCCTGATATACTTCATGACATCCTTATGAAGAGTATGTCAATAGTAGCTTGTTGATGCAGAGGCCTACCCAAACTCCTAATAACAAGCCCAAACCAAGTTAGGCTAGTGACCTTTCAACTTCTCACAAGGGTCCTGCAAGGAAGGACTCTACACCTTTGATGAAACTACACACACTTTCCCTAGTCTTAGGCCTACTCAAGATGAGTAAAAAGGCTTCAAATCTTCAAATAGGCTCTACCAATGATCCCTACTCCTTGGGATTTTTAATTTGGCTAGCATATGTCATCTAAGACCTCTTCCAAGTACTGGTTTTGATCTTGGGCATCAAATCCTTATACCTTCTTTGTAAACCTACCCCCTAGGCTTGTAGCCCTATTTGATGATAGAATGGATCTTAACTCAAAAATGTTTCACACACCCATACAAAAAACTTATCATTTTAGACACCCTTTTGGAAGTTATACTAATCTCCAAAATGGTTTGGGCCGATCTACAAATATAAGGTTTGCTCCTTTTAGAGGCTAATAGACCTAATAGGGGCAATTATCCCTATTTTCCAAAGCAACTACCTTACCGGTAGACCAAAAGAAGAATCACATTAATAGTCATGTTGGGGGTAGTGAGAAACTTATAATTCCAAGGTTGCATGCTTGGAATCTATCGCTAAGACAAATTATGATGTTTGTCCTAAAACTTGTCCTAGGTAGTCACATAGAGATGCCTACCTAAATATATTATTTTCTCCACACAACAAAGTATCCCTTGCAAAAAAACATAAAACCACTAAAATACAAAGGCTTATCCTGTATCCCTCCAAAATAAGAGTCTTCTAATGGACTGGAGTGCAAGATAAAGCCATTTTGATTCAAAACCTTCTCCAAACCCTCAATTTATGGGTCACAGTCAGTAAAATGAAGGGTTCTCTCTACTCATGAATAATTAAGACCTCAGACCAGAACCAAAAGAAATATAATTCATCTCCCTATCTACTCCATGGATGGTGGGGTTCAAATCAATCCGTACAGTCACATACAACACCTGTAAATGCAGAATTTATGGGAAAACTGAAGTATTTTGAGTATTATTGCTTCATAAACTCCAACTCTAACATCATCCTCCTTGGGAATCAAGCCCAAGAGGATTATAAAACTCTCCAATGGTTTTCCACCAAATTTGGAGTAGGTTGGATCCATTTAAAGGCTTCCCCCAACCGAATTACAAAAAGTTGCACTTTTGCACTCAAAAGTTGCATTTTTGTAATTTTGCACAAAAAGTTGTCATACTTCCTAAGGTTGGGATCCACACACATGGACCAACCAAACACACACAAAAAAAATTTCTAAAACCTATCAAACATAAATCTAAACCATCTACTACCCCTTTTTACCACATTATCCCAATTGGCTTCTCAAATTGCCTAATTGGTGACATGGGCTTACATGGTGAGGTTTATTTGCATACATGAAACACAAGACACTCTAGCACATCCTAATGGTTATATTCTTCATCCTTAGGTTCATTAATATATTTTTGATGAGGTGCTTGTGCACCATACTCTCTGGGAGAAGAGATCTCAAGCCCACTTGAGATCAGAGTTTGTAAATCTGCACCATGATTGGATATTTGCTCACTTGTCATCCAAACTGCCTCAGAGTCTGGTTTATCCTGCCAAGCCACCAATTACTCAATGTACTCCTTGTTCCTTGTCTTCTTTATGACTCTAGTGTCAATCACTTTTCTCAACTTAGGTGATTCTTGTCTTGGAATGTCATTGTCTATTGCAACCTGCATTGGTTCCTCTTCTTCATTGTTAGTACCTTTGAAAAGTGTAAGATCACACATATTAAAGATGGGTGATAATCCAAGATCAGGAGGAAGTTGGATCTCATAGGCATTTTGTCCACACTTCTTTAGTATCTGACATGGTCCAACCTTCCTCTGCATGAGTTTGGTGTATTTGCCTTTCGGTAGTCTCTCCTTCTTCAAATGTACCCATACCAAATCCCCAACTCTAAACTATGCATCTCTCTTCTTCTTATCAGCATGAGCTTTATACTTCACTGTAGATTGTTGGAGATGAGACTTGACTTGGTCATGCACCTCTTTAATGGCTTATGCAAAGTGTAGAGTCGTAAATTGTACGCACTTGCTAGGGTGGTACAATTTCACACCTAGTTTAGCACCCGCCTTGGTGCATTTTGCATTTTGCATTGCATTTCCCCTTTAGCACTTAATTAATCAAATTAATTAGGTCTAAGGTTCTATTTTATCATCTCCCATATCATAAAGTTGGGCCCTTTTCATTAAAGTGTGCCCCTTTCATTTTATTCCTCCAACACATCATTTAATCAAAAACCCTAATTAGGTCCTATTTTGAACTTTAAGGCCTGATTTCGGGGGTCAAAACATCTCGAAATCACCTGTAACTTTGAGATTCTCTCTAAAATTATCATATCCGACGGCTCGAAAAATTTGGTGAAAAGTTGTCAGGACCATGGCGCCCGGAGTGCACATGGTCCTGGACATTTTTCCCAAAATTTTAGGAGCGCGATCCAATCATAAAATAAAGCTTAACCCCAAGAAATTGGCAAGAGATTCAATCTCTAGGTCGGCCAAAAGTTGAAATTAAGACCTAGGGTTTCATATATAAGAGCTCTCTTTCTTCATTTGAAAGGATCCAGATTTTGGGGTTTTTAGGGACCTTCTATGCAGTGAACGAGCAGATCTTTGAAGACTTCAACAACATTCAACATCCATCTATCAAGTATTTTATCAATTTCATTCATCCATTTAGGGCTTGGAAGGCATTGAAGAGCAATAGGGGATTACCGACTGAAGATTGGCTTGTACCCCTCCCTTGGGGTTGGGTATGATTTCATGTTGTTTTCATGTCTTTGCATAAGCCTCATTATATCATTTGTATTCATGCTTTAGATCACTTTGCATCTTGATTTGGAGCATTTACATTATCATTTACAAGCAATTAGGGTTTACTTTCTAGGTTGCTCTAGTTTGCTTACTTGCATTTTAGGATCTTGCACACACACAAGGTCTACACACACAATATTTTTTACAATACAACTTGGCTATTCATGGAGGTGGAAATCACCGAAGTGGGGGTTTGACTAAGGCAAAACCCTATATAGCCACCCACCATACCCTTTTCAGATATAAGTGCAGGTTTCAGGATTCGGACGATGCCGCAAATTGCAGATCCGAAAGAAGCAGACAGAAACCGAACTTCACACCAAATTTCAGAGCAAAAGACCAGGATAGGGGCGTGGGGCACCCTGGTCCTGCCAAGACAGGGGTGCTAGGTGCCCTGGTCCCTGGGACAGGGGCGCTGGGCACCCTGGTCCTTCTGACAGACAGCATTTTTGACAGTTTTCCAAAGTGCAAAACAGCAGTTTTCGGAGCAGTTTCAGGGGCAGAATCAGGACAGTGGCGCCCACGCCCCCGTCTCGAACATTTTCACTCAGATTTTGACTCCGGGTACACATTTTCATTCTTGTCTTATTCTTGTGTTTATAGCTTTCCATAGTTTAAGTTCAATTCTGCAATCTTGTCATTAGTTCCTACTTGCATTTTGGGGTTGGGAATTGAACTTGCATCATTTTATCTTTCAATTACAACAAAGGAATAGAAATCCTAATAGGTAGCCCATGGCTCTCTCTTCCACAAAAAGAAGTAGCCAATTGTGTGATACCTCTAGGCTCTTTCGTATTCCACAAGTGTGTGGTTGAAAGTGAGATTAGGGCCTATTTGCTTAGTGTCACTTTTTCTCCTACACACAAAGACTTCACCATCTGCACTAATGGCTTCTTCTTTGGGTAGATCTCTTAGCTCCAACACTCCCCTTGGGTGTATGCCATAAACAATCTGAAAAGGAGATTTACCGATACTCCTATTTATGGTGTCATTGTATGAGACTTTTGCTTATGACAAAATGTTATCCCAATTCTCTCCATGTTGCCTTGTTAAACACCTTAATAGGTTTCCTAATGATCTATTGACAACCTCAGTTTGCCCATCTGTTTGACGATGGTAGGCAGATGAGAAAGCTACGTTAGTTCCCAACTTCTTCCAAAGAGTCCTCCAAAAGTGACCTATGAACTTCACATCTCTGTCTGAAACAATGTTTAGGGGAAATCCATGTATCCAAACTATCTCTTTGAAGAATATGTCTGCAACATATGATGCATCAAAAGAAGTCTTACATGGCAAGAAATGAGCCATTTTACTAAACCTATCCACTACTACAAAGACACTATCAAATCCTCTCCTTATTCTAGGCAAACCCAACACAAAGTCCATACTTATGCTCTCCCATGGCCTAGAAGGAATGGGTAAAGGCTGATATAAACCTACATTTGTAGACTTCTCCTTGGCTTTCTGACATATGACACATGTTTCCACAAACTTTCTCACATCTGCCTACAATTTAGACCAAAAATAATGTCTCTTGACAAGGTCTAGGGTCTTGTCAAGACCGAAATACAATGCTTCTCCCTAATAATATTCAACCTCATGGAACATTTAGGAATACACAACTGCACTCCCTTGAACAACAATCCATCTTGTATCAGAAACTCAGAAAACTCAATATGATATGGGTCACTCAAAGTTTCACATACCTTGTATATTTCTCCAAAATCTTAATCAACAACATACATACTCTTCAAGGAATCAATACCAACCTCCATCTTGATTTGGTTTACAGTCAAGACTCTTATGCTCAAAGCATCAGCAACTTTGTTCTTGACTCCCTTCTTGTGTTTGAGGGTAAATGTGAAGGCTTGCAAGGTCTCTACCCACTTCATATGCCAGTGATTAAGCTTCTCTTGACTATTTATGAAACTGAGTGGCTGATTATCAGTAAACACTATGAACTCCTTAGGCAATAAGTAGTGCCTCCATTTCTTCAAGGACTGTACTAGAGAATACATCTCCAAGTCATAAGATGAGTATCTTTTCTTAGCATCATTTAGCTTTTCACTAAAAAAAGAAACAGGCCTTCCTTCGTGACTGAGTATTGTTCCAATTGCCATGTGACTTGCATCACATTCCACTTGAAATATCTTGTTGAAGTCTGGTAAGGCAAGGACTGGTTGTTCTGCAACCTTCTTCTTCAATGTCTCAAATGAATCATCTGCCTCTTTGGTCCAACTAAACCTAAACTTTTGTCCTCCCTTTATGGTGTCAATCATGGGTGCACAAACATGACTAAATCCTCTTATGAATTTCCTATAAAAAGTTGCTAAACCATGGAAGCTCCAGACATCAGTCATAGTTCTAGGTGTACGCCAAGACAATATAGCACTCACCTTGTGAGATCACAAAACCCAAGTAGATGATCTCTTCCTGCATGAACAAACACTTCTCCAAACTGGTCATTAGTTTATCTTCATGTAACCTCTTGAGAACCATATATATGTGTTTGAGGTGCTCTTCCCTTGTGTGACTGGAGATCAAGATATCATCTAGGTATACTATGACAAATTTCCCTATGAATTCCACCAAGTCTTCATTCATTAACCTCATAAAGGTACTAGGGGCATTGGATACCCAAATGGCATGACTTTCCATTCATATAACCACTCATTAGTTTTAAAAGCTATTTTTCATTCATCCGTTGGCCTTATTCTAATCTAATGGTATCCACTTTTTAGATCCATTTTTGTAATATATTTAGCACCCCCTAAGCAATCAAGCAAATCCTCTATTCTAGGGATTGGGAACCTATACCTTATGGTTATCTTGTCGATGGCTTTTGAGTCTGTACAAAGCCTCCAAGTGCCTTCTTTCTTGGGTGCTAGGACTGTTGGTATTGCACACGGGCTTAAAATTTTTCCAATCAGTCCTAATTCAAGCAATTCTTCAATTTGTCTTTCCATTTCTGCATTTTGGTCTGGGGTGAGCTTGTAGGTTGCTTTGTTTGGTAATGTAGATCTAGGGATCAGATCTATGCAATGACTAATGTCCCTTACCAGTGGTAGGGATCTTGGTATTCCATCTGAGATGATGCCTTGATGCTTATCAAGTAATTTTTTGACTGTTGGGTCTATGTGCTTTGGTCCTCCTTCTTTCTCTTCTGCAAGTTGCTCTTTCCTTGTCACCTTGGGACTAGGCAAGAGGGCATAGCAAACTGCACCTTGTCCCTTACCGGTGGTAGGGAACTTGGTATTCTATCTGAGATGATACCTTGATGCTTATCAAGCAACTGTCTGATTGTCAGGTCTATGTGCTTTGGTCCTCCTTCTTTCTCTTCTGCAAGTTGCTCTTTCCTTGTCACCTTGGGACTAGGCAAGAGGGCATAGCAAACTGCACCTTTCTCTGCAATCTCCTTCACGATCTGTTTACCTTCTACTATCAACACTCTTGTATCCTTCCCTTTTGATTCCATCTCTTTCTCTATTAGAGGTAAGAGTTCTATCATCTTCCTATCTTTGGTGATTGAGTAGGTGTTTGTCAACCCATCATGATGAGCTTTCAAGTCATACTGCCATGGTCTCCCAAACAAGAGATGGTATGCATCCATTTTGGCTATGTCAAATATAAATCTATCCTTGTAAGATCCAATCTATAACTCCATCCAAGCCTTCTCTTCCACTACTTCTTGCTGAGCTTGGGTGAGCCATGAAACCTTATAGGGGTAAGGGTGAGGCAGCTTCCTAAGCTTAAGCTTTTCTACCATTTCAAGTGATACAAAATGTTTCAGTGGATCCGGAGTCTATCAGAACCTTGCATACCTTTCCTCCTGCCTTGCAAGTGGTTTTGAAAAGATATTTCCTTTGTGTAGGCTCCTTGTTAGGTACTTTCATGGTGGTTACTGCTCTCCTCATCATCAAAGCCTCTCCTCTTTCAGGATATCCATAACTATCAAGAGCATTTACACTTTGATAAGTGCTTACACTTGCCACACTTTGACAATTAGATTCCTGCACCAAATTGCTTCTCCTTTCTCCCATGGAGCTAGAAGCCTTCTCCGGACACCCATTTTCCATATGCCCTTCTTCATTATAGTTGTAGCACCTAGGAGGTCCTTTGCCTTGGGATCTCCCTCTAGAGTGTGGTCTTCTACCCCTAAATCTCCCTCTTGAATTGTAGCCCCCTCCTTGATTGTATCTGCTCTCTCCTCTATTGCTTTCTTGGTTAGAGTCTCCATGGTATCCAAAACCATTTCCTCTACCTCTGAAAGGACCTCTTCCTCCTCTCTGATGTCTCCCTTTACCTTTTCCATTTTTCTCCTGCCTTCTCTTCAACTTCTCCTCCACCTTGAGTGCCAATTGAAAGCACTTTTGGACTGTCTCTGGGGTGTGGAGATTCAAGTCTTCTTGGATTGTAAATCTCAACCCATTGAGATACCTTGCCGTCTTCTCATATTCACTCTCTTTCACCTTATTCCTCACACATAACTTCATGAGCTCCTCAGTATAGGAATTCACGTCCATCTCCTTTTGTTTCAAATTTTGCCTCCTCCTATGCAATTGGATATTGTAATCCACTGGGACATATGCTTCTTTCACCAAAGCAATCATCTTCTTCCATGTAGCTACTCTTCTCTTTCCCTCTATCACCCTCTCATCTTGGATGAAAGTCCACCAAGTCAGTGCAGCCCCTTTCATTTTGGATTGGGCCATCTTCACCCTCTGGTGGTCTGGTATGTATTCACTTTCAAAAAAATTGTCCAAGGAGTCTATCCACTCCATCACGGTGTTAGGCTCCATCTTGCCTGCAAATACTGGAAGATCCATCTTCACATCCATTGTTCTTCTCTCCATGGACTTGAGGACACTCATTGGGGGTCTCTGGTTTGCAGGTACCTCTAGCTCTTCCTGCATAGGGATCTCCTCTTCATCCCCTTCTTCTCCAGAGTATTTCTCTCCCCTCTCCACTTTGTCCTTCAACCGGTCCATCTCATTCCTCAAGGCCTGATTCTCAGCCCTGACTTCTCTTCTCTCTACCATCTACTTCTTCACCAGGACATTCAACTTTGCATTGGTCATTCTGGAAGGTGCCTCATGGGATCCTTCTTCTTCTAACATCTTGTCTTCTCCTTGTCTTCCAAAGGACACTCCTTTTCTCTGATACCACTTGATGCAAAGGCCTACCCAAATTCCTAATAACAAGCCCAAACTAGGTTAGGCTAGTGACCCTTCAACTACTCACAAGGATCCTACAAGGAAGGACTCTACACCTTGGATGAAACTACACACACTTTCCCTAGTCTTAGGCCTACTCAAGATGAGTAAAAAGGCTTCAACTCTTCAAAAAGGCTTTACCGTTGATCCCTACTCCTTGGGATTTTTAAGTTGGCCAACATATGTCATCTAAGACCTCTTCCAAGTACTGGTTTTGATCTTGGTCATCAAATCCTTATACCTTCTTTGTAAACCTAACCCTTAGGCTTGTAGCCCTATTTGACGATAGAATGGATCTTAACTCAAAAATGTTCCACACACCCATACAAACAAATTATCATTTCAGACACCCTTTTGGAAGTTATACTGACCCCCAAATGGTTTGGGCCGATCTGCAAATATAAGGTCCACTCCTTTTAGAGGCTAAGAGACCTAATAGGGGCAATTAGCCCTATTTTCTAAAGCAACTACCTTTACCAGTAGACCAAAAGAAGAATCACCTTAATGGGCATGTAAGGGGTAGTGAGAAACTTATAATTCCAGGGTTTCATGCCTGGAATCCATCGCTAAGACAAATTATGATGACTGTCCTAAAACTTGTCCTAGGTAGTCACATAGAGATGCCTACCTAAATCTATTTTTTTCTCCACACAACAAAGTCTCCCCTGCAAAAAAACATAAAAAACACTAAAATACAAAGGCTTATCCTGCACCCCTCCAAAATAAGAGTCTTCTAATGGACTGGAGTGCAAGATAAAGCCATTTTGATTCAAAACCCTCTCCAAACCCTCAATTTATGGGTCATAGTCAGTAAAATGAAGGGTTCTCTCTACTCCTGAATAATTAAGACCTCAGACTAGCACCAAAAGAAATATAATTCATCTCCCTATCTACTCCATGGATGGTGGGGTTCAAATCAATCCGTACATTCACATACAACACCTGCAAACTTAGAATTTCTGGGAAAACTAAAGTATTTTGAGTATTATTGCTTCATAAACTCCAACTCCAACATCACCTGCCTTGGGAATTGAGCCCAAAAGTCTTATACAACTTTCCAATGGTTTCCCACCAAATTTGGAGTACATTGGAGCCATTAAAAGGCTTCCCCCAACTGAATTACAAAAAGTTGCATTTTACAAAAGTTGCATTTTTGCAATTTTGTACAAAAAGTTGTCATCATTCGTAAGGTTGGGATCCACACACATGGACCAACCAAACACATACAAAACATGTCTAAAACCTATCAAACATAAATTTAAACCATCTACTACCCCTTTTTACCACATTGTCCCAATTGGCTTCTCAAATTGCCTAATTGGTGACATGGGCTTACATGGTGGGTTTATTTGCATACATGAAACACAAGACACTCTAACACATCCTAATGGTCCTAGTATTCATCCTCAGGGTCATGAATAGCTTGTTGAAGAGGTGCTCCTGCACCACTTGTATTGAGGATTTTTATAGTTTTCCTTTTGACAGCAAAATGCCCTCCACATGGCTCATCATGAGAAGCATGTAGAATGCCATAAGTTTCATCTTCCTTGATGCATATTCTCATGACATTATCTAGCCTGACGTAAAACAAGCACCCTAAGATCTAAGTAAATGAAACACTCTTTTCTATTAGGATCATTTTGTCTTTGCTGAAAAATGTGATGACACTTTTCCGACAACCAAATAATTTTCTATATTAGCATACCATGGTGTATGAACATTAATAAAATATATATGGTCATATGGGAAGGAATCATTAATAGAAAGTTCTTTAGACTGATTGGTTAGCCTAGATAAGAAATATGCAACTACATTTGCTTTGATAGGTTTGTCTATGATGGTTATGTCAAATTCTTACATAAGTAATAATCATCTAGCCAATCTGCCTGAGATAAATGGTTTAATCATGAGGTATCTAATTGTTGTTTGGTCGGTAAATAAATATCTAATATCTAGTAATATAATGCCTAAACTTGTCGAGGGTGTAAATGACAGCTAACATTTCTTTTTCTATAATGTATAATTCAATTCTACCCCCCAGAGATTCTTGTTAATGTAGTAAACTGCATTTTCAATATTACCATATTTTTGTGTCAAAACTACTCCAATTGCATGATCAGAGGCATCTATATAGATATAAAATGGAAGTGTCCATTTGGGTCCTTGAAAAACCAGTTCTTGAGTGAGGACAATCTTAAGGTCTTGAAATGCCTTACTACATGTTGTGATCCATTTAAAATCTACATCCTTTAGTAACATGCCATATAAGGGTCTTTCTATTATGCTAATTTTTTGACAAATCTTCTATAATAACTACAGTGGCCTAAAATACTTTGAACATCCTTTTACATGATAGGTGTTCAAATATTTTTTATTACCTCGATTTAGTAGGATCAAATTTGATTCCTTGACCTAAGATATAATGTCCTAGGACTACCCCTTCCTACATCTTGAGGGAACATTTGTCATTGTTTAATGAGATATTATGATATTGACACCATTGTAGAACTTTGGCCAAGTTATCAAGTGCTTCTTGAAATTGATCTCCATAAGTAGTGAAGTCATCCATGTAGATCTCAACATAATTGTTAGCAATATCTGAAAAGATCCTCAAGACTACTCTTTCAATTTATTTTGGAATATTACACAAACCAAATGGAAGAATAGAGTATGCATAGGATCCCCTGTACAGGTAAATGTAGTTTTTTCCCGATCTTCCGGTGCTATTTGAATTTGATTGTAGCCATTGAACCATCAAGAAAGTAAAAATACTTCTTACCTACTAGAGATTCTAGATCTTGATCAATGAAGGGTAGTGGAAAGTGATCCTTCTTTGATGCCTTATTCAGTTCTCTATAGTCCACACAAACCCTCCATTTTGTTCCTTTCTTTAGCACAATTACCAAAGGAGATACCCATTCACTATCTAAAATTGGGTAAATATAACCTACATCTAACTACTTTTGCAACTTTTTCTTGACAATTTCCTCAAGTGAAGGATTTACCCTCCTTTGTGGTTGTCTAATTGTCTTAGTATTCTCCTAAATGTAGATCCTATGTGTACATAATTTTGGATCCAACCCTTTCATATTAGTATAGTCCCAAGCAAATGCATTTCTATTTTTCTACACCAATGTTTCTAAGGATTGTTGTTGTTCTAGAGAGAGGTTTCTATTAATGATGAGTTTCTTTTGAGGGGACACCTTTATCTGCCTAGTAAGTTCCTTCATGGATGCCTTATTAATGATTGGCATCTTAATCTCATGGGGAAATAATGTTTGCAACAATGAAGATGTGGCCAAGTTAGATGGATGCAATAATGCGTATAATGGACATGCAGAGTGATTGAGACTACTATTAGCTTGAGCTTCTAAATCACAATCACTATTTAACACTTGAGTTAAGATTTTTTCTTCATCTTGTAGTTGTAGGAGAGGACTTCTATCAATAATCATTAGCTTGACCATAGAATTGACTTCTTGTTCTTGTTCTTCCCCCAGGTCTGGCCAAATTACTTTATCCAATTCTTCATGTGGTTGTGCTGGAGGATAGAGAGTAAATATTTTAGTACTATCTCCATTGGAGATGGTCATATATCCTAATCTACACCCTCTATAGGATTTTTTGTAGCCATCCATGACCTTCATAAGATTATTGGGTATCCTCCTAAGGTAGTTGTAGGAGATATGATCATGAAATTTGTTGGATATTCTCAAGAATCTAGGGTTATAACTATATCATCTATTATCCCATCTGGCTTGACCGTTGAGCTAACTACTAGCTGAAGGACAATAGGTGTATGCCTTGTATTTGTAAGTTTGATTACTACAACTACTAGGATCAGGATCTAAATACTACAACTACTAGGCTACCAGGATCTGATTATTTAGGCATGATCACTTTAGCTGAAATTATATCAGCCAACTTTACCCATCACATGAACTGTTGTGGGATCTTTCTTCTTCTTACTTGTCTTCTTTAAGCATCCATCCCTAATAGATTTACTATATATGGGGACATCTTTGATTTCTTGTAATAAAGGTATTTTGACACATACATGTTTGAGTTGATCCAAGAAATCAAAGGCTGGCTCTAAGACTAGTTTTGTTTGGACTAGTCTTTGAGGAAATGGTGGTTCTGGATTATTAATTGGACTATGGTCAGGAATGTTGATTTTATGTTTCTGGTTGGAACCATTAGGTGAGGTAAAGTTGGTGTCTACTTGGTTTTCTTCAATAGGTAGTTATGTGCTGATTGGAGTAGAAGGAGATGGCAAAGTTGTCCCTGATCGAACATGTATATCATTTATGTTTATTGCATATGTAGGATATTGATTAAATTCTATAGAATAAATTGGTTTTTGTTGTTGTGGCTTATTATTGGGATTATGAGTAGGTTGAGAAGGCAGTTGAGTAGGTCTTGGTGAGTTAGCATTTGTTGGATCATGAGGCATAATGGCTTGTTGATTGGCTGATTGATTGGGTTGGAGGTAACCAAGTGGCTGGTTAGACTATTTTTGTCCTCTCCACTACTATGATTGTTGCCAATTTGTTGGTTGTGGCTACCAATTCCCTGGTGGTGGTTGCCACTAAGTTTGAGGATTAGGCCAAGAATTTGATTGATAATTCCATGGTTGTGTACCATAGCTACCAAAGTTTGAGGGTGTTGGGATTGCCATTGATTGTTAGGTGCATAAGAATATGGATCATTAAAAGATAAGGGATCTTGAGGCATACCTTGTCTTGGAGCCCTTGGCCTCCTTTGTGCTACATACAAAATTTGGCCTTCATCATCTTCCAATGGATGAAACTCTAGTTGAAAATATTTTCTTTCTATCCTTCCCACCTTCTTGCATCTGCAATCCTTCTTTCTTTGCATGTAATGAGGATAAAATTCAACCAACACTGCCTTAGATTCCTCATGCTTCTTTTTCTCAAGAGTGTCTATCTATGTAGTCATATTATTGATAATATCTTGTTTGAGATCCTTGAGTAAGTTACCCATTAAAGAGTAATTTGTGTTTTCTCTTTGTCTTCATGTGCTCTTCTTCAGATTCAAGAAATTTGGCATTATGATGAAACACCCATCAATAGTTCTATTATATATTATCTCTCTACTATGGGTTTTGAAACAAAATAATAAGACCCTCCTATGCTCTTGCATCTTTGTCGATGTTGTAGGTCTTATGTGTCATCCACCGAAGATGAAATTCCATAGAAACATCTCGCTATGTTGATGTGCCACAACATTTATTCTCCTTAGAATGACATGCCTTTCATACATACCATTCTAAGGGGGTGCTATCATATCTACATAATCTACATTTAGCACAGTCATTGAAGAATTATCAAAGGGCAGTCCATAGTTTCAATGATCAAAAATCAAAGACAATCATCCAGGAAGAAGGAATACAGTCCCTCATCATTAGAAACCATTCATGATGGACATTTAATTACTACAACAAAAGTTGCCAAAAAAATAAAGATGTAAAATGACAATAGTCCATTCTTCGCAACAAACTATAGACATTAAGAAATAATATTTACCTGGAATTCAATGTCTAGGGTTTTTATGTATCTCTCCAAATAAACATCATCATTTCCAAATGTTGCACTTGTCTCACTTCTTGCTTGCTAAAAATATGAAAACAAAGTATAAGAACTTCAGTTGTCTATTTGGAAAGCTATCCTATCATGGAATAGATAGATTATGCAAGCATTAAATTGATGAAACTTTTTCATTGACTGAGAAAATATAGATAGGCAATTGTCTCGTTTTTTACATATCTAAGGGTGTGTTAATTGGAAAAATAAACTCCTGGTAGCGTGATTATGTTCCAATACATAGATAGCTCTGGTGCAATGACTCTTGACTTTGTGGCTACATCCATTATTACTAATAATTTTTAATACACTAGATGATAAAAACAATTCATTATCACAAAAACAAACGTGAAAGACAATTTTACTATGAAATGTGAACGGATTTTAATGTCAAATGTGAAAGACGATAAAAACAATTCATTATCACAAAAGAAAACTTGGTCCTTTCTCTAGTACTAATATTGTTCACAATTCATCAATAGTAATCGAGCAAAGGATTGGTAGAATAGTAATTGAGCAAAGGATTAGTCTCTGTCGCCAAGATATGGACAAGAATAAGACAATGTATGAGAAGTTAGATAAACAATAACAGTAAAATAAGATATCACACCATGCATAATCAACCCTAATAGATCTTCTTGGTACTTCTTATTTAAGAGTCTGAATGCATTAGCATTGTGCAAATCAATGCACTCAAATGAAGATTAGTCTTTATAATAGCATAAAAGTGTTTTTGTGAGCTCAACGGTAATTGTTGTATGTAGTTTTAGAAACTAAGGTGAACTCTATAGTAATTGTTGTATCTAGCCTTTAGCATGGCATACACATTTCCAAGGGATGCTTTCTATTATGTAATTGTGTGTGCATTGCATTTACTCATGGTTTATTCATATTTTTCAATGTCATTCACAATTCCTATTTAACATTTCATTAGAAGGAAGGAAACTATTAGGTATTTAACAAATCACAATAATAATGGAGACACTTACAATAACTGAGTATGATAAAGACAATAAATATTTGCTATATAAATGGTTGTACTAGAAACAAGAAAGAAGCTACCAGAAACAAGTTGAAGCTAAATGTTAAACAGTTCAAATAACTGGAAGACAACTAAGAGGGGGGGTGAATTAGTTGTCACAAATTACCAAAACCATTAGCAATTTAAATTTTAATACCGGAACCCAAAACATTAATATCGGAATAGCAGATAAACCAATTAAGCATAAACAATAATCACAGAATAAATACCATCCACATAACACCAAGATTTGTACGTGGAAAACCCAGTAAAGGGAAAAAACATGGTGGGAAGCCTACCCACAGTCAGTTAATACTTATGTATTAAGTATGTGAATTACAATTGAGGGGTCTCCACTTGCAGAAAGGCCAACATCCTAGAGCGCATTGCTCATCACAAAAGGAGCCTCACTAACTACATAGAAATCCATACTACAATCCGGAGAAGTGTTGAAATCCAAAAGATAACATCTCCTATGCCTGAGTACAGTTCTAATTAAGCTAAATACCGGAGGACTAAATCCTCTTACATAAACCCAATTCGATCTCCAATGATCGACCAACTCCTCTGCTTAAGTGATATTACATTATTCACATATTACATTCCTTGACCATGACCTCTAACATTAACCATGATGATCTACAATGAGATCTTACATCTATTTATAAAAAACCCTCGACCATAAACAATCAAGTCAGCCACCAGACAATAAACCAATTACATAATTACAAACCATGTTGGTATTAGACCAAACAAATAATATCAACACATAAGACATCTCAAAAATACATCAATAGGTCTTATCCACACGTTACATTAAAGTCGGTCCATAACCTAGATCAATCGGGACCCAATATATGTCCACACGCTACAACAATGATCTCCATTTGCCAAGTCTTGAACATGATCATCAACAGCATCCTGAAACTCCACCAGAAGCTACACCAACACCACTTGTGCAATTCATCACAGATCTCCACCAAAAGCTTTGTCGGTGAAACCCTTGCCGGAACCAGAAACCAAGCTTCTAAGAAAGAAGGATAGTATCCGATCACCAGACCAAAACCAACTGACCAAATATGAGCATGAGTATCATGAACAAGCCAATTCCATCACTAGACTATACCAGAGCCTACCAGATCATGTCGTATCCAAGTTAACCAAAAACCACTTAACCTACCAGGACCAGAAGGGTGTCGATAAAGCATCCAAGCAACTAGTGTTGGCATCAATAAAAAAAATCAATGCAACACATAATCAATTCCACTAAATGATGAACAATCTCCCCCTTTGGCATTGATGGCAACACTGGATGTGAAAAACATCTAAGTACCAAGAAATGTCAAACAAGTCTCCCCCTGTGGAAGATAGCCAACAGTCTCTCACATATAGCTCTAAATATCAATATCTCCCCCTATAAATAATATCTTTGTAAATATCTGAATATTTCATCGCCCCTTTCTTTTTCTTTTTCACATCAATATCACTCCCCCTTTGACATCAATGCCAAAAATCTGACAGAAACATCAAAGCAAAAACATAAGCCTCTGAATCACAAAGCTGACTACTCCCCCTGGGTAGTAGCATCGCACATCAGTGCTAGAATGAATAGTATCTCTGATAGTGCATTCCAGACTGATACCAAATTGCATCAATCAAGTCTCTACCAGAGGGGCAGAAACTCTCAATCTGTCTTTGAGGTACTCAAATGATTCATTAAGCAAAAGTTTAATGAAAATATCTGCAATTAGATCTTTAGTGTTCACATAAACCAGTCTAACTTCATTTGCTTCCACATTCTCCTTCAAAAAGTTATACTTGATACATATGTGTTTTGTTTTAAAATGAAATGTCAAATTCTTTGATATATCAATAGCAACAAAGTTATCACAGTGAATAACTATCGGTACATCACAATCCACCTTTATATCCTTCAACATTTGCTTCATCTATAAAACTTGTGTATAGTTAGTAGCAGCAACAACATACTCAGCTTCAGCAGTAGATAAAGAAGTACATGATTGTTTCTTGTTGATCCATGAAACCAACTTCTTTCCGAGAAAGAAAGCTCCACCGAAAGTACTTTTCTGGTCATCAACATCTCCAGTCCAATCAGCATCTGTATATGCACATAAAGTAAAGTTATCATCCTTGGGGTACCACAAGCCATATTCTGATGTACCTTGCAAGTATCTAAAATTCCTTTTCACCGTCATCTCAGAATTTTCTGTAGGATCACTCTGAAATCTTGAAACAATACAAACAACATTCATAATGTCAGGCCTAGTCTGAGTCAAATAAAGCAAACCTCCAATCATAGATTTGTATCTTGTAGGATTTACCGATGCAGAAACATGTTTTCTTATCAATTTCTCACTTGTAACCATAGGAGTACTTACCAGTTTAGAATCTCCCATACCAAATTTCTTCAACAATTCCTTAGCATATTTAGTTTGACAGATGAAAATACCTTTGTCAGTCTAAGTAATCTGCAAACCTAAGAAAAATTTCATCTCACCAATCATAGACATCTCAAATTCTTTCTCCATATTCTTAGAAAATTATATGCATAACTTATCTTCAACTCCAAAAATAATGTCATCAACAAATACTTCAATAATCAGTATATCATCATCAGTGATCTTATAATATAAATTACTGTCAACACTACCCTTAGTAAAACCAAGATTTAAAAGATATTTATCCAACCTTGCATACCAAGCTCTAGGTTCTTTATTTCAATCCATATAAATCTTTCCTTAATCTGCAGACCATATATGTATCATCCGATAGTGAAAAATCATCAGGTTGATCAATATAAACTTCCTAATAAAGATCCTCATTAAAAAATGCATATTTAACATCCATTTGATAAACCTTGTAGTTTTTAAAAGCAACATAGGGAAGAAATAATCTTACAACTTCAATCCTAGCTACAAGTGCAAAAGTCTCTCCATAATCAATTCCTTCCTTTTGAGAATATCCTTTACAAACCAATCTAGCCTTATTCCTTATAACTTGACCATCCTAATCCAGTTTATTTCTAAAAACCCATTTAGTTCCAATAACATTTTTATTTTTAGGTCGGGGAACCAAGGTCCATGTGTTATTTTTCTCAATCTAATATAATTCTTCTTCCATAGCTTTCAACCAATATTCATCTTTACATGTCTCAATTATCGATACCGGTTCAACTTGTGAAATTAAACATACCTCATTAGTTTCTAGTCTTTTTCTTGTCATCACTCTATTGCTCTTATCCCCAATGATCTGATCTTCTGAATGATTCAATCTCACATACGTAGGAGTCTTGTGACTTTCTATTCCTCTTCACTGCTATTCAAGTACTATAGAATTCTTTGACACTACCGGAGTAATTGGTTCAACTCTTTGTTCCGGTAAAGGTGCTACCGATTCAGATATAATCATTTTCACTACTAGTTCCTTCTCATAAACTTTGATTTGACTTATGTTCAACTCATCTACTTTGACATTAGAACTTTCCACAATTCTCTGCAATCTCTTGTTATAACATCTATAGGCTTTGTTTTCATTAGAATAACCAGGAAATATGCCTTCATCACATCTAGGATCAAATTTCCCAATAATATCATATCTCCTAATATAACATTTACTACCAAAAATTCTGAAATACTTAATTGTAAGTGTATTGTCAAACCATAATTCGTAAGGTGTTACCAGTTTCTCCTTTGATATGTACTATGTTGAATGTATAAACCACTGTACTCACTGCTTCTCTCCAGTAGATATGAGGTAGACTAGCTTCCATCATCATTGTTCTAGCATCATCCAAGATAGTTCTATTCTTCCTTTCCACAACTTCATTATGCTAAGGTGTCCGGGGAGCAAAAGATTGTCTTCTTATACCATGCTTGTCACAAAAGTTATTAAACTCATCGGATGTGAATTTTCCACCATGGTCTGATCTCAAACATTTAATCTTTGATCTTGTCTCAGTTTCCACTTTAGCCTTAAAGATTTTAAACTTTTCAAATGCTTCATATTTTTCTTTCAGAAAAGTAACCCACATCATTCTAGAATAATCATTAATGATTAGCATGAAATATCTATCACCTTGAAAACTTTTAACTCTAGCAGGGCCACACAAATCGGTATGAATAAGATCAAGAACATAATTTGATTTATCTTGTATACTCCTAAAAGAGGTTCTGGCCTATTTACCCATTTGACATTCTTTACATACCAGATTATAGGGCTTCATAATCTTAGGTATATCCCTAACTGCCTTAGTTGAACTGATCTTCATAATGCAATCAAAATTCACATGACACAGTTTTTTATGACATAGCCAACTCTCATCAATCTATGTAATCAAACATGTCTTCTCACTGGAGTTCAAATGAAATATATTACCTTTTGTCTGTATATCGGTTGCAATCTCCAAACCAGATCTGTTAATGGTTTTGCATTTTCCATCCTTGAACTGTAATTGAAATCCCTTATCTACGAATTGTCCTAAACTCAAAAGATTATGCCTCAAACCTTCAACATAATAAACATTGTCAGTATTGTTCTTACCATCAAGTGATATAATTCGTTTTCCTTTGATCATACATGTCTTGTCATCTCCAAATCTAACTAGACCAACATCAAATTCTTGCAAAGATAAAAACTTCCCTTTATCTCTAGTCATATGATGTGAACAACAACTGTCAATTACCCATTCATCCTTGTTTTTAATTTTAGCAGCAAGTGCCTTCTCTTCAGGTACATTCTCTTCCAGTGTCGGATCATCTTCCTTGATAGCCAGGAACACCCATTCCTTCCCATTGTCGGATCCACTAGCAGAGTCTTCTGTCGGTTCACCATCAGAATCAGTAATGCCTTCCTCATCCGCTATGTAGCATGATTTGTCTTTGTTTTTCTTGTATTTATACTTGTTCTGATATCTAAGGCTATGTTTAGATGATCTTTTAACTCTTTCTTCAAATCTTGAATTTCTTTTAGGACATCTAGATGCAAAATGACCAATCTTATTACACGCAAAACATTTAAAAGGTGTTTTTCCTTCATACTTACTTCCTAGCAGTCCTTTAGGTACTCTTCTAGCAAATAATGCTTCAAGTTTCTCAAACTTGTCATCTTCTTTCTTCATATCTTAAAATTCCTTACATATAAAGATTTCTAGTCTTGTTTACTGGTTGTAAATGTAGATTCATGAAAAGTAGGCTCAGACTTCACAGCTCCAGAAGGTCTAAATTCTTCAAGCTCAAAAGAAGATAGTTTCCTAACCAAAGTATTTCTGTTGACAGATGTATTAGCCATTTTTATCAACTCATTAATAGCAGTAGCCTTCATTTTGTATGTCGGTGGTAGGGCTCGTAGAAGTTTAGAAACAATTTCATCTTTGCTCAGAGTTCCACCACAACATTGAATTCTCATAACAATCTCATTTACCCCTTCCATCAATGCAGTAATCCTTTCATCTTCTTCCATCTTTAGGTTTTCATATCTCACCTCGTAACCATCAAGTTTAGAAATCTTCACTGTAGGGCCACCTTCATTAAGAGTCTCCAACTTATCCCATATAGCCTTTCCAGATGATTTGTCGGTTAATCCTATTATTTGCTGATCAAAAAGTGCAAAGAAGAGGGCTTCTCTTGCTCTACAATATGATGAATACTAAGAGGGGGGGGGGAATTAGTATACACAAAAACTAGACTGGTATAACCCTTAAAATAGTAAACCGATTAATACACAAACAAGCCAAATAGCAAATAAAGAATTCACCCACAATAACACAATCACCATAACACAAGATATTTTGACGTGGAAACCCAAATGGGAAAAACCACAGTGAGTAAAACTCACAAGTCTACTATCTGTAGAATAGCAACCAAACCGGTTAAGGCCTTACAATGTTCTTCACCAGAATAGATCATGTTAGGAATCCTGATCTCTGTTAGGAGATAAGTCCTGTTAAAGACTACCTTGTTAAACGATTTTAGATCCACAACTATGAACCACCTTGTTAGAGGATTTAGAACAGGCTTAACTAAGCCTACCCGGTTAAGGGTTTCTAACTTGTCGAAGAGATTAGTAATCAACAAGTAAGTGATCTATAAAGTAGCACAAAATGCTTAGTTAGATCCTTGAATGCTCTTTGTTAATGCATTGCAACATTACTTCAGTCTTCTGTCCTTTGCACATTCAATCTCTATCGCAAGATACCTTCTTGCAAAGACCTAATCTTCTTACGCAACTTACAAAGACCAACACATGATGTCCTTATATAGGAATATGATTTCATGTCAGTCTAATGAGATTAGACTACAATTTCCTAGGTACAATGCATCTAAACACAATTTGTAACATGGCACATAATCACCGCATCGATGTCGGTGGATGATAACTCATCACCCTTTACAAGTTTGTCGATTAACAAAACAAGGTATACCGATTACTGGTTTACAAAAAAAGACTGGTAAACTGGAACATAGTGTTCCGATCTTGAAAAAATTGGTTGCCGCTTGGGGTCCTCATACCGCTTTGACCGGTAAGCTCCTTCTGCAAACAACGATAATCTTTTACAAACAAAGACTATGCATACATTGGCATATAATATCGGTTTGAACAATACATCACATACTACCGGTTGAGAATAACTCATACATCAAATAAGTGTTTGTCCATCAATGACAATCACAACTACGTACAAACATCATCAAAATGCCAACACAATCATTCTCAAGCTCCTTGTCCAGGTTTACCGGAGGAGGATTGCCAGATCTTGGATTATAGGGTGTGACACCATTCTGTGTGATCTCCCAAATCTCCTTGCCAGGACATATCAGATGAGTCTCCATCTAAATCTTCCATATTGTGTAATTTGTTCCATCAAGCCTCGAAATATCCCTTCGAAAGATAGCTCTAGAAGAACTAGATGAACTTGAACTGTTAGTCGCCATTGGATCTTCCTCAAGCGGTTAAGCTTTCTGCAGAGGGACC
The DNA here is from genome assembly GCF_030272615.1 of Cryptomeria japonica. NCBI lineage: Eukaryota > Viridiplantae > Streptophyta > Pinopsida > Cupressales > Cupressaceae > Cryptomeria > Cryptomeria japonica. The sequence continues at coordinate 631,474,600 of NC_081409.1, read as the reverse complement.
AAAGCTCTGATACCAATTGTTAGACAGTTCAAATAACTGGAAGACAACTGAGAGGGGAGCGGGGTTGAATCAGTTGTCACAGATTACCGGAACCATTAGCAATTTAAACTTTAATATCAGAGCCCAAAACATTAATATCATAATAGCAGATAAACCAATTAAGCATAAACAATAATCACAGAATAAATACCATCCACATAACACCTATATTTGTACGTGGAAAACCTGGTAAAGGGAAAAACCACAGTGGGAGGCCTACCTACAGTCAGATAATAGTTCTACAGTAAGTATGTGAATTACAATTGAGGGGCCTACACTTCTAGGAAGGCCAACAGCCTAGAGCGCACTGCTCATCACAAAAAGAGCCTCATTGACTACATAAAAATCTAGACTACAATCCAAAGAAGTGTTGAAATGCAAAATATAGCATCTCTTATGCCTGAGTATATTTCTGGTTAATCTCAATACCGGAGGACTAAATCCTCTTACATAAACCCAATTTGATCTCCAATTATTGACCAACTCCTCTGCCTGAATGATATTACATTATTCACACATTACATTCCTTGACCATGACCTCTAACATTAACCATGATGATCTACAATAAGATCTTACATCTATTTATACAAAACCCTCAACCATAAACAATCAAGTCGGCCACCAGACAATAAACCAATTACATAATTACAAACCATGTTGTCCTTAGACCAAACAAAGAATATCAACACATAAGACATCCCAAAAATACATCAATAGGTCATATCCACATGTTACATTAAAGTCGGTCCATAGCCTAGATCAACCGGGACCCAATATAGGTCCACAGGCTACAACAATGATCTTCATTCGCCAAGTCTCGAACATGATCATCAACAACATCCTAAGACTCCACCAAAAGCTGCACCAACACCACTTATACAATTCATCAAAGATCTGCACCAAAAGCTCTACCGGTGAAACCATTGTCGTAACCAAAAACCAAGCTTCTAAGCAATCAGGATAGCATCCGATCACCAAACCAAAACCAACTGACCAAATACGAGCATGAGTATCATGAACAAGCCAATTCAATCACTATGCTATATTGGAGCCTATCGGATCACGTTAGGTCCAAGTTAACCAGAAACCACTTAACCTACCAGGACTAGAAGGGTGTCGTTAAAGCATCCAAACAACTAGTGTTGGCATCAATGACAAAACATCAATGCAACACATAATCAATTCCATCAAATGGCCAACACTAAATACCTATAAAAGCTTTACAAATTCTCAAGGTGTTACCTATTTTGTTATTTCCAAAAAAAAATAGTCTCATTGCAAAGTCTTAGATTGTTAGAATCAATGACAGTCCCAAAGACACTGAGAGGGGGAGTGAATCAGTGTCTAACCGGTTATTAGAATATTTAAACTTATTAAGAACTTTGTATCTCAAAATAGTGTACCGGTAAATAAGAATTAATGCAGTAAATAAAAATAACAGAGATAGCGTAGAGAACACACCATAACACAAGATATTTAACGAGGAAACCCGGTGTGAGAAAAACCTCGGTGGGATTTGTGACCCACAATACTCACTCACTAGCCAATGAATAAATATTACTTACAATGAGGGGTCTGCACATGCAGGAAAGCTAGTAGCCTAGAGCTCACTGCTCAATCACAAAACAGAAGTATCACTGACTTACAAAATGGATTATAAAAATCCAATACAATGTACTGCTTCAAATCAACATCAACTATGTCAAGTTCAGTATCGGTTTAAACTCAGTCCATTACCAAAAACCTTCGCTATCAACTATATCAAAAATCGTTCTCTCTCTTACAAAATGACCTATAAGATCCCATGCATATATATGGGTCTTTTACAATATGTCATGTCGGCTTTTACAGAAGATAATTACAATATAAAACAATAAACAAAGTTTATTCCATGTCGGCCTGAGTGTCGGTATGCATTATTGTCGTTGCTAGTGAGGTGCCTGCCAGTGTATGTAGAAGTCTATTGCCGGTGTCGGTAACTGCCGGTGGGTTGACAGATGTTTGCCAGTTGGTTATGAGTTGGTTGTCATCAATGACAACATCAACTATTTTCATAAGAGTGTAAAATGACAACAATCTCCCTCTTTGGCATTGATGGCAACACTCATGAGAAAAAACCAAAAATTATTCCAAAAACTGAAGTCCAAAAAGTTTCCAAAAAGATGTGCTCCCCCTGAGCAAATGATCTCCTCTGAAGAAGTATTTTTCTCTCCACTACTCCCCCTTTGACATCAATGACAAAGGTTGTCAAAAATAGTCAAATGAGTGCAAAAATTTACCTCAAAGTTTGTAACCGGTTGTTTACAATCTGAAAGATATCTGCCAAAACCAAATTCAAACTCTGCATAAACTTTTTGTTGTCCTTCAAAGTTGCCTCAGTTTGTTGGATCGTGTCGGTGAGATAATGCATGTGATCTTCTGGTGATCGTTCTCCTTGAAGTAATGCCTTAGATATTTCTATTCTCTGGGAAATAAGATTGTCCAACTTAGGACCAAGCTTATTTTTAAGCTCTCTGGCATTAGATCTTATCCTTGAATTTTCTTTTTTAAGTTTCTCTAATTTTTCTTCAAATCCTGTCATTTCTTGCTCAAAAGCTGATATGTGACTAGATGAACCAATTATGTTATCTGCTATGTCATCAATTTCTTTTTGTGTTTTACTGACCTCCTTGTCTATGTCCTCTATCAGAAGGTGAGGTTTGCATGTTTCCCTCTATAGCTCTTTGTACTCCAAAATAGTAGAGTTCAGTGCCGGTAATAATGTATTCAGGTGTTCGGTGCACTTCTTTATGGTGTCATCAAAGAATTTGTTCTTTTCCTTTTCAACTTTGTCCTTTATTGTGTCCTCATTTACTTTATCAATCGTTATTACATTGTCAACAAAAAATTTGGACAATGTGTCCAATTTGCCTAAAGAATCCTTGATATGATCTATGATACAATTAGGTGCAATCAATTTAAGAATAGGTACAGTGTTATCAATTGCCTTGTAGGCCAAAGCATTGCAATCTGTTATCCTTTTGATTGAATCCAAGAGTACCTCTGTAACATTTGTAGGTCTGAATTCACTTGAAGTGCCAGAAGTCTCACCAATTGCCTTTATTACCTTTGTGCTTCCATCAGTTGTAACCATTTTACTTGTGTTTACCTTTGGTGGATCAGTCTGTGTTTGCATCTCAACTAGCAAGGGTTTCTTGGACTGTTTTGATGTCTCAGATAATGTCGGTTTCTATGTCTCAGTATGTACCTCTTCCTCAGTAGGTTTCTAAGTAAGTTATGTCGGTATCTCAGTCTCTGGTGGCCCTGTACCAGCATCTGTTCCTTCAGTAGGTTTCTCAGTATCTAATGATTGCTCTGTTTGGGTTGGGATCTCAACCTCAATAGTCTCTACCGGTTTCTCAGCCATGTCACCACAGTCAACATTGTCATCCTTAACCTCTGCACTATCCTTGTCCACAACAATATTCACTTTCTGAGTGTCCACATTCATGGTGAATAGTATCTCAGATTCAAGATTAGTGTCATCATGTGTGACACCTTCAGTGTCAATAACCAGTGGATCATCAGTATGTACCGGTGCAGTATCCAAAGGTGGTAGTAAATTGTCAGTGATCTTGATGTTTGGAATACCACCAACTTTCCATTTTCCCTTGTCCTTATCCTTCTAATACACTTTAAATATTTTCTTTGGCCGGTTCATTTCTTCTTGTTTTTCCTTCTCCACAAAGAATATATCCTAGTTGTCAGCAGTTTCATCTGCAATCTCTTTTACTCTTCTTGCCATTAAAGCTACTTTCCAGTGTCCACTGGCAAAAAATAGATTGGTTAGCCTCGGAGATTAATTCATCAATTTCTTCTTTTGAATTCACAGGATGTACAGCTAGAAGTTTCTCAACTGTTAGTTTCTTATCCAATTCCATTACTGCAATCCGTTTTGCTTCCAATATCCTATACAGATCATTGGGTAAGTCATCCACAACTTCAATCAAAACCTTTTTATATATGTCCAAATGTAAAATTATACTGTTCTCAATGCTTTCCCTGTCTGAATCATTAAATGTGTTATACAGTTGGTGTACATTGGCCAAATTTCCATCATCAGTTATTTCATTTAGTAAATCATTTAAAGAAGGGGTGACAGGTTGTTGTTTCTTCTTTGGTGTTAATTTCTTTGGTGGTCCCCTTGCTGTCTGTTGTTTCTTCCTTAAAGTCCTTGTTCTCTTGGGTGAAGGTTTTCTCTTCCTCCTTTCTACTCTTTTAAACTTTGTCGCCTTGTCACTGTCGGTTCCAAAAGTTGTGTCAACCAATGAAATGTGTGCCTTTAGTTGCAGACCTTCAAGTTCACTAGCCGATATGCCACTGATGTTCATTACATTTTTCTTGATTTCCTTCACTTTCTTAGAAGCGTCTCTGATAAATTTTTCTCTTTTCTTCCTTTGCTTCAATATTTTTACATCACTTTCAATAGTTTCAGCACTACCAAAAACTTGTTTTGATGGTTCTCTCGGTGCATCCAATAATGTTTTAGCATATGTCTCAAGAATGTTAAGATCTACCCCATATCTCATTTTAGTCACCCATACAATCCTAGGGAGTACAGCTTCCATCCATGTCTCATCTCTCTTGATAACAAAATAGATTTCTGTCATACTTGTCCACTACACTCTGTGGTAGTCTTTCTCTAGTTTTCATTTTAGCCTAGAAGGTTTTGAAGTATTCAATTATATTGTTGTCCTTTGCAGTTCCCATGCCGGCAAAAGCTTCCTATAATTGTTTTCCTACCGATATATCATATCCAAATTCTTTAGGTCTTGTACCGGGGATTTCCTTAGTGAAATACAGCATCAAACATACCAAAAAAATTTCAAATCGGGATGTTCCTTTCTTATCTCCTATAATCTTCTTGAAATTATCAATGAGTTCATCTTTTAGCCATTCACACACATCTATCATTGCATTGTTGTTGACCATCTCATAAGCATTGTTTATACAAAGTGACCTCGCCCGCGCTGGTACACGCGGAGACAGAAGCCAGACCCCCTTTCTATTTAATAGTGGGGTTTCTACCTCCCCAAACTATTCATTCAGTTTTATTGATTGGTTGGCACCATGAAGAATGCCGCTGGTATCTGCCCAGAGAGTCGCTCGTGAAACACACTCCGAATTTTAGTCCCCATGAACGATAAATAATAGATAAACCTGTTGAGACTAGAAACTGAATTTAGTCTGTTAGCATGTGTAGTCTTGTAACCTAGCACCATACTCACAAATCTCACATTGATGTATTTGATATCATTCACTCTCAGTGACCTATTGTCAGATGTTGCTCTGGTTAGGGTCATCACTTTGTTGTTATGGATCTTCTTTGATTTGTCAGGTCTGCTGTCGGTTGAGGATAAATGAGTTACTGCCCTAATTTCTTGTCGGGTAATTTTGCAGACAAAATCCAACCATAGAAATTCCTCATGTGCTCTACTCAAGACAATTCTTACTACTTCCAAAAATTGGGGAAGAATCAGTATTTCCACAAAACCTAGAGTTTCTATAATCTTGTGTTCAGGTTTGATAGCACCATTTTCATCACAAATCACCTTAGTATACATTTTCAACAATTCTTCAGAACCTAGTTCTTCTATATTGCAATGTATATACATCCTAGGGTCTTTAGCAAAAGCTACACCTTTAGGAATTTTTGAAAATGCCCCTATAGAATCATCTTGCTTAGCTACTTTGGGAATTATTTTAAATATGGACCTAGGGCGTTTCACATTTTCCACAATAGTAAGGTTTTGAATAAATTCGGGAGCAGAAGAAGCCATTGGAAAATACCTTTAGTTGCCTTAAAGTATCTTGAATGCTTGAAAGAAATCACTCAACACCTTCGCCTTGAATGTCTTCGCTCTGTTTTCACGCTCTCTGCTAATTTGAATGCTCGGTGAGTTCAAAAAGAGGGAAATTAGCTTATTTATAATGACATTTCTCTTGCCAACCGCATTAAATGCTTGCCAGTTAAGTGAAAACTTAACACGTATGTCGGTAAAGAAGAAATCTATCTTCTCACCATCGACCGTGGGTAATCTGCATGATTTTCAACTTACTACGATACCCCCAAAGGATTACTTCTCAGTTGGATGAAGAGTCTCATGTCGGTGGAGGATTACTCTGTTCTACTGGTATAGAGATAGTTTCATCAACATTTTGATCTTTCTTGCAAATCCATTGTTTTGAAAATTCTTGTTTCACCTCATCTACCTTTTCTTTGCCTTTCAAACTGGATCCTTTATTGCTCGTTGGTGAAGTCTTGCTTCTACAAAATTTGGCAATATGTCCAATTTTGTTACAAGTATAACAAGTCACATTATTCCTTTGAATAGCCTTACCATATCCTACGCTGGTTTGTGTTCTGCATTGATTAGATAGGTGTCCATATCTTCCACAAACATAGCATTTCACATTCATTCTCCAATTTTCTGAATTATGACCAACTTTGTTGCATTTGGAACATTGACTAGTGGGTGCATTAATATTCTGATTGTTTTTAAATCTACATTGATTTGCTCTATGACCATATTTGTTGCAATTGAAACATTTGCCATTAAACTTATAAGCATTAGGTTGTTTTACCGGTTTGTTTTATTCTAGATTGTTTGCAGTACCAGAACTTTCTCCAACTTCAAATCCAAGTCCATTTGTATCTCCATTAGGTTTCTGACTTTTCAGCATGTCATCAAGCTCCTCTGAACTTTTCTTGAATTTCCCTTTGTGTTGATTTGCAGTAGCCAACTCATTTTCCAGAATTTCTTTTTGTCTCACAAGCTTAGTTTTATTGCATGTGAATCAAATCTGTCTTCAACATATCATTTTCATGACTAAGTCTTAGATTTTCATTTCCAACATCATTGAGTCTCCTAGTGAAATCTTCTTCATTCTTCTTCATGTCTTCAATGTCTTTACATAACCTCATAGTCATATCTTGCATTTCATTCTTCATATTATTGTTTTCCTGTCTCAACTTGTTTGCAAGTTTATTAAGAGTTTCTTTTTCATCATCATCTTTCTGCATCTTCTCATTAAGTTCTTTTCTTTTATTTTGTGTTATAACAAGGTTCTCCTGAAGTCCTTTAATGAATTCCTGTGCAATCCTTAGATCATCTTCAAATTTGATATTCTTCAATTTCTTTGCATCATAATCTACAAGAGCTCCTTCCAATTGTTTTCTTAAGTTTTCCATCTGTATCGGTGTCAGAATATTCCGCAAGTTGTTAGGCTTTTGAAAATAGAGGACCAGGCTTTGATACCAATTGTTAGAATCAATGACAGTCCCAAAGACACTGAGAGGAGGAGGTCAATCAGTGTCTAACCGGTTAGCAGAATATTTGAACTTATTAAGAACTTTGTATCCCAAAACAGTGTACTGGTAAATAAGAATTAATGCAGCAAATAAAAATAATAGAGATAACATAAAGAACACACCATAACACAAGATATTTAACGAGGAAACCCGGTGTGAGAAATGTTGGCATTTTTTATGATTATGTTGTGTTTGTCATTGATGGACACACACTTGCATTGAGATCATTTTTGTATGTATGAGTTATGCTCAACTGACAATTGTTCCAACCGGTATGATGCATTATAGTCCTTAGACTATTGGTGTTTTGCAGAAAGTGCTTACCGATCTGAAAAGGTATGTAGACCCCAAGTGGTTCGAGGATCTCAAGCAGTACGAAGGACCAAAGCGGCAGAACACATATTTCCCAGTCTTCAATTTTGTCAAACCAGCAACCAGCATTTTGCTTGAACTGGTATTTTGTATGAACCGGTAATACTCTGTGATGAGTTACCAACCGACATTTTGTGATGAGTTACCATCCACCGATTGTTTGACGGTGCTGACACTTTCATAGTGTTTTTTGTGTCGTGTTACTAGATATGTCTAGATGCATTGAACCTAAGAAATTGTAATGTAATCCTATTGGACCGACATGAAATCAGATTCCTTTATAAGGACATCATGTCTAGGGTTTTAGGTTGTTCATAATGTTGTTGCTACAACAATGGATATTGCAGCTAGGGTTTAAGGTGGTTGAGGAGTTAGAGAGAGTATGAATGTGTAGACGATTGAAGTAATGCTAGAATGCATTAGGAACGAGCTATCAAGGATCTTACCAAGCAATTTGTGTTGTTAGCTAGATCAATCACTTGTTGATAACTCACATCTTCGACAAGTCTGTAGCCTTTAACCGGGTAGGCCCAAAAGCCTTTTCTAAATCCTCTAACAAGATGGTTCACATATGTGGATCTAAATCCTCTAGCAAGGTAGTCTTTGATCGGACTTATCTCCTAACAGAGATTGAGATTCCTAATAGGATCTGTTCTGGCAAAGAACATTGTAAGACCTTAATTGGTCTGGTTCCTATTCTACAGATAGTTACTTGTAAGTTCCATCTCATCATGTTTTTTTCCCTTTTGGGTTTCCACGTTAAAATCTCTTGTGTTATGGTGTTTGTGCTTTTGTGGGTGAATGAATTATTAGCTATTTGGTTTGCATGTGTGTTAACCGGTTTGTCTGCCAAACTGTTTTACCGGTTTATTGTTAGTCTTGCAAAGTGTTTAAGTGCAAAGATGGCATACTAATTCACCTCCCCTCCCCTCTTAGTATTCATCAATTGGTATCAAGGCCAACCTTTCTATAAGTTTAACCACTTGGAAAGAGATATGGGGGAATACACATTGAGGAAACTTACTCACCGGCTCACTCAGTCTAAGCAAGCCTATGATGAACTTATGGCAAAATATAAGATCTCTCAGGAAAAAAGGAATGAACATGTTGAAAAGCTGATGGAGCTATCTGAAAATAGTTCTTCAGATGAAGCACACATGGAAGCCCTAATTGCAAAAGTAAATAAGTTGAATGAATCAAACTTCAACCTGAGAAAGGAGTTGGAAGGATTGACTATCCGGATGTGTCAAGAACTTGAGAACCTGAGGAAAGCTGAAGATCTAGTGAAGGATAGAGATCGTGAGATCTCCAAGCTGAAACAAGAGATCAGTGCCCTAACTGCTCAACTCCATGCAAGCAAAGTGGAAAAGGAAGACATGCAAGGAGAACTGAACATTGCTATCTCTGAGAATGAAAACCTGATGGAAACAAATGTTGCTATTTCCAAAGAACTCTCTGAGTCAAAGGAAATACTTGCTAAGTTCAACAAGAGTACTATCAAGCTAGAACAAAAGCTTGAATATGCCAAACTGGTCAAGAATACCAATGGACTTGGTTATTTCGGTCATGAGGAAGGTGAGACCTCTGGTACAAATGCTGGAACATCAAAGAAACAACCAGCATCAAAGGATAAAGGTAAGCAAAAGTTTAAACTTGTTTGCTTCAATTGTCTTAAAGAAGGACATACTGCAAATGTGTGTAGGAGTAAGGCTTACAACAATTTTCCTTATTTCCTAAATGATAAGCCTAGATCCTATAGATGCAGTGGTAACTGTTATGCATGCAACAAGTATGGGCATAGAGCATCTGAATGCAGGTCAGTTATGAACAACATTGGTAGATATCCTCAGAGGACCCAAGGAGTTGGTCCTGAACCTTTTATGATTCAAAATCTCAACCGGTCTAGTGCCTTCAATCATCAGCCAAGAAGCGGTGGCTATCAAGCGGCAATCGGATGGAGAGCAAATTGTATGGTCTGTCACAGTCATGGTCACACTACTACAACATGCAGAAGGAAGAACGACAACATGAATAATGGACCATGGAGAGCACATGGATTGGTCTGTTATCACTGCAACAAACCGGATCACATTGCCAGATTTTGTAGATCAAGAAAGAACATATCTGATGATATACCGGTCACCCCGGAAGGAAATATTGATGTTGACACTGTTCAAGCGGACATGAACAAAACCTGGAAGAAGAAACCCGCGGTGTTACAAGAGGAACCGGTTTCTGCACCTAGTGTGGAAATCATGAAACTGGCAAACTAAGCTTTAGAAAAGCTTAGGGGGAGCAAACGATGAAATGTTTCGAACTCCCAGTTTACACCGGTAAAAGACCTTAACCGGTATGCAATACCTGTCAATAGGCAGAAGACCGAAAATGGTAAAAGGCAAATTAGGGTTTACACCCTAATGGTGGAGCATTAATTGCAGTAGGTGAGGAATATGTTTAAAAGGATTTTTCAAATCATTTATCACTATCAGTTTTCAAAGCGAAGGAAGTTTTCGAGTGCAGAGCAATCTGTGCTGTGATTTTGAGAATTTAAGAAACCTTGAAGGAGATTCAAATTCAAATTGCAAACAATTAAGTGAAGAACGCAAAGCGGTGATTTTGCAACCGACGGAGTGAAAGGTGGAGAAGAATCTGAAAGCCATAAATTCATGTTTTTCGAAAGGTATTTTTTGAGTTTTCAGTTTCTATCATGGCTTTTGCATCCCATACTAGCTCTAGTACATCTGTAGATTTAGCAAGCTTTATTCAACACAAGTCTAGATATAATGCCCTATCACAAGTTCCAGCTGGTGTGATAGTAGAAGAGGGAATCTCAGATTACATAGATTGTAAAATAGAAGACCTAGGGTCTCTAGCAATTCACTCCCAGCTAGGTTTGTTATGTGGACAAGATAAAAAGATCAAACTAGAGTATAGTATCTTGGAGAAGAAGAAGCTCCACAATGTTGTTTATTTCCTAGAGGATTTCACAGATCATCACATTAGGATCATTCTAAGCAAAGTTCATGGTGATAAGATGTACCTGGAAAGAACGCATGATATAACACCATAAGCAATTCATGTCATCACCAGTTTCTGCAATACAAGGGAAGTGCTAGCCCTAAGGACGGTAAGCAAAACTGAAATCTCCAAGCTCACCAGTTTAGTGAGCGACTCACGAGGTATGACCGTCAATTCTATCAAGGACGAACTGGTGAAATATGCATGTATGGTGATTGGATACCGGATGTTCTCAGCTAGCATAATTAACTATGTATCTGCTGCAACGGTAAATGTTGCTTACCGAATGATCAAGGAGGATGCATCATTTGACCTATGCACCAGGATGCAAAGACAACTCCTATTGAATCTGAAATCAATCAAATAGATAATGCATTGGGATTCAAGTTTGGACAACTACTGGCTGGGCTATTCTTTTACTTCCAAGGCTATTTTCCAGGAGTAGGTGATGTCCAGTGGTCTGTTGACCAACCGATAATGAAGCAAATCAAGGAAAGCATTCAAGTAGTTGTAACCGGTTACCCTGAAGTTCTGAACAAGTACTTTGATGAGTTCAGATGCAAAATGAGTCAAAGGGTGAGAATATCAGGTGATATTGTCAAGAAATATGAAGATGATATTTGTTTCACCATCAAAGTGGATCAATGCATAATGGAGGTTGTTGAGCCCAGACAGGAGGAAGTGGAGCCTATGGGCTATGAGGTAATGAATGATATGCTGGAAGGATATGCCTCTACTCTTATTGCCTCGCTGCTTGATCCAAAGGCTAAAAGAACCGGCACCTACCTTGAAAGGATAACACCGGTTGAGGAACCCTCAGCAAAGAAAGGAAAAGAACCTTCAGTGAAGAAGGCAAAAATAGTGCCTTCAGCATCAGCATCGGCTATTACAGCCAGTCCTGCAGTGACCAAGCAGTCACCAGCTAAAAAGAAACCTGAAGCGACACCTGCTAAAGTGTTTGAGAGAAAGAGGAAGACAAGGAATACCTCTCCAGACTCATGAAGAAACTGTGTCTGAGGAAAAACCAAAGAAGACACGTCAAGCAAAGAAAACGACAAAGAATGAACCGACATCATCGACACCGGTAAATATTGACATCTCCTCCTACAAACCTTTGACACATTGTCAAAGAACCATTAAAAACATTAGGAAAAAAGTGTTGAATGATTTGATTGATTATTTTGATGACTTTAATGATGATGAAAAAGAAGCGGTTGAAAAAGAAATAATTCAGTATTTATGTGTTAATGACCAGTCGCCTTCAGAAATTAGATCTGAGACACTGGATTCTTTGTATAAATCCTTAGACAATAAATGGCGCATTGCCATAGAGCAGGAACAGGAAACGAGAGAAAAAAATTTTGCTGAACGTTTTCCTGATGTATCAAACTCAGAACTGTTTGAGGTAATGAACAAATACAAAGGCCTCTTCTTCATGAGAAGAAGAAGACTCCTATTACTGGAAGGAAAGGGTAAAGAAGTGCTCAAGAATACACACACCCTTGCTCTAGAAGCTCTGAAGATGCATAAAGTGATTGAAGCCAATAGGAAGGTTGATCAAGAACCGGCAATAACTAAACCAGATGAAGTGTTTGATGATGAAGTAAATCCGGTTGCTAAACCGATCGACACTATTGATGTCGATGCTCTGGATGGAGAAAAAGTTGCTCAGGTTACACCAGAGGAAGTTACAGGACAGGAGAAGCAGGCAGAAAAGGAAGTAAAGCTAAAGGAAACAGAGGACAAAAAGGAGGAAGCGAAGAAGCAAGCGGAGAAGAAGAAGAAAGATGAAGAGGAGAAGAAGAAGAAAGATGAAGAGGAAAAGAAGAAGAAGGATGAAGCGGAGAAGAAGAAAAAGGAAGAAGATGAGGAGAAATAGAAACAGGAAGAAAAGAGAAAAGAAGAAGAAAAGAAAAGAAAAGAAGAGGAAGAAGAGAAAAAGAAACAAAAAGATGCAAGGAAGAAGAAAGAGAAAGAGGATGAGAAAAAGAGAAAGGAAGAAGAGAAGCGAAAGGAAGTAGTAAAGAAGAAGGAAGAGGAAGATAAGGAAGAGGAGAAGCAGAAGGAAACAGAGAAAAGGAAGAAGGAAGAGGAAGAGAAAGAAGAGGAAAAGAGAAGAGAAGCGACAAAGAAGAAAATAGAGGAAGACAAGGCAGGAGAAGCGGCAAAAAGCACGCAGATGGAGACACATAAGGCAATCGATAATCAAACCAAACCGGCTGACCTTACCAGTCCTATTGACCTCAAGTCTACAAGTGAAATGGAGCTACTGCAAAGCATCAAGGTTGCTCAAGAACGCCTTGAGGTGTTAAGGAGAAAGGAGGAAGATGTGATCCAAGTTGTGGTGGACACTCTTACTGGTTTGTTACCCGGTACAAACCTCCCTAGTACCAACTCATCATTGGCACAACTAAAGATCCTATGCACAGTAGTAGATGATCAAGTGCAGAGCTTAGAAGAGGTAGCAGAGACAAATGCTAAGAAAAAACATCAAAAGGCTCTAAATATTGCTCTGGTGAAGAAGTTAAATGGGCTTCGGACTGAACTCCAAAAAGCACAAAAGGATATAAGGGACGCTCTGGATGAGGGGAATCTTCTACTCAGCAAGATTTGCCAACCCCATCTGTTCTGTGACGATGTGCTTGCACAGAAACAAAAGCTTCAAACTGACTTGCAGTCCTACATGAGCACATTCAAGGCGCCTTATGACTCCTTTACAGCCTATGGGCAAACTGTTCACCGGTTTCACATCCAGACAGTAAAAATGGAACATGAGATCAGCACCCGGTCTTGAGATTTGCAGGAGCTACAACTGGTTCTCCTCCCACGTCTACAAATTCTTCAGAAGTGCTATCTAAATCTGGATACCTTAACAGTGATACAGGAGATTAGCACAATTGACGCCATGGAAGAACAGGTCTCCCAAATGCAAATAGAGAAAGAAGTAGCCACCTCCCTACTTGAGTCTTGGTCTTTATCTATGAAACAATTCTTGCAAGACTTTAAATCTATTTTTGACAAGTTTTATTCCTTACTGTCATAAACTTTTATTATTTTAATATCAAATGGAAACGGGGGTTGTTCAGCTGTACTTTGTCATTGTTGGCAAAGGGGGAGAAGTATTCTAAGAGGGAGAAGTATCTGGTATTTAAAATTTTGATGTATGCTCTGATATCTCTATGTGCAAAATAGTTATACATTGTACTGTTAAAGGGATAGTGTATATGCTTAGGGGGAGCAATTTTGCTAATGGCATGATTTTGTTGTAAAACACTTAGATGTCAAAATTTTAGTTTCCTAAGTGTTGCCATCAATGCCAAAGGGAGAGATTGTTGGCATTTTTTATGATTATGTTGTGTTTGTCATTGATGGACACACACTTGCATTGAGATCATTTTTGTATGTATGAGTTATGCTCAACCGACAATTGTTCCAACCGATATGATGCATTATAGTCCTTAGACTATTGGTGTTTTGCAGAAAGTGCTTACCGATTTGAAGCAGTATGTAGACCCCAAGTGGTTCGAGGATCTCAAGCGGTACGAAGGACCAAAGCGACATAACACATATTTCCCAGTCTTCAATTTTGTCAAACTGGCAACCGACATTTTGCTTGAACCGGCATTTTGTATGAACCGGTAATACTCTGTGATGAGTTACCATCCACCGATTGTTTGATGGTGCCGACACTTTAACGGTGTTTTTTGTGTCGTGTTACCAGATATGTCTAGATGCATTGAACCTAGGAAATTGTAATGTAATCCTATTGGACCGACATGAAATCAGATTCCTTTATAAGGACATCATGTCTAGGGTTTTAGGTTGTTCATAATGTTGTTGCTGCGACAGTGGATATTGTGGCTAGGGTTTAAGGTGGTTGAGGAGTTAGAGAGAGTATGAATGTGTAGAAGACTGAAGTAATGTTGGAATGCATTAGGAACGAGCTATCAAGGATCTAATCAAGCAGTCTGTGCTATTAGCTAGATCAATCACTTGTTGATTACTCACATCTTCGACAAGTCTGTAGCCCTTAACCGGGTAGGCCCAAAAGCCTTTTGTAAATCCTCTAACAAGGTGGTTCACATATGTGGATCTAAAATCCTCTAGCAAGGTAGTCTTTGATCGGACTTATCTCCTAACAGAGATTGAGATTCCTAACAGGATCTGTTCTAGTAAAGAAGATTTTAAGACCTTAACCGGTCTGGTTCCTATTCTGCAGATAGTTACTTCTGAGTTCCATCTCACCATGGTTTTTTCCCTTTTGGGTTTCCACGTCAAAATCTCTTGTGTTATGATGTTTATGCTTTTGTGGGTGAATGCATTATTAGCTATTTGGTTTGCATGTGTGTTAACCGGTTTGTCTACCAAACTGTTTTACCAGTTTACTGTTAGTCTTGCAAAGTGTTTAAGTGCAAATATTTTTGGCATACTAATTCACCCCCCCCTCTTAATATTCATCAAGAAAAACCTTGGTGAGATTTGTGACCCACAATATTCACTCACTGGCCAATAAATAAATATTACTTACAATGAGGGGCCTGCACATGCAGTAAGGGTAACAGCCTAAAGCTCATTGCTCAATCACAAAACAGAAGTCTCACTGAGTTACAAAATGGATTATCAAAATCCAATACAATGTACTACTTCAGATCAACATCAACTATGTCGGGTTCAGTACCGGTTTAAACTCAATCTATTACCAAAAACCTTCGCTATCAACTATATCAAAAATCATCCTCTCTCTCTTACAAAATGACCTATAAGATCTCATGCATATATATGAGTCTTTTACAATATGTCATGTCGGCTTTTACAGAAGATAATTACAATATAAAACAATAAACAAAGTTTATTCCATGTTGGCTTGAGTGTCAGTATACATTTTTGCCGTTGTCGGTGAGGTGCCTATCGATGTATGTAGAAGTCTATTGCCAGCGAGTTGACAGATGTTTGTCAGTTGGTTGCCATCAATGACAACATCAAGTATTCTCATAAGAGTGTAGAATGCCAACATAGATGTTATTAAGAGGTCGAGGAGTCTTCAAATACCTTTTTACTTTTAAAGTTGAAAGGGATATAAACCTTTTGGGTTTGACTAAGATTTAATTATTTCCCAAAATAGCTTTAACTTTTTTCCTTAAAAGGGATGTACTATATTTGGAGGGAATTGTGTTTCCTGTTTAGAGAAAATTCCACATTCAAGCATTCAAGCCTCTACATTGAATGAGGAAAGTGAAAAAGTCTTAAGAGTTATATCCATGTGACAAAGCAGGTCATGAGATGAGTTTTTACTTTCCACGTGGAATTAGGGTTCCAAGAAAAAGGTTTGAGTTATTTCTTAAAGAAGTTTTGTTTTCTGTAAGATCCCTCTCATGCAGAGGCATGATGGCTGCCAGATCTTGTTTCAACCACTCCAATTTCTTCTTAGCAATTAGTAAAATATTGTGTTGATAACGATTTTTAGTTTTTCAATGGATGAGAAAGTTATTTCAGATTTTAAGAAGAGATCAAAAGAAAGAATGACAGTGAAAAGGCACATGCAAGGCTCGTGCATGGAATCATAGAGCAAATATCTCAAAGAAGCTATCAAAATATTTAGTTCAACAGTATGATTCGTGTTTAAAATGTAGGGTTTTAAACCTATTAAAACCTTATCTTTGCAATGAAAATAAAAGATTTCATTCTAAGAACCTTGCATGACAATCATTATTTGAGGTTTTCTTTTGATATGAGCATTGAATAATAAGTAGAGTAAGGCATGAGCACTATTTTCAAAGAGCGCTCTAGGATCCTTCCATGCAAGATACGCAATGCAATAAGCATCCCATACTTTGGAGCCATTTCCTTGTATTTCTCATCTTGAGAAATATTGAAGACAATTTAGCAATCAAAGTAGATCCCTAATGTGTTTAGGTATTAGACAATCCAAAGATTGTTGATAGCAAATCACAGAGGCATACATGAATAGAGAACAGTCAAAGATAGCTATGTAAGAACAAGATTTCAGTATAGAAACCAAATGGAGTAGTTGTGACAGTCCATAGGATCAAAGGCAATAAGGCTATTAAAAAACACTTTAGGGCTTTCAGAAATATTATAGCAGCCATTGAAAGATATTTGCATAGAACCAAAGAGCCATTCCTAGTTAAAAGATAGTGAACAAAGATAATTATCTCCAAAAGACACTCTATAGCAAGTATGACAGCCATTGACATAGTCCAAAAGCAGTCATCTTTGTGCAAAGATAATGCTATAGATGGATAGATATAAGGCTAAGCAAGGATGAATGTATGCAATAAACCAATGGTCAAGGCTAGAAAAGAATTATAATGCATGAGCAGGGATTCCATGAACAAAACCATTACATACAAATGAAAAAATGACTATTATGAGCAAGAAAATCATACCAAGACTATGCATACAGTCCTAAGACCTTCACCATCCTAATTATATAATTTACTTCAATCACAAAATCAGAGAAAGATAATGCAGATTGATAGTATTAAGGATAACAGTCCCAACAGTAGGTGATCAAGGGGCATGAATTATAAAGGTGTGAAATGTAAATTTGAGCTGAAATCAGAGAAAAGTGAACAATGGATGCATACAAAGAGTACACAAAAATAGTCCCTTCTTGTGGAGCCAAAACAAAGAGCACAAGACAATAAAGAGATCACCCTCACACAGAAAAATACAAAGCTAGTGATGGAAAAGGGCAACAAAGACAGAGCACATAGAAGATGAATTTGCAGTCATATTGTTGTTTTGGATAGTGCAATATCAATCTCGAGAGAAGGTAATCAAAGGCAATGGATATGCTGTGAGAAAACAGAGTATAAGTCATTAAACAGAGCAATATCAGATGCAAATGGAGGTATCATAAAGACAAAGAAAGTAATCATGCAAATCACACAAGAAGACAATAAAGGGTCATTGACAGTACACACAGGGTCTGAGATCAAATCTTTGATCTTTAGGTCTAACGTAGAGATAGATCTCCAAGGACAAATTTGTAGCAGACCAAAAGGAGAGATAGAATTGCAAATCACAAGAGATAACACAGTCCAAAATCAATTATATAAACCTTTAAAATCAATTACATTTTCGCTAGCCCAAAATCAATTATATAAACCTTTAAAATGTGAAACAAAAGTAAATGGAAGTATTCAAAAGACATAATGAAAAATAAGGGAAAAAGGAAATTGAAATATCATCTTTCGGACATCTAAAGGTAGAGAAGGAAAACCTGATTTGCTCTTCTACCAAGACCCATAAGAAAATTATCAGGCTTTAGGTCTTTGTGAAGAAAGCATTTTGAATACACAAATTCAACCCTGTTTATCTACACTATGGAAAGTACCCATAACACATTCAATGGTCTACCGTTATTTTGCACAATAATATATGTACATTGAAAGATAGGAATAGTCACACCATTTGATCTGCCAACATTAGAACGATCTTTAGAGAAAGCTTCCAACTACAGAAATTGAAGAGATCTTCAAGGCTTGGTCCCAACAAGTCCATAACTAGGACATTGTAATCACCTCAACACCAAACCATCTTACATTTGGAATTCTAGATGCAAATAACAATGAGAAAATTAAGAAACCCTTGAAACAACAAGATCCTTGAATTCTTAGCTTATACCCGCATGTAGACAAAAGCCACAGAGCATGAGATTTCCTTACTTCCTCCTTGCAGGATCATGTACAGCTTAGACTCATAGAGAAGTTGTGGATGCTTAGTCTTCACATTTTCTTGAGACAAATAATATTGTTTAAAATAAATGTATCCAGTAAATGAAATAAACTATCTACACATGTCAAATTCACTCCAAACTTTAAAAACATTTTGAAAAATAAGATATCATAAAGAGGTTAGAACTACTAAAATCTTACAATACAATACAAACTACAGACACAAACAATATCAGGAGTCATAGGTCAATAAACTATCAAATATTCTTCAAGATATCAATGACGAAGTTGAAGATCAATGTAGAAATTCCAAAGTAGAAAGGATCTAGAAAAACATTTTTTAAAATCTCTCAAAAATGATCTTCAATAAAAAAACTAATACTTAAAAGAACAAAGAATCTTCTTATGAGCATTGAGACCAACTAAAATAAGGAGACGTAAAAACAAAATTCTGGGACACTTGTAAATCAACAAAAAACACATACAACATGATAAATCGCATATTTCAATTTTTTTAGATATCATAATACATTTTAAACTAGAAACTAAACAAAAAATGTAAAAATATATTAAATCTACATTCATGTACTGATGTATATGTTAATAAATTCCCTGCATGGAGTATAATTCCAAGCCTAAGATAAAATACCTCAAGTCTCAGCTTATTTCTAGAGACATTAGTGCAAGTTTAACTTCTTTACCCTCTTCTCACTTTTTTGTTGACATTATCCAACAATTACCTGCTACCATCTACAGCTTCCACATAACGTTCTATTGTATGCCATATGTACCATCTCTACAACAAAACAGTGCTGAAGAATGCTGCAATAGACAATGAAAGATTATCTTTTGTCCCGAAATGATGACAAATGGCACTATTATGCAAGTTTGAGTACAGAATATTGTAATATAGGAATCATAGTACATCTCTTCTATACATTGTGTACAATAAAAATTAAAATATTGGATGAGTAGCAATTTTACACCTGAATTTGCACTTGTCCTTGTGAGTTCTTCCAATACATCAGTTCATTTCTTTTTTCACTGATTACAAGTGCTATAAAGTTCTTTTAATTGATTTGAGTCAAATCATCATAACCTAGTCCACAACTTGAATTCAACTATGTGACCAATTAAGGCTTTTAGTAGTTGCTCCAAGCTAGTTACAGGGAACATTGTTTAATATTCGGATACGAATCACATCCCTGCTAACCATGTTTTCCCATTTACTCTTAACACTTTTTTTAATATAGTAAAACCATATATTGACCTCAAATAGTTGAAATAATATTTGCAATCATCCAGCAAATACTATTACAAATTTTCAGCTTCCCTTGGAAGAGATACTCTTCTGGACACCCACATACACTTCTAGACTCAACTCTACTAAAACTTGAATGTATAAGCTCTCTGCAAATTAAAGCTAAGTGTATGTTCTAGTCAGCACTAGAGACAATTTCCTCCAAGCAGGAATTAAGTATTATGCATCATTTGTTCCCTTTATGTAAACATGATACAAAATGAAGGTACACATAATTGCAGCAATCTATTTGTGGGAGTTTAATTGCATCCAACTTTGCACTTGTGATCATGTCACTAAAATCTAAGAAATAAGTAGTCCATGGTTGCTTAAGGATCAAAATCAACAACAAGGACAAACTATCCACGACACCCTAATTTACTCTATTTGAGAAGCCTAATTACAAGAAAGAGACAACATTGCCTAAACAATAAATTTTATTATTTTTATTATTGTCGAAAACAATATATTTAACAAGCCATCATATGATTGAAGAATTTGGTATTTCAGTTTTGTGGGCTTCAATAGTGTATGAGCCTTAGTATTGATTTATTTACAATTTTTTTAAAGAATATATTCATTTTAATTTAAGAATAAGAGTTAAAACTTAAGAAGAATTAATTCTCTTAGAAATGCTTTTAGTAGTGAGGCCCATTCAAAACTACACAGGAGGTATTACGTACTGAACATGTTTTCAAAAAAATGGTCAGAGTGGGCTTCAGAAAATGTCTGTTAGAATAACATATTATTTTCATGCAATAGCTTTGTATTATGTTCAGTTTTATTCAGAATAAACCCCTTATAGAGAGACACTCATATAACAAAATCAAATAAACTCTTACATAAACGTAAAACTTTAACCACGAGATAATGATCAGAATACAAATAATTTTAAAATAAGCAGCCTAGAGAGACCATAGAGCAGGAAGGAAATGGTGAATAAATATATTTCAAAATTATGCACGAAAAATCTCATAATGGGAAACCAATATTAGTGGGAAAGTTACATTATTAAAATACAAGGACGACACTTCTATAAATTTAGTTTCAAACTTACAATCAAATTCAAATTTTATCCAAACTTTTGGAATGAAAGTTTAGAACACCCATTTACACCAGCCAAGCTGCAGCTTATACAAATGCATAATGGTGCATGTTTCAAAATTTATGCATGGAAATATCATAATGGAAAACAAATATTAGTGGCAGAGGTACATTATTACAATGCAAGGATGACAGTGTTGTAAATTTTCTGACAATAAAAATCAAATATACTGCAAGACTAAGTAAACAAATAAGCAGTAAGTATACTTACAACATCTTCCTTAACTTCTTCAATTTCCTGTTGTGTTTCTGCTCCAAATTTTGCAGCATAATACCTTTCTTTCAAACCAGGTTCTCCTAATTTAACCTACATAGCAGAAACATAACTCGCACAATACCAAGTGACTAGCCAATAAGTTGGTTTGAATGTAGTTTGAGAAAAATTACACAATATAGATTTTGTAACACACCTTATCCTCTTGGAATTGATCTGAATCTGAAATACTTAAATGCTTCATTTTCAATTTATTTGCATCAATATTCTCTTGTGCCTGAAAAAGGAAAATAATTTAAATAAATAGGTATCCCATATGATCTTCACATTTATTTTGGTCCACTACAAAAACTACATCTAGCATCCTAGAATTAAAAGGCAGTACATGCTATGAAAGCTTTGCCAATGAAGAAAGTGGTAGGAGGGTGAAAAGCCTAAAGCAGTGGATTAAATTCATCTTTCCTCCCCCTATGAACAAATGCTTAGGGTTGTTTGTGTGCTACATATGTGTCCTTTCCTTTCAATTATTAGCAACATATGTGAGGAAAAAGTTCATTAGTGAGTTGAATACTTATGGAGATCATCTTAAGACGATTTATAATACAAACAGGTCGAACCCCACAAATAATTAAAAATCTGATCCTGAATTTAGTTAAAATGCTCTAGGAAACAAATACTTGCCTTCAGATATATTTTGAACCTTTACACTAACACTATAGAGTCAAAATTCATAAAAAATGCATGTGGTTGTAACAGAATAAATGAAAACAATGTTTTATCTGAGATTTCATTGCTTAACAGTAGCAATGAAACAGTACAAACTTATGGAAAATATAGAACGAAATTGTGAACAATTTTGAAGAGGTATTATATGGATACCGATGGAATCTGGAATTGTAACTATAAATTAAGGACATTAATGTTATGGTTACGAGAGAGAATAGTTATAAAATCAGAACAAATGTGCACCAAAGCACGCACAAAATGAATCCAACGGTGTGATTATGCATTTGAGTTTGAGGCATGGTAGATCAGCACCTTTAACTATTATTAGACAATAAGTATCATCTGACACTAGTATAATTACTAGTCAACCCATTGGAAAACAATGACTCACATTTCCTCAACCACCTCACTGTTTAACAAACATTGAAAAAGCTATTAAGACTTTGGAGATTTTTGAGTTCACTGGAAAAAATCAAACCCATCTGTACCCACAATGTCATTTTAATAATTTAGCTTGTTACTGTATATTAGAGGATTAAAAAATAGTCAATGCGATTTCAGTCCATTAATCATATTGAAGATAGTACAAAGTCTATCCCCTTGCTTGACCAGACCTTTTAGTGGTATGCTATGTCAAACAACAATATACCCACAAATAAAATGTCGTGCTTAGTTTCATACATAACACTAGTAAACCCTTCAACTAAGACTATCATGCCTCCTCAATGTTATCACAATCAATACCATTTTTCCATCTCAATTGCCTCTGACATCTCATAAAGGCATCTTAAATATCATCTTCCAGATCATTCATTAATTAAAGTATTTATGTTCTTCTCCACCCAATATATACATGTAACTTGATGTTGAAATTATGGTTGAAATTATAGTATAACTGTATATGTTATTAATTAACCTCATCTCCTATAGGATTTACAACATCTGCATTAAATTCAGCAATTTTCTACTACAACCTTTGCTTGATTTGACTTATTACAAATTTGAGCATCAACATGACATAATTAGAAACCTTTAGTGAGATTTCTGCTTTAATTTTAGCAGCTAATTGATCATACCATATAATTGCGCAACCTTGAACTGTTCATTGAAAATTAGTGACTTTTCTATAGTATTACAGTTTTGAAAGTGCATTACTGGGTCTTTGTAATGTCCCTTCCTGGAAAATTACTCAAAAGTAACAGTCCTAACTGAGTGTAACGAGGAGATTCAATGATATTTTCAAAATTATGTAAAGTAATTATTACTTAGAAGATAGAATTGTATAATCAACACTTTTATTTATGGGCAAATAACATTAAATAATAATTTCACAGTGCGATCTAAATAAATACCAGTTAAATGCCTTAAAAGGAGGTGCAGAGGATTTAGGAGTACCTGGAACTTAGAATGGAGACCTATAGAAAGTTAGAGAAAATTATATATATATATAGTTACAAATAAAGTTATAACAGATTTTGACATAAATTAGCTCTAAGACTTAACCATGTAATGAACATAGGATAGGGTGACCAAGCATGGTGCCTAAGAGACCCCTCCAACTAGGCTCAAGAGCGATAGAATCTCTCTTGACCTCACATGGCCCTTGCCATTGATGAGGTTGTTTACCAGTGGAGTCCTTATATCACCGTTATCCTCCACTTGTCATCTCCTATCTTATGTTCCCCTTTTTGTACTTCTATTCAGTATGACAAAGGAGGGAGGATTGTCACAGTGAGGTGCACGGGAATTCTACACTCCACAAGCCCAAGAGCAACACCTTTGTACTCCCTTGGCCTCATGGAACCCCGGGTCTTAATCCATGAGGTGGTGTGCCTGGAAGATAACCCCATCATCATTCTCCTAACTGTGATTCCTTCTCTTCTATTATACTCATAACATCTGAAATATGTGATTCAAGTTTATTGCATTGGTGAAGATATAATGTATTTTTCAGAATATTAATTTAGTATGAATATGCAGATCATAAATCTAGATAATCAGAGAATATGTTTAGATTATATGCAGGACTTAATTACAATATTTTCACAGAGTTTGATCATAGAGATGTATACCAATTTCCCTTGTTTGCTGAGTTTTGGAAGACCCCAGTATCTTATCTTTTAGTCTAACCTAGCAGCGTTACCTTTTCTGTATTTGTTGGGCGTATGGTTCTGCAATCCCATGATCCCTTGAAGGTGCCTGTGTGCTCTTCCCACATCTTTCAATTTTCTGATTCCTTTCATGAAATTATATTTTTTCTCCTTAACCCCTCCAAGTTGTAGCCCGATATCATTTATCCTCCATGTATTGGCAGGTTGGAGAAGAAACGACCCTTGTGAAAGGGCGGATTTGCTAAAGAGTGCAACCCTTGTGTTAACTGATTCTTAAGGAATCAGTATTAGAGGAAGAGTACTTTCCATTGAGCATGTATGAACTGTCGTGAGGGTTGTTGATACTTCTGGTTTCAAAAATAGTACAAATAAAAATTATTGTTTGAAACATAAAATATCAATTTTTGTTTGTTTATATATTAATAAATAAATTGTATCAATAGTTTTGACTTTAAAGTTATTATTACTATGAAATGTGACAATAGTTGTAAAAAGAAACCAATCATGTGATTTCACATCAACTATACAAGTATAGGGGCCTCTTTTGCAGGCCTATTGGTCTCACTTTTTTTTGGGTTGTTTTGGACACCTTCACAAAGAGTATGTTGATGTGGCACTATACTTGATGATGTGCCCATGAAACCTTACTTATAAGTAGGGGACTTGTAAAGTTAGTTATCATAAAAAATTGGGAGTGATTTGAAATTTCCACGTAAGATTTTGAGAAGCATGAAGTTAGGGTGCACAACTACTGGGTTTTTTCCCCTAGTGAATTTCAAATATATTGTGATTAGTATTGAAAACATTTACTTTTATTGGTGTTAGATATTAAATCAAACCGTAGTATTAATCAATTATATATTTAATAATTTCTTAAATCAATTTGATATTACAGTGTATTAATATTGAATCTAGTAGTTAATTACATGATATTAGGATCAAGTCTTCATTCCTCCCACATTTAAAACTTGTCAGTGTAGGCATCAAGTCTTTCTCTAATGACCTAGCTTATCACTTCTACTCAAATTCCCCAACACATTCCCCCTTGGCATTTTGGTTATGCTTCTTTACAGCGGCATATATTGGGGCTTGTTGATGGGATTCACCTAGTTTGCTAACACTTCACCTAGTTGGTGTTGCTCAATTCCACCAACTCTCCAGGCTTAGTTGCACTCTAAACCTCCAAGTCCTTCTCAATCTCTTCTAGGGCTTTCTTCTTATGCATTTGAAGGTGTTTGCTTTAAGTGTTTTAGCTAGGAATCCTACCAATTCACAATGCTTCCCATGTGCTCATTATGGTTGTCTTGACTTCAACTTGTCAAATTGACCTCCTACTGTTGTGAATTGATGCAGAGGTGTGGAGGTGGCTTCTAACATGTTTTGAATAGCTTTTGGGTCCATTTGAGGTTTGCAACCATTTTCCTTCTTATCGATTTCACCATTTTGCCTAGAAAAGGGCTACAAGGAATTAGCCCTATTAGGCCTCCAAAATCTGGTTTTCTAGGGCTTGAGAGAAAACGGTCCAAAAGATCCCATAGCAAGTTTGGATTTTCTTCAAATACTCACCTAACATCAAGTGATTTTTGTGTTTTTGGTTCCTTATCCCTTCGTACAATGCCCTAACCCCAAAAATGAGGGTTTTCAAGTGTTTCTAGGCCTTCTAACCGGCAGTGACTGGTCAAGTTGGTGTTTGGGCATCAAATGGCCTTTTCAAGGCTTCTCCTTGCATAGGAAATTTTGTATGGACAACTTGGACCCCTCCAAAATGTTAATTTGTGATCTTGCATCCACCCCTACACTTTGCACTCCAAATTCACCGTGTCTCCTCTAGTCGAGTTGCTCCTGGACTCACCTAGAACAAGGTGACAGTCATATTAAATGTCATCTACAACACTTGTCCCTGGATATGTACACTGTACAAGTGGTTTCCCTCCATGTCCCAACAGGCTATGATGGTAGCACAGATGGTGTTCATGGGGCAACCATTTTACATAAAGTTGCTATATACAAGCCAAAACTGGTTGTTTGCAAACAAAACCAAGTAAACACTAATACAACTTATCTACAAAGCTTGAAATGAAAATAAATGCTTTGAAACAATCCAAAGATACTCAATCCATTACTAGATCAATGGATTCAATCCATTTGTATTCACAAAAAGAGAAAATAAAACCAAAATGATGACAAACAGTCCAAAAATGGGTAGTTTTAGAATGTTGATCTTACAAAAATAATACTCCAACCTTGGTAACCATGCAAGAGAGGGTTTTTGTAGTATTCTCCATGTGTGGAGTCATTCTAGGGCATTGGACAATCCCTAACTCCATCGCTAATCAATTTAGGACAAAAGTTGTCATGACAACTTTTTGCAACTTTGCACTTTTTGCATTTTTGGCCTTCTCAACCTGTGAGACCTATTATAAGTCATCACTCATGAATTTTAAAGAATTTCTAGGACTAATTTAACCCTCCCTAATTCTTATACCAATTTTTGACACTTTTGACCATCAAGATGGTCAACTACCTACTCAAACCACTACTTATGCACAAAATGCAAACCTAGGAAGAAACTGACTCTACTAGGCCTACATTGACTCATCACACTCACTCTTGGACCCTCCTAGAGTCTTTATTCACTACTTGACTTGGCTAGGGTTAGTACAAGCCAAAATTGAAATAAGACTACTAGCCTAAGTCCTAGGTGCTCCTACACCATTCTCCCAAACAAAAGAAAATCATGTCACCTCCTTGGGAATCAGATTCTAATCAATGCCTTGCTTCTTAAACTTTTTCTCAAACACCCATGTAGTTTCAGCATCATCCATACCCTTCCATTTGATTAGGTGCTCCCAATAGGTTTGATGTCTTGTCTTCTTGGTGATCCTTGAACTCAACACCTTCTTGGCCTTTGGATTTGGTTTGGCTGGTAGTTGAAGGTTGTTCACATCATCTAATACCTTTGAGTGACTGCAATCTGAACCTTGAGTTGGCCCCTTATAGGCAGCTAAGTCTTCTATGTTGAAAACCGGTGACAATCCTATGTCACTAGGTAGGTCCACCTTGTATGGATTTTCTCCATACTTGGCTAGAATGGCACATGGACCCAACCTTCTCATTTGCAACTTGTTAGGCACTCCTTGTTGTAGCCTTGCTTTGTTTAGGTGCATCATGACAAGATCTCCCACTTGAAATTGGAGGTTCTTCCTTCTTTCATCAACTTTTTGTTTGATTTTGCTTGTGTTCCCCATCAAGGCTTTCTTGACTGATTCATGTACCTCCTTCATTGATTAAACAAAGTCTTTTTCATATCCACTTCTTGCTGCTGCACTACCTAAGTCTCTCAACTCCAAAATACCTCTTGGGTGAACACCATAGACCACTTCAAAAGGGCTCTTGCCGGTAGTCCTATTCATGGTGTCATTGTATGCATATTCAGCTTGTGAAAGTAATTGATCCCATGTCTGACCATACTCTTTGGTAAGGCACCTTAATAAGTTCCCCAAGCTCCTATTTGCCACTTTGTTCTACCCATCTATTTGTGGATGGTAGGATGATCCAAAAGTGTCTTCCAAAAATGACTCATGAACTTTGAGTCCCTGTCTGAAACAATGCTCATGGGTAAACCATGTATCCTTACTACTTCCTTAAAGAGAAACTGAGCTATTTGGCATGCATCATGAGTAGTCTTACAAGGCACAAAGTGAGCCATCTTACTAAATCTGTCCACAATGACATAAATGTTGTTAAATCCTTGCTTTGTCCTTGGTAAACCTACTACAAAGTCCATACTAATGCACTCCCAAGGTCTATTTGGTATGGGAAGAGGTTGGTATAAACCGGCATTTGAAGAAGTACCTTTGGCCTTTTGGCAAACTATGCAAGTCTCCACATACTTTTTCACATCTTGATTCACCCTTGGCCAATAGTAGTACCTCTAAACCAACTCTTGAGTCTTATTGACTTCAAAATCTCCACTGAGACTGCCATTATGCTTCTCCTGAATGAGGTTTTCTCTCATTGAGCCTCTAGGCACACAAAGTTTCCCACCTCTAAACAATAGTCCATTTTGCAAAGTAAAATCAGAATACTCACTATGGAAGTGATTTTGATACTCCTTACACACCTTGTAGGCATTTGAGAAGTCTTCATCCTCTGGGTATAAGTCTCTAAAATTGTCAACTCCTATGCTTCTCAATTGGATTTCTTGGACTGTCAAAAGTCTCCTGCTTAATGCATCAGCAACCTGGTTTAACTTCTCTTTCTTGTGCTTAATGGTGAATGTGTAGGCTTGCATTTACTCCACCCATTTCATGTGTTTATGACTGAGTTGTCTTGTGAGTTTAGAAAACTCAATGCTTGGTTGTTCGTATAGACTACAAATTTCTTAGGAAGGAGATAGTGTCTCCACTTTCTTAAAGCCTGTACTAAAGCATATAACTCTAGATCATAAGAGGAGTATCTCCACTTGGCATCGCTTAGCTTCTCACTATGCAAAGTTACTGGTCTTTCTTCTTGGCTTAAGACAGCACCTATTGCAACATTGCTTGCATCACATTCTACTATGAAAAGTTTCTCAAAACTAGGCAACACTAGCACCAGTTGAGTAGCTATCTTCTCCTTCAAGGTTTCAAAACCTTTGTTTGCTTGTTCACCCCACTGAAACTTTGCCTTTATTCCACCTCTAATGGTGTCTAACATTGGTGCACATATAGCACCGAATTTCCTAATGAACTTCCTGTAGTACTGAGCTAGTCCATGGAAGCTTCTCACCTCTATTGCTGACTTAGGAGTAGGCCAATTTACTATGGCTTCAACCTTGTTGGGATCCATCTTGAGGTTTTCTTGAGACAACACAAACCCAAGGTAAACCAACTCCTTCTTAACAAATTCACACTTATCCAATTTCATGGTTAGCTTTTCATCATACAATCTTTGTAGTACATCTTGAAAATGATTAATATGATCTGCCCTATCCTTACTGAAAATGAGAATATCATCTAGATATACCACCACAAATTTACCTATAAAGTCCTTCATCACCTCATTCATGAGTCTCATGAAGGTTCTTGGAGCATTGGATAAGCCAAATGGCATTACAAGCCACTCATAAAGACCCTTTGTTGTCTTAAAGGCAGTTTTCCATTTATCACCCTCCTTAATCCTAATTTGGTGATATCCACTTTTAAGGTCAATCTTGGTAAAGTACTTGGCTTCCCCTAAACAATCCATTAGGTCCTCTATTCTAGGAATTAGGAACCTACATCTGATGGTGATCCTATTTATAGCTCTAGATTCGATACACAATCTCCAAGTACCACCTTTCTTTGGGGCTAACACGGTAGGGACAACACAAGGGCTAATGCTTTTCCTAATTAGGCGTTGGTCTAAGAGCTCTTGGATTTGCTTGGCAATCTCAACATTTTGTTGGGGAGTCATTTTATAAGCTGTCTTGTTCGGTAAGGATGCTTCGGGAATGAAGTCTATTTGATGTCTTATGGTTCTTTTAGGAGGTAAGTTGGTTGGATGTCGATCACTTACTATGCCTTTGAATTTCTTCAACAAGTCTTGAACCTCTTTTGGCAAATCTGGTTGTGCTTTCTTGTCTTCCTCCTTAGGCTTCATTACTAGTGCAAACCCTAT
Source organism: Cryptomeria japonica (assembly GCF_030272615.1). NCBI lineage: Eukaryota > Viridiplantae > Streptophyta > Pinopsida > Cupressales > Cupressaceae > Cryptomeria > Cryptomeria japonica. The sequence goes on along the minus strand of NC_081409.1, from coordinate 631,445,024 downwards.
ACCTTCACCTTCCTCAAGTGTCTTCAAGAATTTCCTTTCACTCACCAAAAGAACATTAGGACCTACTGCCCTCTTTTCACCTTCCTCAAAGATAGGCTAAATCTTGAATGTGACTCCATCTTTCTTGAATGAGTATGCATTCTTGGCTCCATCATGAATAGCTTGTCTATCAAATTGCCATGTTCTTCATAGTAGAAGATGGCATGCATCCATGGGTAGGACATCACATAACACCTTGTCCTTATACCTCCCAATGGTAAAATCCACCCATGCTTTCTCATTGACTAGGACATGTTGGCCTTTGTTCAACCAAGTGACTCTATAAGGGTTGTTGTGAGGTATACTTTGCAATTTGATCTTACTCACTGCCTCTTCTGACACAATGTTGTCTGTTGACCTTGAATCAATGATCACTTTGCAAACTTTGTCCATAATCTTGCATTTGATCCTAAATAAGGACCTTCTTTGGCTTGGCTCTTCTCTGACTAGTTCTTTGATCAAAGTTCTCCTTATCATCAAGTTGTCACCTACCTCTAACTCTAAGGCAACCTCTGAAGTCTTTCTGCTTGAAGACTCTTCTTGAAGATAGTTCACTCTTCTTTCGCCACCATGTGATGATGATCCCTTCTCTGGACACCTATATGTTGGATGACCAAGTTGGTTGCAATGGTAACACTTCATTGTTGCAAAATATGAGGAACCTCTACCCCGGCCACTAGATCTTCCTCTAAAACCACTGTTTGATCCCCTTCCTCTATTGAATCCTCCTTTATTGGTGTCACTCTCTTGCTCCTCAGTGAGTTTAGACTCACGTTGTGTCCTTTGTTCAAAACTTCTTCCTCCAAAGCCTCCCCTATGATCTCTACTGTCTTTTCCTCTACCTTTGCCCCTATTGCTACTTGAGTCATGTCTTCTTTTTAGTTTTTATTCCACCTTACGAGCAAGTTGATAGGTTTGATGGACTATTTTTGGACTCATTAGACTGATTTCTTCTTGGATGTTCCACCGTAGACCTTTTAGGTACCTAGCAACCTTGAGACTCTCTTCTTCCACTGCATGAGATCTAAGGCTAAGTTTGTGAAACTCCGCCATATAACTACTGACATCAAGGTCCCTTTGTCTTAAGTTTTGCCTCTTCCTATGAATTTGCACTTCATAGTCATCAAGGAGATAGACTTCTTTGATTTTGACTAACATCCCTTTCCAAGAAGAGATGGGTGCTTTGCCCAATTTCTTCCTCTCATCTTGCACAAGTTTCCACCATGTGAGAGTAGCTCCTCTCATCCTTCACTTGGCTACCTTGACTCTCTGGGCTTCAGTTATGCCTTCACATTCAAAATGGTTCTCCATGCCTTCTATCCATTCTAGGACCGCTTCTTCCTCCATCTTACTAGTGAACAATGAAAATCCTTCTAGTGATTTACCACTTAAGGCCTTCAATGCCTTCAGGAAAGGTTCTTGTTCTAGGATAGGGTCAAGTTCAGGTAATTTTTCAATCTCTGACACTTCTTTACCCTTCCCTTTTTCTCCTTCAACCATTACCAACACTTCATCTAACTTGGTTTCAATCTCACCAAGCTTACTCTCCAATTCAAGAAACTTCTCCTTCAGGAGTCTATTTTCTTCCTCCTGATCATCCACTTTCTTTGCCAAATTTGCATTGGTCACCATGTTGTTGTCTCATATAGATTCCACTCTAGACATCTACTCACCTAGCCCAAATCTTATAGGCTCTGATACCAATTTGATGGGACTCACCTAGTTTGCTAACACTTCATCTAGTTGGTGTTGCTCAATTCCACCAACTCTCTAGGCCTAGTTGCACTTTAGACCTCCAAGTCCTTCTCAATCTCTTCTAGGGCTTTCTTCTTATCCATTTGAAGGTGTTTTCTTCAAGTGTTTTAGCTAGGAATCCTACCAATTCACAATGTTTCCCATGTGCTCATTATGGTTGTCTTGGCTTCAACTTGTCAAATTGACCTCCTACTATTGTGAGTTGATGCAGAGGTGTGAAGGTGGCTTCTAAATTTTTTTGAATAGCTTTTGGGTCCATTTGAGATTTGCAACTATTTCCCTTCTTACCGATTTTACCATTTTGCCTAGAAAAGGGCTACAAGGAATTAGTCCTATTAGGCCACCAAAATCCGGTTTTCTAGGGCTTGAGAGAAAATGGTCCAAAAGACCCCATAGAAAGTTTGTATTTTCTTCAAATACTCACCTAACCTCAAGTTTTTTTTGTGTTTTTGGTTCCTTATCCCTCCGTACAATGCCCTAACCCCAAAAATGAGGGTTTTCAAGGGTTTTTAGGCCTTCTAATCGGCAGTGATTGGTCAAGTTGGTGTTTGGGCATCAAATGGCCTTGTCAAGGATTCTCCTTGCATAGGAAAATTTGTATGGACAACTTGGATCCCTCCAAAAGGTTAATTTGTGATCTTGCATCCACCCCTGCACTTTGCACTCCAAATTCACCCTGTCTCCTCTAGCTGGGTTGCTCTTGGACTCGCCTAGAACAAGGTGAAAGTCATATTAAATATCATCTTTAGCACTTGTCCTTTCATATTTAAATTTTACAAGTGGTTTCCCTCCATGTTCCAATAGGTCGTGATGGTAGCATGGATGGAGTTCATGGGGCAACCATTTTACATAAAACTATTATATACAAGCCAAAACTGGTTGTTTGCAAACAAAGCCAAGTAAACACTAATACAATTTATCTACAAGGATTGAAATGAAAAAAAATTCTCTGAAATAATCCAAATATATTCAATCCATTACTGGATCAATGGATTCAATCCATTTGTATTCATAAAATGAGCAAATAAAACCAAAATGATGACAAACAATCCGAAAATGGGTAGTTTCAGAATGTTGATCTTACAAAAACAATACTCCAACCTTGGTAACCATGAAAGAGAGGGTTTTTATAGTATTCCCCACATGTGGGGTCATTATAGGGTGTTGGAAAATCCCTAACTCCATCGCTAATCAATTTAGGACAAAATTTGTCATGACAACTTTTTGCATTTTTGGCCTTCTCAACATGTGAGACCTATTCTAAGTAATCACTCATGACTTTTAAATAATTTCTAGGACTAATTTAACCCTCCCTAATGCTTATACCAATTTTTGACACTTTTGACCATCAAGATGGTCAACTACCTACTCAAACCATTACTTATGCACAAAATGCAAACCTAGGAAGAAACTGACTCTACTAGGCCTACATTAACTCATAACACTCACTCTTGGACCCTCCTGGAGTCCTTATTCACTACCTAACTTGGCTGGGGTTAGTACAAGCCAAAAATGAGAAAAGACTACTAGCCTAAGTCCTAGGTGCTCCTACACCACTTGTTCCTTAGTAACACCCCACCCAGTCATATGAACAAATGCATATTACAAGATTCTTCATTATACAGGAGTCAGATGAGCCTTAGATGTTGTTCAGATGTCAACAAATTATAGAATTTTAAGCAGTAAAACCTTCTTATTGGAATACATAAACCAAATATGAGAATAAAAGATATAGGAGTTAATCACAAATATAAGATACAAAACATTTACCAACCATCCACAAAATATAACACCAAGATTTGTACGTGGAAAACCTGGTAAAGGGAAAAACCACAGTGGGAAGCCTACCCATAGTCAGATAATACTTATGTAGTAAGTATGTGATTACAAAAAGAGGGGCCTGCACATGCAGGAAGGCCAATAGCCTAGAGTGCAATTCTCATCACAAAAGGAGCCTCACTGACTACAAAAGAAATCCAGACTACAATCCGGAAAGAAGAATGAACTGCAAGAATAACATATCCTATGCCTGAGTATAGTTTCGGTTAAGCTCGGTACTAGAGGTCTTAAACCTCTTTCACCAACCCAATTCGATCACCTATGATTGGCCAAAACCTCTGCATATGATTATAACATTATTCACACACAGATAATCGCATAATCCCATAACCCACGATCTACAAAGAGATCTTACATAATATATATACCAACCTGGAACCTAAACAATTAGGTCAGTCACCTAAAAGATAATATAATAAATTCATAACATAAACCCGCAATCCAATGATCATCCAAGTCGGTCTGGGACCAAAACAACATAAACCATTCAATAAATGCAATCGGTAACACATCGGTATAATCAGCCAACACATTACATAAACCGGTCCATAACCTGGCAGAAGACCAGACCCAAAATAGGTTGCCATAAACCAAATCCAACACCACCGATCAACATGAACACAAACAAGATAACCAACAACTGTTGTCTTGATGATGATTGTAATGTATTCATCACTTGGTGTCATTGATGAAACACTCACACACACACATATGATTACATTGACTACTGGTGTAACTTCAATTGGTTTACACTGTCAACCGATATGTTTAAGGTTTATCTCTAACTGGTACTTTGTGTCAACCGGTATGTGCATAAGAGACAACCTATGGCTACACTAAGTCAGCATCAAAATGAACATGGAGATCAAGTGGAAGATTCTAGGACAATGGTTCATATGTTTTGTTCCAGCCAGTATTTGACTGTTCTAGCCAGTATCTGATTTTGTGGTGAGTTACCAACACCAATTTTTTGGTGGTCATTTTTGTGATGAGTTTTGATCACTTGTCTAGATACATTGCACCTAGGAAATTTTGTTTTGATTTCCTTAGGCCGACATAAGATGCATCAAGAGTGAAAGCTTTTGTTGAAGAGTGATAAGTGTTAAGATGAAGAGCAGTGTTGAATGTACTTAGAAGGATCTGATCAAGCAAGTATTATGCTACTTAGAATATATCAAACCATTCTTGTTGTTTTCTAATCATTACAACATAATCAAATCCCCTAACCGGGTAAGCTCTAACAAGCTTTATTGTACAAATCCTCTAACAAGGTGATCCATTAGTTTGGATTCTCAAATCCTCCAATGAGGTTACTCCTAACAGGGTAGTACTCTTAATAGGGTATAAGCTTCAAATCAAGCTTTGGGATCTCTAACAAGATTCGCTCCTAGCAGAGCACTTTGTAGACCTTAACCAAAGAGTTATCTATTACTGCAGATAGTTAACTTGTGAGTTCCATCTCACCGTGGTTTTTACCTATTTGGGTTTTCCAAGTATAAACACTTGTGTTATGGTGGATGCTTTACTTTTTGTGGATGTTGTTATATAATTTTGGATACCATGTATTTTGTTTAAATGCTTGGTTAAGTTCATCTACTGATTAGTGTTTGAAGTAGTGTTTTATTTCGTGTCACTGATTCACCCCCCCCCCCCCCCCCCCTCTTAATGCTTTTCAAGTCCATCAATTGGTATCAGAACCTAACTTCTTTGAAGCCTAACCACTTAGAAGGGAGTCCTAAAACTACCATGGGGGACAAGAGCTACTTCGAGATGGATAGAGAGCTAGAAGCTAGCAGAAATGAAGTTGAATCCCTTAGGGGCAAACTGAAAGCTTCTCAAGTCAAAAGGAGAGAGCTATCTGAAAAACTATTAGAAATATCTGATAATAGTTCTTCAAATGAAGCCAATATTGAAGCTTTAGCAGGAGAAGTTGAATGGTGAGAAACTGAATCTAAGGAGAAAGCGGTTTAGTTATGATAATTTCCATTGCTAGTTCTCTCTCATAAGTTCTGATTTGACCTCTGTACTACTCATCCACCTTTACATTAGTGGTCTCCACAATTTTTTGCAATCTTTTGTTATAACATCTATATGCTTTTCTTTCATTAGAATAACCAAGAAATATTCCTTCATCACATCTAGGATCAAACTTTCTAATGGAGTCATCTCTTTTGATATAGCATTTACTACCATATATTTTGAAATGCTTGACTGTAGGTGTATGACCAAACCATAACTCATAAGGTATCTTATTGGTGTCTCCTTTGATATGAACTTTGTTGAATGTGTATACTGTTGTGCTCATAGCTTCTCTCCAATAGATATGAGGCAAGTTAGCTTCCATCATCGTAGTTCTAGCCGCATCCAAGGTAGTTTTCTTCTTTCTTTCCACAACTCCATTATGCTAAGGTATTTGGGGTGCAGACAACTATCTCGTTATCCCATGCTTCTCACAATAGCTGTTAAATTCACCGAATGTGAATTCTCCACCCTGATCTGACCTTAAGTCTTTAATCTTCAATCTTGTCTCTATCTCAACTTTAGCTTTAAAGATTTTAAACGCTTCAAATTTCTCCCTTAGAAAAGTAACCCACATCATTCTAGAATATTCATCAATGATTAGCATAAAATATCTATCATCCTGAAAACTTTTTATTCTAGCAGGCCTACACAAATCAGTATGAATAAGATCAAGAACATCATTAGATTTTTCTTGTATACTCTTATAAGAATTTATGACTTGCTTTCCCATTTGACATTCCTTACATACCAGATTATAGGGCTTCACAATCTTAGGTATGTCTCTAATTGCCTTAGTGGAACTGATCTTTACAATGCAATCACAATTCACATGACACAACCTCTTATGCCATAGCCAACTTTCATCAATCTTTACAATCAAACATGTCTTCTTACCAGAGTTCAAATGAAAGATGTTACCTTTAGTCTGAGTACCGGTTGCAATCTCCAATCTAGAACTATTGATAATTTTGCATTTTCCATCCTTGAACTATAATTGAAATCCCTTATCCACTTGTTGTCCTACACTCAAAAGATTATGCCTTAAACCTTCAACATAATAGACATTATTAGTATTATGCTTACCATCCAATGATATAGTTCCTCTTCCCTTGATCATGCATGCTTTGTCATCTCCAAATATAACCAGATCACCATCAAATTCTTGTAAAGATAGAAACTTCCTTTTATCTCTAGTCATATGATGTGAACATCCACTATCTATTACCCATTCATCTTTGTCTTCAACTTTAGCAGCAAGGTCCTTCTCTTCATTTACCGGATCATCTTCCTTAATAGCCAATAATACCCATTCCTTTCCATTGCAAGATCCACTAGCATAATCTTGTGTCGGTTCATCATCAGAATTAGTCACACCTTCTTCATCCGCATAGTAGCATTATTTGTCTTTATTTCTCCAGTACTTATGCTTGTTCTGATAATCATGGTTAGGCCCAAAACTTCTTCTATCTCTTTCTTCAAATCTTGAATTCCTTTCAGGAGATCTAGATACAAAATAACCTATCTTATTACATGTAAAACATTTGAAAGGTTATTTTCCATCATACTTACTTTTTATCGAACCTTTGGGTACTCTTCTAGAAAATAGTGCTTCAAGTTGCTCAAACTCTTCATCTTATTTCTTCATTTCCCCCAATTTCTTAGCATATAAGGCTTTCCAATCACTCTTTCCAGTAGATTATGTAGATGCATGAAAAGCAGATTCAGATTTTGTAGATCCAAAAGGTCCAAATTCCTCAAGCTCAAAAGTAGATAACATTCCAACCAAAGTATCCCTATTAACAGAGGTGTTTTCTATCGTTCCCAACTCATTAATTGCAGTAGCCTTCATCTTATAATTTGGTAGCAAAGCTCTCACTACTTTAGAAACTATTTCATCTTCACTCAGAGATCCACCACAACACTGAATTCCCTTGACAATTTCATTGACTCTCTCCATAAAAGCAATAATCCTTTCATGTTTTTCCATCTTCATGTTCTCATATTTTACCCGGTAACCATCAAGTTTAGCAATTTTAACAGTAGGGTCACCTTCATTAAGAGCCTCCAATTTATCTCATATAGCCTTTGCAATTGATTTGTTAATTAGTCTCATTATTTGGTGATCAAAAAGTGCATATAAAAGGGCTTCTCTAGCTCTATAATCATTCTCAACATCCTTACACAAGCCCATCAAAGGAGGATTGCCAGATGCCAGATTATGAGGTGTATATCCCTTCTCAGTGATCTCCCAAATCTCTTTCCCAAGACATCTTAGATGAGTCTCCATCTGAATCTTCCATACCCTATAATTTTATCCATCAAGCCTAGGAATTTCTCTCTGGAAAATAGCTGCAGATGAACTTGATGAACTTGGACTATTAGATGTCATAGGATCTTCCTCAAGCAGTTAAGCTTCTGCAGAGAGGACCAGGCTCTGATACCAATTGTTGGACAAATCAAATAACCGGTGGACAACTGAGAGGGGGGTGAATCGGTTGTAAATAGATTATAGAACTTTAAGCATTAAAACCTTATTACTGGAATACATAAACCAAATATTGGAATATAAGATATAGCAGTTAATCACAAATATAAGATACAAAATATTTACCAACCATCCACAAAAGATAACACTAATATTTGTATGTGGAAAACCCGGTAAAGGGAAAAACCATTGTGGGAAGCCTACCCACAGTCAGATAATACTTTTGCAATAAGTATGTGATTAAAAAAAGAGGGGCTTGCACATGCAAGAAGGCCAACAACCTAGAGAACACTACTCATCACAAAAGGAGCCTCACTGACTACAAAAGAAATCCAAATTACAATCTAGAATGAAGAATGAATTGCAAGAATAACATCTCCTATGCCTGAGTACAGTTCTGGTTAAGCTCAGTACCAGAGGTCTTAAACCTCTTTCACCAACCCAATTTGATCACCTATGATCGACCAAAACCCCTACATATTATTTTAACATTATTCACACATAGATAATCACATAATCCCATAACCCATGATCTACAAAGAGATCATACATCATATATATACCAAATCGAGACGTAAACAATTAGGTCGGCCACCTAAAAGATAATACAATAAATTCATAACATAAACCCACAATCCAATGATCATCCAGGTCATCCTAGGACCAAAACAACATAAACCATTCAATAAATCCAACTGGTAACGCATTAGGATCATCCACCAACATGTTACATAAATATGTCCATAACCTAGTAGAATAAGACCAGACCCAAAATAGGTCACCATAAACCAAATCCATCACCACCGATCAACATGAACATGAACAAGATAACCAACAACATACCACGAGCCATCTAGAAGCCGCACCAACACCACTTATCAAGTGCATCAAAAGATCTTCGACAAAGCTTTGCCAGTAAAACCCTTACTAGTGACCAAAGGACTTACTAGAGCAAATGATAGCATCTAAGTCATCAAATCCTGAACCAATTGATCATGATACATATCTGAATAGCATCAATGACATATCCAAACCAATTCCACAAATCAAATCATACAGGAGCATACTGGATCAATATCATAATCCAACCACTCTAGTGGAATCTTCTGAAAACCGGTAAACAACCAAAACAACTAGTGTTGACATCAATGACAAAACATCAATGCAACACATAATCAATTCCTCCAAGTTGCCAACAGATGTTAAGAATGGATTCAAAAGCTAGTGCCTTGCTTCCTCTTAGAATCTCCCAGTTTGGCCCTCATCACCTTAGACACTCCTTGATGAGCAATATCAGATCTTGTGTCAATCCTCTCATAGTGATTGGCGATGACACCCATACAAAGATATTAGATGAAAAGATGCATACACATAAATATGCTCTAGTTTTATATAAAGACTTCTTTGCAAAATATATGCTTCATATAATTAAGCTAATTAAATAAAATTAACCTCTTAGTGAGGACAATGGTATTAGGGACCCATAGCTTGGGAGTTTAAAAAATAATTTGATATATAGGATTTGGTCTGTATATATATTAATTATTTAAATATATATAATTAATAAATATACATTAATATATATATAATAATTATTTAAATATATAATTAATATATATAATATATATATATATATATAACTCCTGAGGCCTTTATAAAATAATAAAAGTAGGGAGCATGCTAGGGGCACTACCCCTTGACCCCATCTTGGGGGCCCTGGACCCAAATCCTTGTTGAATAATTCGGTGGGAAATAGTGCCGATAAAAGTGGGGAAACATTAACCTCTAAGTCTGATTAGGCTCCATATATATATATATATAATTGTTGTCCAAGCATAAACCTGATGTTTAGTTTTTGATTAAGTAAAAACAGGTTTTAAGGGACTCAGACATAGGAGATGTTATTCTTGTAGTTCATCCTTCATTCTAGATTGTAATTTGGATTATATATATAACTCTTGATGCCTTTATAAAATAATAAAAGTAGGGAGCACGCTAGGGGCACTACCCCTTGACCCTGTCTTGGGGGCCCTGCACCCAAATCCTTGTTGAATAATTCGATGGGAAACGGTGCTGATAAAAGTGGGGAAACATTAACCTCTAAGTCTGATTAGGCTCCATATATATATATATATATATATATATATATATATATATATATATATATATATATATATATATATATATATATATATATATATATATATATATATATATATATATATATATATATAATTGTTGTCCAAGCATAAACCTGATGTTTAGTTGTAATAGAGGAGTAATAGTCATTTTTATTTTTGTGATTAATTACTTAATTGTGTTTCTTACCCGATGACCAAATTAGTCATTTATTTAGTCATTTATAGCCATGTTGTAAAAAATGACTAGAATTTGGTCATTTTTATTTGTTGTGACTAAAAATTTAGTCCCCTGGTCATTTATTTACCATATTTCTACTAGTGCATGTCATGTTGACTAAGATGCTGCAAGTAGCGATAGTTAAAGTGGTCAAACCATTGATGCCACAAGTTACTCACTTCATCAAAATGAGTGAGAAAAATAGATAAAAGAGGATTAGGAAAAATGAGAAAATAGATAAAGTCGAGATTGATTATCTGCTTTCCCAACAATAATTATAAAGTCACTATGCAACTCATGAATTACCATTGAATCAAGAGAGGGCTCAAACCACCTTCTTGAACTTGTGTGAGTGATTTGATATATTGATAGAAGATTAGTTGATAGTGAGGGAACACAAATAACATCATGAAATGTTCCATCCCCCACATCAATGGACCCTCTTCCACACACTCAATAGGACTCTAATCATCCATCAAAATAGAAGGCATAAAACATGGCTCAAAAGATGCAAGTTCATCTTTTGATGAAGCCATGTGGTATGAGGCACATAAATAAAAAACCCAAATGGATGGTGGTGAAAAAATGCTACAAGGGTCTTACCCTTTCTTTTCCCCTTGTTGTTTTCTTTAGCCTTGTTAGACCCCTCACTTGAACTCTATTTTATTGATTCAAGTATATTTATATTATTCTTTTCAATAATGTGTGTCAATTGATCAATTTGTTTCTTCAAACATTTATGCTCATCTTGATCAGGTCTTTTACAATAGGCACATTTGGCCTTCTCTTTCTTAGGCTTGTCACCATTAGAAGATTGGGTCTCATTAGTTGCTTTTGAGCCAACTTATTTCTGATCCTTCTTATCATTTCTATTCTTTGTTTCTTCTCCTTATTGTTACTACTTTGTCATCTTTGTTGTTTTGTGCCTTGGTTGACAACTAGAGCATGTGACTTGGAGGATTTTAGAGTGCCCATTTGTATTAACTTATCTTGCTCCCATGTGAGAGAAATAACAAAATCATCTAATCATGACATGGTAAATTGAGTCTCAAGTGCACCCTTAGTTCCATAGAAGGTACAAAAAAATACTTAATATTCAGAACTTAACTTAGAGAGATTACTAAGAATTAGTTGTTCATCTTTCTTTTCAATTCCACATTACTTTAATTATAACCTTACTGATTTCAATTTTATGAAAAATCTTGGAAATTGTGTTAAAATTGGATGGACCTAGGCTTATGAGTTTATTTTCCAACATATGACACCTCATTGAATCCTAAGTTCCAAATAAATTTTCTAGCTTTGTCTAAATTTGATTAGTACTCAAAGATTCAATAAGAAAGAGTAGGTCAAGAGAAACAAACAAACACAAAGTTCCATATGCTTCATCACATCTATTAAACCACTTAGGCTTTTCTACATATATAGTAGGTTTAGTTTCCAATCCCATTGTTATCTTATACAAACCAAATTTACTTAAGTATAATGTCATGCATAATTTCCACTCAAAATAATTGTAAGGAGTTAGAATGGAAATTATCGTTTGATCCATGACGTAGAAATGCTAAAAGAAAGAGAACACAAGAACACTAGTATACCCCCACCCTTTTCATTAGTTTCAAAAATCAATCCCCCAAAAAATATTATAATGTTGGCACTTTATAATATAGTGCAATTACAAAGCTTTTCCCAAATTACAATATAGTTAAGACCCACAATGGTCAAAATTACAATCACAAAATCTAGGAAAATTAGCTATGTAGATCTATTTATGACCAACTTTAGCATGCAACATTTAAAAAAAGATAACAATATAATTAAGACCAATATATATAGAAAATTATTATCTTTATCTTTCTAATGATATCTTGTTCACTAAAATTTGACACCTGAAGCAAAATATATGAATTTTTGAAAAATTGATTTTGTCTTGCAGTAGCGAATTTTTTCTAGCAACAAAAAGTTTGTTTCTATTTTAATTTGTTAAAAATTTAATCACTATATATAAATAACATCATAAAATCAAAAATATTTTTGAGCTACGAACAAAACCCAAAAAATATTTCTTAATCATGTAAGAAAAAGCTAAAGAAATAAATTATTCAAACTTTTGCAGCTAAAAAACTAGTTGCATGATGCATTTTAGACATCAATTTTTGTTAGATCTGATCAATATCTATAAAATATTAAAGATACCCAGATGGTTTTTGGGAGCTGAGAAGCAAAAATAGAAACAATTTTTTCAATTTGACTTGTAGAAGATAAAAATCTGATGTAAACAAAAAGACACCTCCAATCTTTCTCTGAATTTTGTGCTCTAATTTTGGTGAAATGAAAGCCAAATCTGACTTTCTTGAACCTTCTAGACATTATGAAATAGGTGAAATATATACCAAGATTACTAGATTGTTGCAAACACCTAGATTTTATGAAATATTTATGTAATGTATGGAAATTGAGAGTTAGGATTTAAGATAACAAAACCACTAACTAGCCTAATTAACACCACCACATTGAGAGAGGGTTGAACCCAACATATTTAGGCTCAATCCTTATGGGAAAGAGACTGAGATTATAATTGGATTCAACTAGATTGATATGATTAGTCCTCTTGCTTAAGTGTAATTGGATTGATTATGAAATTAGGGCAAAACAATGAATTATTGAAGCAATATGACATAAACAATAAGCTATAAGTATCCTAGTAAGCTACAAACTTGGATATGGGCAAGAGAAGATGTGCTAGACTTGTTCCTAGAAGTTTGACCTAATTTTTTGGGACCAAGTAGCACAGATCCACCCTAGTCCTCTGAATTTTTCACTAACGAAAGCTGACTTGTTCATCAGTGTTGACTCTACCAGATTTATCAAGTACAACTCCACACCGATTTCTTGCACATAGAAATAAAGGGAAATATGTTGGGAACCATTTTTCTTATCTCAAACTCCAATTTTAGAATTAGCCATGGAATTTGTGATGGTGAAAAATGGAATCGGGTGGTTTAGGACCTAACCCCACTTTCCTCCACACATTGGATTACAAAAGAGCCTAAGAAGATGATTCACTTTGACTAATTATTGCAAGAGAGGCTCAAGGAATATATTTAGGGTTTCTATGTCTTTGCTTCTATGAAGAGGAGATGTGCAAAATGCAATGCAATGATCAACTATGCTAAGAGATAAAAAAAGATGAGAATGTGAACTAAAAACACCGAAACTTGCAGATCTAAAACTGAAATACTGAATACAGAGAAGGAAAGGGAATTTAAATGTGCACCTATTACTGAAGTTTTATGCTAACTATACAGGACTAGATCACCACGCCTTGGTCTTTGATATTGTACCTTGTTGGATTTCTGGAATTTGTTGCTTGAGATTATACACTGTCAAACTGTCAAAAGAAGCAGAAAATATAGAAGGAGCAAGACAACACGCCTTGGTCTTGGACTAGGAAACCACACCCTGGTCTCAAAAAAATGACATTTGATTCTATCCTTGAGTCTGCACCTATGTGTTCAATCAAATCTGAAGATCGTGCATTCTTCAAATTTTTGTACCTGCACTTGTAACTGGGAAAATGGTGTCTAGGTGGCTATATGGGGTTTTACCTTAGTCAAACCCTTCATTTTGATGATTTCCACCTCCACAAATAACCGATAATATACTGAAAATGTTAGTGCAAGAATCGTGTGTGTGTGCAAGATCCTAAATGAACACGAAGGTAAATCTAGAGTTCTACCCTACACTTGAGAGAAAACCCTAAATGAATATAAATGTAAATGTAAATGATTCAAATAAAAATGCAATAATGGATCTAAAGCATGAATGTAAATCTGAAGTTTATTGTTATGAAGCTCATACAAAGATATGAAAATAACATGAAACCATACCAAACCCTAAGGGAGAGGTACAAGCGAATCAATAGTCGGTGATCTCCTATTATTCTTCAATATCTTCAAAGCTCCAATTGATGATGAAAATGGTTGATGTAGACTTGATAGATGCTTGATTTTATGATTGAATACTTCACATAAACCTACACTTTCACCTCATTAGTTCTCCTTCAATATTCCTTGTAGATGGATCCTTTAAATCAGGAAAGGAAAGGCTATATGTATGAAACACTAGTATTTGTTTTTTATCATAGGATGACCTAGAAATGATATATATATGCACCAAGTCAGGTTTAGACATTATAGTACTACCAAAACATGATCCCAAAATTTTAGGAGAAAAAGTAGGGACCGATGTGATTCACATCGATGCAACCAAAATTTTCCCAAATTTATAGGGATGCAAGATATCATGATTATAAGATGATTCCCAAGAGGATGCAACAATTTGAGATGTTTTGATATGCGGAATTGGGCCTTGAAGGTCAAAATAGGACATAAGTAGGCATTTTGATGAATTAATGAATTGAAAGAATAAAATAAAAAGGGGCACACTTAGGATTAAGGGCCCGATTTTATGATGTGTTAAGGGATAAAAGAAGGCTTTAGATTAAATTAAATTAATTAATTAAATGCATAAAGTGAATTTAAAATGCAACCCGAAAACACACTAAGGTGAGTGCTAAACCTAAGCATGAAATTGTATCACCCAATTAATGATTTACAATTTATGATGCTAGAGAATTGAATTGACAAATGTAATGAAAGACTGAAGTAAAGTACTTTCCTTTTGAGGGAAATAATGAATCTGAAATGTAATGCTTGAAACCATAATGCTTTACCTTGATGAAGTTTTATTTTCCTCCACACAAAGCAATAAAGGTTTTATATAGGATGTCTTCATAAAATATTGATCATGAATGCCATCTTCAATGCTTAAACTTGACTTCACTTATACTCCAATGCTTGATGAACGAATTTTTTCTTGCTCACTTGAATTTTCTAGAGTGTAAATCTTGATTTCAATTAATTAGGTTTGAAAGAGAGGGTGGACCACCTTTTATACTTGATTGTCAAAAATTAAATTAAATTTCTACAACTAGCCAACATTGGATCCAAATTACCAGTCATTCATGATGACTGTTAGGGGGTTGCAATTTGGGGCCCAATTAAGAGGCCAATGGTTTGGTACACCCTAGCCTTGAATTAGGACCAAGGTGTGGTATGTCTTGGTCCTAGAAATTAGGACTTCTGAAATGGGGCGAAATTGGGAATTTTATGAATTACATAATAGGTAAGTGGTGTGAGTATAATTAAAATTGCAATCAGGCCTTGGAAGATGAAATTCCAAAATGAGTCCTAGGTGAGGACAAAATTGTAGGTGAGTACAATTTAGGATGCTATATGTAGCCCCCACTTTAGTTGGAGTATGAGACTCAACATACTCATAGTAAAGTACAAAGTTGCATTGAAAAACTTCTATCAAGATATCAAAGAGGCAAGACACACTAAGCCCCTAGGGACTTTAGGATCTCAATACTCTAATGTTGAGATAAAAGGGATAACATAAGTAAGGAGAAGGAGAGAGAATACATGACTACATTAGCCTAGTAAGATTTTCTTATCATGAGTCATGAAAAAGAAAAATACAAAATTACAAAGAAAAAGGCTTTGTTTGGAAACTAACTGTTGATGTAAATAATTATTCATCTTGGATATTATTACTCTATACTTAAGTTTATTTAGGAAATGCATTTCATAGTAGTTTGGGTATGAGACACTTGGGTGTTTGTGCCACATTGGGATAGTGTGTGTAGGAGAATTTCCACCTTTTATGATGTGATTTTGTTGTTACACTCCACATTTAGTGGGTGATCCACCTCATGTGGAACATTATATTATTTCTCCTACCTACCCACACTTATTTCTGACCTACCCTTGTTTCTTATTGATCCACATGTCATGTTTGTGTGGTCACATATCCATATAGCCTTGCCTATATAAGCAGGCTCATATTCTTTGTATGTAACGCTTGATGATTCAGTCGATCAATATTTTCATCTTGATAGAATATAGTTTATTTCTATCATCTATTTTGTCTCTCTTATTTGTGATTTCCATTGCCTCTTGATCTTGGCAAAATCTCACATGGTATCAGATCCATTAGAGTGCCATTGGTTTACCAATTGAGAGAAATTTGATGTTATTTAAGGTTTGCATTTTGGAGCTTTCTATTGCAGGTTATTATTGAAGCTTGATGGGTCAAATCTGAGGTTACCATTGGATTGAGGAGGTCCAAGAAAGTCATTTTTGCCTTTTGTTTCATCCAAATCGGACTTTAGAGGCCAAATCTAGAGGCATTTGAAGTTTGAAGTCACAGTGGGAATTTTCCAGAAATTATAATTTTGTAGACAATTTTCAAATAGCGATATCTCACTCATCTAGACTCCTTTTTTCGAGCAATTTTTTTTATTTTGGGGTAGAATTTTGTGATCTGTACAATGGTGTAGGATTTTGTAAATTTTTGGATATAATTTTTTCAGAAATTATGAAATCCCAATTTTTACAACTTTGGAGGCTTCATTTGGGCTCATATGGACTCCTTTTTTAAGTGTCATTTTTTTTAAAGTGCATAATTTTTTATCTACTTTCATAATCTACTATCAGTTTTCAGCAATTTTAGATAGAAATTGTACTTTCATCATATGGTCTTATTTGGCCAATTTGGCATTTGTATTGCATAGATCTATCTTTCTGATATTTTGCTTTGTAGTTCTCAGCCTATTGGGGCAGTTGTAAAACAAAATCAGAAGTCCACCTTGCCATTTTTTGTAAGTGGCCTATTGTACATGCACTACATATAAAGTGCCAAAATCATCATTTTTAGGGGGATACTTTGATTGAGTGAATTTGGGAGGTGTCTCTTGTGCTTTTTTGCTCTTGTGTTCCTTCCTTTTTGCTGCTATGGGTTCTTCTAAGTTTCCTCTATTAAATCCTCATAATTATGCTACTTGGAAAATTGATGCATGGAGTACACTTATGGAAAAATGACTAACTCATTATATTGATGGAACTATTATTGCTCCTGCTAATCCTAAGGTTGATCTAGTTGGTCACTTGGATTGGCTCACTAAAAATATCATGGCAACTGGTACCTTAAGAAAGTATGTATCAAAGGATCTCATTTTTCATATTGAGAAGTGTACTCTAATAAAGAATGCTTGGAAAAAGTTTCAAGACTTGTATGGTCAAGTTGATGAGATTAGGGGATATCAAATTGATAGTGATCTCACCATGTTATATCCCAAGAACTTTGATACTATACAAGATTATGTCACTAAGGAAAATGAGTTGAGGGCACAACTCAAGGATTGTGGCATTGATAAGAAGGATACTCAATTGATCTTAAACTTGATGGGCAAGCTTCCACAAGAATATGAAACATTTGTTTCTAGTTTCCAAACCCATAGGATGACAATGGGTTCAAGCTACATAATGCCTACATTTGATGCTTTCATTGAAATGTTGATGATGGAACAAACTATGTTGATAAGCATGGGCATTCTTACGGCTTCTAAGTCTCAAGCATTAGTGGCAAATCAAGGGAACAAAGGAAATCAAGGAAAGAACAACTCAAACAAGAAGAAATGACAATCAAAGCCTAAGGACAAAGCATCATCCTCTCCACAACAAGGAGATTCATCCTCTTCCAATAGGGATAACTCACCAAAGAGGGAGAGACCTACTTGTGCCTATTGTAAAAAGTTTGGTTATGAGGAGCATTGTTGCCATTCTAAGAAGATTGATGAGCTCACACATATCCTCAAAAAGCATAACATTGATTTGCCTAATGTCTACAAGAAGGATGATTCATCAACTTCCACTTCCACACATTCAAAAGGAAAATGGCAAGCATTCATGGCTTCTACAAGTGGGAAGACTCACTCTTTTGGGACAAGAAAAGGAAAAGGTCATTGTGCTACAACAAGTCATGATTCATAGAGATGGCTTCTAGATTTAGGGGCTTCTCATCATATGACATCTTCACAGTCTATGTTCTCTACATTTGAGCCTTGTACCATGCCGCAGATTTTGATGGGCAATCATACATACATGAATGTGATTGGGAAAGGATCTATTGACATTGGGGATAACCCCTTCAATGATGTGTTGTGTGTACCCCACTTGACAAACAATCTCCTTTCCATCTATCAAATCACACATGGCGCAACTAAGAGAGTTGTGGAGTTCACACTTGAGTCAGTTTTCATTAGAGACTTGGAGACTAGAGCTATCATTGCGACTGGGGTGGTTGATCATGCATCTCGGTTATACTCCTTTTCAGATTTTGTTGATGATGATGATTTCACATTTGATGATTCTACACATGATGATCACACTTCTTGTGATGGTTCAGATTTTGAGGAGAACTTTGGGCACTTGAACATGGGGATTCTCATATGTGACCCCATTCTTGAGCCTTGTATTTCATCTCCTCATATTGATATCATCACCTATTGCACCTGATGATGTGGATAGTGCGACGGTCTTTCCTTCATGTGATTCAGTGCAGTAGGATATTCATTGTCTTCCAGCTTTAGATTCATGGGATGATTACTTGACAGACATTGCAGGTTTGTTTGTGGAATCCTACATTGTAGATTTGGGAGACATCATTGATGACATTCATCTTCTCTTTGATGAAGATGATCCTTCTTCAATTGTTGTGAGGGCACATTCTGACCCTCTTGTTCATTCTTTGCATGATCATTCTTTTGAGGTTGACATGATTGTGGATACTTATGTACAACAGTTGGAGGAGGTCTCTTTATCTTTTGAGGAGACATGTGAGTCTTTAGGACATGTTCTACATCCATCTCCACTAGATCTTGGAGTGCCTTTTTCGGTAGTGTGGCATAGTTTACCACCTTTGGAGGGGGTATCTTTCAACATCGACATGGGGACCCTTGAGCAGTTTTCAGAGATTCCATTCATCATGAGTTTTTTTCATACATCTTCCCTTCATGATTGGGGAGACTTCATGGATACACCTTTGGTTTTGTTTCTTCCTAAGGGGAGGAATGTTGTTCAATGTTTGTGGAGCAGCTTCTTCATACATCGAGCTTCTATCATTGGTGCAGATTCCACATTGAGGGGGGGCTTCATAGTCTCTCTTCTTCTTCTTCTTCTCTCATATTGGGGGGACTTTTTCCTCAC
Source organism: Cryptomeria japonica (assembly GCF_030272615.1). Classification (NCBI taxonomy): domain Eukaryota; kingdom Viridiplantae; phylum Streptophyta; class Pinopsida; order Cupressales; family Cupressaceae; genus Cryptomeria; species Cryptomeria japonica. The sequence goes on along the minus strand of NC_081409.1, from coordinate 631,425,416 downwards.
ATGGGGTTTTGTCCTTCACATACTTCCATGAGAGTTCTTTGTATCTAGTTTTCATCTCTCTTTTGGGGGGAGGGTTTTTTCCCATTGGGTTTTTCTCTCTTTCCCCGCTTTGTGAGAGATTTCATTGCATTATTTTACATGCATTTGCATTTGTACATGGGTACCTAACATGGCCTAGTAGCTGGGACCCATCTTGCATTGCTTAGTTGCATTGTAGACTTAAGTGCATTTCCCTAAGTTGCACTTAAGGGGGGGTGTTGGTGTAAATAATTATTCATCTTGGATATTATTACACTATACTTAAGTTTACTTAGGAAATGCATTTCATAGTAGTTTGGGTATGAGACACTTGGGTGTGTGTGCCACAATGGGATAGTGTGTGTAGGAGAATTTCCACCTTTTATGGTGTGATCTTGTTGTTACACTCCACATTCAGTGGGTGATCCACCTCATGTGGAATATTATATTGTTTCTCCTACCTACCCACACTTATTTCCTACCTACCTTGTTTCTTATTGAGCCACATGTCATGTTTGTGTTTTCACATATCCATATAGCCTTGCCTATATAAGCAAGCTCATATTATTTGTATGTAACGCTTGATGATCCAGTCGATCAGTATTTTCATCTTGATAGAATACAGTTTATTTCTATCATCTATTTTGTCTCTCTTATTTGTGCTTTCCATTGCCTCTTGATCTTGGCAAAATCTCACAGTAACTTGAGTATGAAAACATGTCATAGTGTGTACAAAAAGTGTAACATTGAGCGGAGAGTATACCCCATGTTAAAGAAATTTAATACACCTTATCAGGAATAATTTATTTAAGGTAGCACATATCCAAAAGATGAGAAAATTACCATAATTAAATGCCCCCAAGAAAGGACAAATCAAAGGATAATGGTCACAAAACATATAAATCACATAAGGGATCCACTAACTCGAGGGTCAGTTTGCTCATATGATAAATAATGTAGATCAAGAATATTTATACAGAATTGACCTTATTCCCCAAAGGTAGTTGAAGTACAAACACAATGAAAGAAGGGAACATGTGTATTTTTTATTCAACATTGAAGAGACCAAAAAGAGATCTCAATACTTTGCATCGTCCCCAAGTAAACAACACAAGGGACAACATATAAAGAAATATAGATACAAATAGAAGAATGTCACAACAGATTCAACCTCTTTATTACTTTGCACCAATAAAGTGACAAGGATCATCCAAAAATAACCTAACATAACATAAAATAACATCACAAGGGAAACACATTACGAACAAGAAAACAAACAAGAGAGGATCTACAATACAAATGAAGCTAATCAAGCAAATCATCCACCCCCAAATCTTGTTGAACATCATTTAGGGAAGGTGGATAAGATGCAAGATGAGTCCCTTCGAGCATGGTAGATGGAGCTACTACAAGTTCCAAACAAGGATCATGTTCTAATGATGAGTCACTTTGTTTGTCACTAGGATCTAGGGCTAATGCTTTTGAAAAATGTGAAGATAAATCATGATTAACATCAATAAGCTAATACATATCATAAAAATCATTAGAATCAACATTGTTAGCATAAACAAAATCATCATCCATATCATTATCTTAGTTAGTAAAAATAGAATATCTAACACAAAAAGGGTATGAACCATCATTTTTCTTAAGAATTTTTAATCTTGGTGATTTAGGTTGAACTTCCTCCCTAGGTTCAGGCAAAGTCTAGACAAATGGGATCAAGTCAACATTTGGTGTCTTCAGGGAGGAAATAGTTTGGGAAGAAACTTCACAAGCCTTAGTACAACGTCTTCATCGATATTCTCTCACACAATTATTCCTTTTAGTTTTAGCCGAGACTTGTGAAGGTTGGGGATCAATGGACATAGGCTTCTTATGTTGGCAACATAGCTTTATAACAGACAATGAAAGATTGTTGGCATTTCAATAAGGATATTGAGAAGGTTGTTGATGATTATGGATATAACTGATTAAAGATGTTTACTGTCTTGATATTATTATTTTATCATTGATGTCAAGAAATTGATTTTCTAATTCGGTATGATGTTGCCATATCTTGAGAAGTATGATATGAAGATTGTAAAGATGTGGGTAAAAGACATAGGAAAGAATATGATGAATAAGGTATTCAATGGGCAACTAGTACCGAGTTAGACAATGATGAGATCATGATGTTTTAGATTGTTTTAACATCATACATATGTTGTAAAATGTAAAGGTTAATACTATACTATGTTATCAAGCAAAGAACCTAGTCGATAAACCCTAAGGAACCTAGTCGGTAAACCCTAAGGTTATCTCTATCTGTTAATGAAGGCAGAATGTCTACCGAGTGAAGTTTAGTATTCACTGAGTTGTTACCGAGTTGTAACCGAGCTATAACAGAATGCATTAAATGTTTACATGCGGTATTTAATGAAGGAAGCTGATGAGCTGGAACTGATCAATGATTGGTGAGCTGTGAATGAAGTTTGTTAATGAATCTAAGGCAATGAAAAGTTGGCATGAAGATCTATAGCTCAGATTGAACTGCAACACCCTGGCACAAGTTCTAAGACAAATATGCAAGTTCCAAGATAGGGTAAAACATTTTCAGATTGAAAGATGCATTGAACCTGGACAAGATTGAAGATCTAATGGCTATGATTGATCATGGGAAATGTGATCAAGGAGATTAAGCGGTTACCTAATTGTTTATAAATAGGAAACTGTTGATAAACAATGTATGCGGGAAAGTGTATGCATAGGGATGCTACATAGTGATTACCGAGCATAGAAGCTTGAAGACCTATTAGAATAATAGAGTATAGAAGCCCAACAGATAGACAAGATTAGTTCTATGTCTAGATTGTATTGAACAAATAGGAATCTGCTTTAGCATTTTAGATGTGAAGTTGCAGATAGATTTTATTACTATTATTTTGTGAAAGTGGCAAAAAATCTCTTAACCGAGTGGACTTAACAGTCTTATTTGTAAAACCCTCTAGCAAGGTGACATTCTGATTGAGTGTTTGAAATCCTTTAACAAGGTCACTTCTAACAAAGTGAAGATCCTAACAGATCTGAGGGAAATCCCTTAACTGGGTCACATCTAGCAATGTGTTTGTAATCTTTAACAAGATTTGCTTTTAACCGAGCATACTCTAGAAGAGTATATTTCTTAGTGGGTCCGAAATCCCATAGTGGTTTTTCCCTATTTGGGTTTCCACGTTAAATTTGGTGTTATGAGGTTTATGATGTTTATATGCTTTTGAGTTTGCATGTTTGACATTTCTAGTTTTATTACTAAAATATATGTTACCGAGGTTGAATCTGATGCTTTTATGAATGATTAAGTTTGTATGATTCACCCCCCCCCTCTCATCTTGTTGGCTACTCGATCTGTACTTATATTAAGTATTAGAGCTATCAATTGGTATCAGAGCTTTGGACTCCGGAAGGAAAGTTTAAAGGCACTTGAGTTAAAGATCCAAGATGTATAAGAGGGATGCACCAAAGTTGAACAAGTCAAGTTTGTCTACATGGAAGAAAAGGATGAAGCTACATCTATCAGGAGTTGGAGAATATGCTGTATACTATCTAGAGAATGATTTTGTCACACCAAGCACCTATCCATTGACTATAGAAGAGATAAAGGCAAAACAAGAACATATTCAAGCAATGATTGAAATAACATCTGCATTGACCGATTTAGAGTTTAATGATCTAGAAGGTTGCAATGATGCAAAGGCAATGTGGGATAAGCTCATATTAGTATATGGAGGAGATGAACATGTTCAAAGAGAAAAAGTAGATAGTCTAAGAGGACAACTTGAATCTATGAGGATGAATGAAGGTGAGAACATAACTCAGTATAGTACAAGACTAAAGGAGATTGTCAATCAAATCAAAGGAGTAGGTGGAACTATTGAAGAAAAGGATATAACAAGTAAGTTGTTAAGAACCCTTCTACCAGCATATGCAATCTGAGTCTCTGCAATCAATGAATTGAGGTCTATACCTAATATGCCAGTTTCTTTAGATGCTACTATTGGTAAGCTACATGCATTTGAGTTAAGTAATTTTGATAACAGTGGTTCTTCGGTAAATAAAGTTGAATCTACATTTAGTTCTTTTCATCTTGATGAATCTAATGATTTCAATGAAACAAAGTATAAGTACTTTGAAGGAGATCACAGTGGAGCAAGTGAAAGATTTCATAAGAACATGGAGGTAGTACACAAACTGTATGAGGAAATCAAAAAGCAAGAAGAGTTTGAAGCACTATTAGCCAAAAGGTTACCGAGAGGCAAAGGTAAGTATAAAGGAAAACTACCTGTGAAATGTTTCGATTGTGATAAGATAGGACATATGGCTTCTAATTGTCCTGACAAAGATTCCACTAAAAAGAGAGATTACCGAGATGACAGAAAGAAAGATAACTATCACAGAGCACACCAAGACTTCAGAAGAAGAGATAGAAAGACATGCCTAATAGCTAATGAGGAATCCAACGATGATAAATTAGATGATACTGATACAGAGGAAGTAGTTTATGTGGCTATCAAGGATGGATTAGATGAAGAAATGTATGAAGAAAAAGCCCTAATATCTCACATAAACACTAATGATTCTTGGATTATAGATAGTGGATGCTCACATCATATGACAGGAGATAAACACAAGTTTGTTATGTTAGAAGATTATGATGGAGGCTATGTAAGATTTGGTAATGATGCACCATGTCCAGTGAGAGGTAAAGGATCTATAACACTTCTTGATAATGCAAGATGCAATGATGTTTATTGGGTTGAAGGTTTGAAATACAATTTGTTGAGTGTAGCACAACTAAACAACACAGGTTACCGAATAGAATTTCAGAAGGGAATTGTCAAAGTTCATGACAAGAATGGAAAGTTAGCTGCTACTAGGACACAAACAAAAGGTAACACATTTCACCTTGACTCAACTCGAAATAAGTATTTGCATGAAAAGTTAGATGATACCTGGTTATGGCATAAAAGGTTTTGTCATGTCAATTTTGATAATCTGATCAAAATAAGTAAGAAGCACCGAGTAAGAGGTCTACTGAGTCTTGAAAAACCTAAGAATGCTATGTGCTGAGGATGCCAGATGGGTAAGATGACAAGGTCAAGCTTTACAAGTAAGTCTTACACTTCTAAGGGAATTTTAGATCTAGTGCACACTAATCTTTGTGGTCCTATGAAAGTTCAAAGTTATTATGGTGATAAATATTTCATATTATTTGTGGATGACTATTCAAGGATTATGTCAGTAATGTTTTTAAAACAAAAATCAGAAGCTTTTCAAATGTTTAAATAGTACAAGGCAAGAGTTGAAAATGAAACAGGAAGACAACTGAAATGTCTTAGATTAGATAGAGGAGGAGAGTTCACATCTGATGAGTTCAACTTATTCTGCAATGATCATGGTATTAAAAGACAAGTCTCTACATGAAGAACTCCACAGTAGAATGGAATAGCTAAGAGAAGAAATAGATCTATTGTGGATTGTGCTAGAACACTGATGATTGAAAAGAAGGTGCCCTATAATTTTTGGAGAGAAGCAATAAGCATAGCAGTTTACACCTTGAACCGAGTTCAATTGAAGAAAGGTACTTTGAAGACACCATATGAAATCTGGTACGATAAGAAACCTAATTTTAGTTATTTTAAAATCTTTGGAAGTAGATGCTATGTTCATAAAGATGATAGAAATGGAAAACTTGATCAGAAAAGTGAAGAAGGAACGTTTCTAGGTTATTCTTCTAGAAGCAAAGTATTTAAATGTCTGATCAAATCATCTAGCAAAATAGTAGAAAGTGCAAATGTGAAAATTGATGAATTTATAGAAAGAAATGATGAAGGAAATTCCAAGGAACTAGAAGACTATGATGAATTTGTCTATGTTCAACCGAGAAGTCCTACCGAGAAGACTGTTGAAGAAAATGAAGAGAATATCCAGTTACCGAGTGATGAAGAAGATCATACAGAGCCTACCGAGCCTGTATTAGCTAAGTATGTCAAAAGACATCATGCACCGAGTCAGATTATAGGAGATAAGGATGATCCAGTGATGACAAGGAACAAACTAAGACAGAACACATGTTTGATATCTGAATTTGAACTGAGAATAGTGAAAGAGGCATTTAACAGTGAAGATTGGATAAATGCTATGACAGAAGAGATTGATCAAATCAAGAAGAATAACACATCGACACTAATCCCAAGACCAAAGGACAAAAATGTAATTGGTACAAAGTGGATTTTTAGAAACAAGCTAAATGAAAAAGGAGAGGTCATTCGGAACAACGCAAGACTAGTTTGCAAAGGTTATGCTCAAGAAGAAGGAATTGATTATGGTGAAACTTTTGCACCTGTTGCTAGACTTGAAGTAGTAAGAACATTGTTGGCCTATGCTGCTTTCAAAAATTTCAAGGTATATCAAATGGATGTCAAATCTGCATTTCTGAATGGAATATTAGAAGAAGAAGTTTTCATTGAACAACCTGAAGGATTTGTTGAAGACAATAATAAAGATTAGGTATGTAAATTGAACAAAGCTTTATATGGTTTGAAACAAGCACCAAGAGCATGGTATGAAAGATTGCACTCTTATTTGATTAAGATTGGTTTTATAAGGACAAGTGAGAACAACAACATGTACATGAAGAATGATGAAAATGGAATACTGATCTCAGCCATATTTGTTGATGATATTATATTTTGTGGAAATGACTCTTTATGCAAGAAATTTGGAAATGAAATGAGCAAAGAATTTGAGATGTCATTAATCGGTGAGATAAAGTATTTTATAGGTTTACAGATACTGCAACTAAAAAATGAGATTTTCATTACTCAATCCAAGTACATAAAGGAAATCTTGAAGAAATTTGGTATGGAGGATTCAAAACTAGTAAGTACTCCTATGACTACCAACTGTAAATTATTAAAGAATAATGAATATGCATCTGTTGATGAGACACTTTACCAATCCATGATTGGAAAGCTACAATATGTTGTTCACAACAGAACAGACATAGCACATGCAATAGGTATAGTTGCAAGATTCTCTGCAGATCCTAAGGAAACACACATGACAGCAATCAAAAGAATTTTTAGATACCTGAAAGGCATAGAGGATTATGGCTTAGTATATTAGAAAGGAAATGATTTTGATTTAAAAGTTTATACTGATGCTGATTGGGCAGGCAACATTGATGATAGAAAAAGCACAAGTGGAGGAGCTTTCTTTTTAGGAGAAAGACTAGTGAGTTGGCTTAGCAAGAAACAAGGACGTGTTTCACAGTCAATAGCAGAAGCTGAATACATTGCTACAGCATTGAATTGTACCAACATTGCATGGATCAAACAACTGTTGGAAGGTATAAATGAGAAAGTTACCGAGCCAGTAACTATATTTTGTGACAATACTAGTGCCATTAATATTTCAAAGAATCCTGTTATGCACTCTAAGACAAAGCACATATCTATCAAATATCATTATCTTAGAGAAGAAGCTCAAGAGAAGAAAGTGGTGTTGGAGTATGTTAGCACAAAGGAACAAATAGCAGATATCTTCACCAAGCCACTACCAAGGGACACTTTTGAATATCTCAAAAGCAGGTTAGGGGTCCTACCCCTATCTTCTACTCACTGACCGAGTTCGGTGAAAGCATCAATCCGATGACTCTAATGAATATCTTTTGGGAGTTGATGCTGATTTATACACTTTAGGATGTTTTCTAAAGGTGTACAGGAAATATTACAGGGAACAGGAATTGAAGACAAATGCTTTGACCGAGACTCAGTTGATACACAACAACAGGAAATAACTTCTTACAGAAAGTAATTATGTTTTAGTTCTTTACTTTTTGGCATTGTTGTCAAAGGGGGAGAAGACTATTATAAAAGGAAAAATACTAATATAGAGGAAGAAGACCTATCAGGGAAGAAGACTAAAAGAAAACTGAGCAGACTAAAGATTAGAAAGAAGACTGAAACCAGGAGAAGTCTAATGTATGGGGGAGAGCGTTTCAGCATTTTAGAATCACAACAATCCAAATCTTTTAAGGTCAAATCAATTGGTTTTTCCATCAATGCCAAAGGGGGAGATTGTTGGCAACATAGCTTTATAATAGACAATGAAAGATTATTGGCATTTCAATGAGGATATTGAGAAGGTTGTTGATGATTATGGATATAATTGATTAAAGATGTTTACTGTCTTGATATTATTATTTTGTCATTGATGTCAAGAAATTGTTTTTCTAATTTAGTATGATTTTGCCATATCTTAAGAAGTATGATATGAAGATTATAAAGATGTCGGTAAAAGACACAGGAAAGAATATGATGAATAAGGGGATGAATAAGGTATTCAATGGGCAACTAGTACCAAGTCAGACAATGATGAGATCATGATGTTTTAGATTGTTTTAACATCATACATATGTTGTAAAATGTAAAGGTTAATACTATACTATGTTATCAAGCAAAGAACCTAGTCGGTAAACCCTAAGGAACCTAGTCGGTAAACCCTAAGGTTATCGCTATCGATTAATGAAGGTGAAATGTCTATTGAGTGAAGTTTAGTATTCACCAAGTTGTTACCAAGTTGTAATCGAGCTATAAAAGAATGCATTAAATGTTTACATGCGGTATTTAATGAAGGAAGCTGATGAGCTGGAACTGATCAATGATTGGTGAGCCGTGAATGAAGTTTGTTAACAAATCTAAGGCAATGAAAAGTCGACATGAAGATCTACAGCTCAGATTGAACCACAATACCTTGGCAAAAGTTCCAAGACTAATATGCAAGTTCCAAGGCAAGGTAAAACATTTTCAGATCAAAAGATGCATTGAACCTAGACAAAATTGAAGATCTGATGGCTATGATTGATCATGGAAAATGTGATCAAGGAGATTAAGCGGTTACTTGATTGTTTATAAATAGGAAACTATTGATAAACAATGTATGCGAGAAAGTGTATGCATAGGGATGCTACATAGTGATTACCAAGCACAGAAGCTTGAAGACTTGTTAGAATAACAAAGTATAGAAGCCCAACAGATAGACAAGATTAGTTCTATGTCTAGATTGTATTGAACAAATAGGAATCTGCTTTAGCATTTTAGATGTGAAGTTGCAGATAGATTTTATTACTGTTATTTTGTGAAGGTAGATGAATTACAACAAGATCACACCAAGAGATAGGTTAGACAGTTTGAAGAACCAAGTGGATATGCAACCACACGAGTAGCTCCATCGGTAGAACAAAGCATCCCTGCACCGATAGGAAATTCAAGCGATAACTGAGGCATATGCCTTAGGGGTTGGCAAATTCATTCCAAATCTTGCATATTCCCTGGAAGAGATCTAGAAAGAGATCTGGAGAGTGGTATTGATCATTGATGGAGGTTTATCCAGCATAAACTGTGAAACTGACATCCGGTAGGGCACACTGCTAAGCATTTATGACAGTGAAGAATTAGGGTTTACTCGCTGATAAAAAGGGAAAATCGACTCATTTTCACTCACCCAGCACTCAAGAAAACTAGAGCGAAGCAAAGGTGAATCACAGGCAATCAAAAGCGAGCAAGGGTATTCTAAAATATTTCCAGTAGTTATCTGACAAGTGATCAAGATCCTTCAAACCGATGATTGTTATCTAGGTATTTCTTTGAAATGACATCCATATCATCATCTTCTCCTACTTTCATTGTGAATCCCACTGTTGTTGAGGTTAAGGATAGGCTTAGACCTATTTTCAAGGAAGACTCTATTGACACACTCTTGAGGGTTCTTGATGGCATAGTTTATATGGAAGATGTTAGGGCTTATATTCATTACACATTGGAGGATTTAGGCATTGAGGAAATCAAGGGAATGTATCAATTTGTGATACTAGGAAGCTCCAGAACAATCAAGCTAGAATATCAAATCATTGAAGACCTAGGGTTAACCGGAATCCTGTATATACCAAAATTCAAGGATGAAATGATTAGATATATTCTGAGCAAGGTCCATCATGAATTCATCTGGCTAGACCTGCCTCACATGATCACCAAAGAAGTAATTCAGGCAGTCACCATTTTACTCAAAGTCGGGCAGGAACCAGGGAAGAAGATCTCCAACACTGAGGTTGAAAAGCTCATCGGCGCAACCCATGATAGAAGGTCGATGAGGGTCAACACCATTAAAGATACAGATGTAAAATTTTCTAGCATGATCATCGGCTACAAAGTAACACAATCAAGTCGATTGAACTCTATTACCAGTTCCTATATCCATGTTGCATATCAAATGATAAATAATGATGGAAAGTATGATTTGTGTGAATGGTTAAGAAGTAAATTAATGATAAATCTTGGAAAAATCAAAGGTGTTAAGAAAGGAACATTCCGGTTTGGCAATCTTAATGTCTACTTAATGTTGTATTTCATGAATGAGCTACCGCATTTGGGAAAGAAACGATGAGCTCATGACATACCGGCAGGCGTGCAGATTAAAGATGCAATCACCGGTCTTGGAAACAATAGGGATGAGAAGTTATGGGGCTTCTTTAAATATTTTCAAGAGAACATGAGACTAAGGGAGAGAATCTCCAAACACATTGTGGAGAAATACTCCACTGAAATCTACTTCATGGTAAAAACATATGAGACTCTCATGGAAGCAGTGGAACCTAGAATAATATGGGTCACTGAATTGGGTTATGAAGTTGATGACAACATCTTGGAACCATATGCTAAAATGCTAATTGATGCTCATTTGGATGATAAGGATGAACACTTTGGTACTGCTGAGGAGAAGGCTCTTGAAGTTAAAATTGGTTTCAATAAGAAAAGGAGGGAAAAGAAAATAGACAAAATGTCTGCTTTCATTCAAAATATAATTCTCAGGATAGATACAAAACTAGGTTCTAGATCCAAACCGGTATATCAACCGGTAGTGGCTAGTTCTCTTGAGGTAAACAGGCCAACAAATTTCATATCTCCTATCACTTCTAACTTTGATGTAGAGGATGATCAACCTCTTGCATTCATAAGGGTACAAAGGAAGAAAGCTGACAAGCCTCTAGTAGAAGAGAAGAAGGTGGAACCAAGGAGGAAGCTAGTAAGAAAGGTAACAACAACATCCACACATCTGGCAAGGAAGCCTACTCAAAAGAGGAATCCTACTCCATCCGCTCTTGCAACCCCCAACAAGAAGAAGAGTAAGAGTGATGAAGCAATTGAATCCAGTAATATGACTTGTGCAGAATTAATAGATAAGGTAACTAAAGGTGAAATTTTGAAGAATGTATAAAATTTATATGAGAATTTAGATGACAATGAACAAAATGAAATATAAGAAGTAATTTTGTTACATTTAGACATATATAAGAAGGCTTTGGTAGATATTTTGAAGGAATTTCCTTTATCATTGTATAATAAGTTAGATGCAAGGATATTAGATGCAATCAAGAGGGACAAAGAGATTAAAGAAGTTTAACTTTTGGGAATTTGTGGTACTATAAATAATGAGGACATGAAAAGATGTATAGAAGTTGCAAATAGAATAATATTTACCAGCAAACCTCGACAAATAAGCTTAATGATGGGTAGAGTCAATGAAATAATAAATGAGACCAGAGATGGTTGGGCTAAATTCTTCTAAAAGAATCCTGATTTCCTTACTTCTCAAGAAGAATTTGTTAAGGCAACAATTCCCACCATTCCAGACAAATCTAATGGAAAAGGAATTTTGGGAACTTCAAATCAAAATTTGAGTGAACCGGTAGATAAACCTAAAACTAATGAGGGTGTACAGGCTAAACAGACAGAGACAACATTTATATAGTCTGAGCAAGGTAAAATAGATAGTGTACAGGATACAAATAATATTGTGGATAATGATCCATCGACAGTAATAGATACTGCACCAAGTGGTGAAGCCACTGGTGCAAATGAGGTTGAGATAAGGGATGCATTGGAAGAGGATAATGAGAAGAAAGAAAAGGAAAAGGAGACTGATAAAACACCCAATAGTAAACCCGTAGTTGATTCCTCATCAAAACTTTTGGCAATTGACACTTGTCAAGTTGAGAAGAAATCAATCATAGAGATGAATCCTACAGAGCTAATGATGATGGTTGCTCAAAAGCTAATGAAGGAGGGATTTGCAGACAAAGGAATAATAGATCAGTCAATAACATTTTTGCACAGATTGATTCCTGAATGTATGATTGAAAATGAAGCAAGCCCTTCCGGCAAGCTTAAGGCATTGACATAGCACATCTCTAAAAAATTTCAATCATTACAATAGATTTCCGATCGGCAAGCACTTGAAAGACTTACTTTGGCTAAGAAAGCCTGTTTTGACCAGATTATTGAGATAGAAAAGAGGAAGATTGAAGAGAAACTTATACTTATTGGAAATTCTTTGAAATAGTGTACTAACATCTATAGGGTCTATTGTAATATAGAAATTCTTACATCAAATGTAGATAAGAGAATAAAAGAGTTACATGAAAATATTGCTAATATTGTAAATTCTTTTGATGAATTAACTTCACTTACAACATCTATTGATGGACAAATTTTGACTTTGGAGAACCAAATTTTTTCTTTTGAAAAGGAAAGAGACAAGATTATTCGGAGAGAAAGAAGTCTTAGAGGTTTGGTGAGTCCAAGATTGGATTCACTTGGTGTACATAAGAGGGAATGGATGGATATGCTTGGGAAGCCCACACCGACAGAAGTCACTAAGAAAGAAACCTTTGTACATTTACTAAGTGGACTTGTATCAGTATCTGAAATATTCAAAACTGGCTGGGATACCTATATACATTTACTAGAAAAAGATTATCCAGAAATCTTGAAATTGGTCAAGCTCCGGTAAAGTAATTTGTAATTATTTATTCTTTTGCACATATTCCTAAGAATTCCTTCAATTCTTTCACTGGTCTTTAGAATTGATGCCAAAGGGGGAGTATATGTATGTGAAAAATATGTATGTAATCCTAGGGGGAGGATATCAGACAGAGAGTATATTGCAAACATAGTCAATCAACTCAGGGGGAGCATGTTTTAGTTTTAGTTGAACCGACAGGGAATCCATTTTTCACATGAGTGTTTCCATCAATGCCAAAGGGGCATATTGTTGGCAATTGACACTCATTGGATTCATATGTTGTCATTGATGGCAAAAAGATTCTATAGAAGGTATATACCAACAGATACCGACATTGGAGTAATCAGGGTCATCACCAGCACCGACATCCAACACTTCAGTGAAGCCGACATCAGTTTGGGATCCGAAAGGTTTTATTTGTAAAATCATTTTGTAATTATTGTATAGAGCTGACATTGAATATATTTTGTAACGTGTTGTAAGCCGACATAAGGCATATCATTTGTAAAGGGTATATAAGTCAGTTTATTATTTCATTTTGAAATATGACAAGGAAGTAGAATAATGTGATGCGAAGGATATGTATGTAGATCATTTTTATGCGAAAGTAATATCATGCAATGATCAGTAGATGGTTTGTAAAGCATTCTTGGAGGAAAGGAGATACTGGTAAAAGGGTTTAGGGTTTATGAACCGGTACATAACAGAGCTATAACCAGAACTCTTTTTGGCATTGCAGATGCATTTTTGAGTTCACCATTATTGTTTTATCTTAGCAGAAGCTTGTAGTCAGTGAGGCTCTTTTGTGTTGAGCAGTGTGCCTTCCTGCATGTGCAGGCCCTCATACTATGTAATATATTTCATATGGCCAGTGAATTGATATTGTGGGTCACAAATCCCACAATGGTTTTTCCTCTTTGAGGTTTTCCATGTATAAAATTCAATGTGTTATGGTGTTCATTCATGTGGCCGGTTTATTTTACTTCATGTTATATGTTTCTTCATTTACCGGTTTATATGTGTATGTTGTAATAAGGTAAAATATTATATTACCAGGAGAACACTAATTCACCCCCGCTTCTTAGTGTTCTTGGAATCCTTGTATTCCAACAAGAAGATGTATCAAACCTATTCCCAAAAGTTCAAGCTAATTTTTTTGGACTAAGTAGTGTTGGATATTGTTACTGTTAGGATATGTTGTTGTCATTGATGTCAATATATTCTTGTTGTGAGTTGTTTGGTGTTCTGGTGATTGCATTGAGCTGATATGGATTGCTTATCTATTTGGGTTGTTGGAATAATTTATTCCTTATTTGTTTTAGTGATCTGAGAGATTGCTTGATCATATTATTTGATCCAATTTGTAGTTCAGTTTTTGTGTGCAGTGGTTGGCAGAGTTTGGTATTCGATCCAAGGAGCTTCAGTATGATCATATCTTTGGACATAGATTTGGAAGAATATTTTGGATGCTTATGTGTATCTTTAGTTTAGATGGTTCATGATTTGGTGCTCCGCAAGTTATATTTCTAGTTTGAATTGTTGTTGTTGAGTATTCCTGTGAGCTAGCGTATTGATCGATGACGATTTGCATAAGTGGTGTTGGTACAGTTATTGCTTATGGTTCTAATGTGATTGTTGGTGTTTCCTAATTGTGTCTTATTTGTCTTGGTGATCCACATTGACTCTTGTGTGCATTATTGGTTATTTTGTTGATTCAATGATATTCTTCATGTTATGTAGTATTCTTGGTGGAGTAGCGTGTTGCGGTTGATCTTGGCAAGATTTTCGGTGGTGATGCACGTTTGGAGATTTGATTTAGGTCCATGTTATATCATGTATATCATTATATTGGTCTGGTTGTTCACATATGTATCATGTGATGTAATATTGTAATTGAGAGTTGAGGGTTTAGTCGACCTTGTAGTCAAGTTGATGATTTGTATAAATAGCTGGTATAGTCATGTAATTTGGGTGTTGATAATGTTTTTGCATTATTAGAGAATGGTGTATGTGGTGCTTAAGAAAATGTATCATTCGGTGTAGTGTATTGAGTAGAGATTGTTATAGGGCAGATAAATGTACTTAACCAAAACTGTCATCAGGCATAAGGAGATGCTATATTTGTAGTTCATGAAGTCCAAATTGTAGTATGAATCTTATTGTAAGGTAGTGAGCCTTCATTGAGGGTTGGAGCCTTCTGGGTCATCTTATTTTGAGTAGTGAGCTCTAGGCAGTGTGCCTGAATACATGTGCATTCCCCATTGTAATATTTACATATACTACTACAGAGTATCATCTTATTGTGGGTAGGTTCACAACGTGGTTTTTCCCTTAACTAGATTTTCCACATCAAAATATTGGTGTCATGTGTGTTGGTGCTATTATGTCATTCCTTATTCTTGTTGTAGTTGTTTAGATTTGGGATTGTGCTTGATTTGATAAATCCAGTGAAAACTAATTCATCCCCCCTCTTAGTTCTCCTTCTTGGTTGCTGCTAACAATTGGTATCAGAGCTAGATCCTCCGAAAGAAGCTTGACCGTTCGAGGAGATCTGAGATAGAAACTTATGTGTTCAAGAAGGAGAGCCCTAGATTTGATGGAAGAAATTACACTGTTTGGAATTACCAGATGGAAGTTCAATTGAAATATCTTGGAGAAGAGTATTGGAAGATCACAAATAATGTCTAAAATGTTTCTCAAAATGGACCAGTTATTGCTATTGAAATCAAGGATGTTGAACATAATATAAGAGAGAAGGAAGCATTGCTGAGTGCCTTGACTAATTTAGAGATGACTAATGTGATGGGGTTGCAGATTTCACATGAGATTTGGAAGAAGCTACAAACTTTGTATGAAGGAGATGCACAAGTTAAAGTTGCCAAGTTACAAAGATTGAAAGGGAAGTATGAAGCATTGAATATGGTAGAAGAAGAAAATATATCAACCTTTATGGATAAGGT
The DNA here is from genome assembly GCF_030272615.1 of Cryptomeria japonica. NCBI lineage: Eukaryota > Viridiplantae > Streptophyta > Pinopsida > Cupressales > Cupressaceae > Cryptomeria > Cryptomeria japonica. The sequence continues at coordinate 631,409,538 of NC_081409.1, read as the reverse complement.
GAATGATCTTGTCATGAATATTAGATGTGCCAGTGGAACCCTTGAAGAAGATGAGATTTTTGCTAAGGTGTTGAGATCATTACTTCCTACTTGTAAACATAAAGTAGCTGCTATTGATGAGATCTAGAATGTGACTACAGTGACTAGAGACATGTTGGTTGGAAAGCTTAATGCATTTGAGTTGAGAAAATTTGGAGAATCACATGGTAAATATGAAACTACATTTAGAGCCTCTGAATCTGGGAAGCAGAAGTATGATCTAAGAGAAAGTTCTTTTTGGGTATCAAGATTTGAAAGAGAGAAGAGAGAGAGATGGAAGAGAAAGAAAGAGAATTGGATGAGCTCGAATCCCTTATTGCTTGGAGATTTCCTAAAGGAGCCGGTAAGTATGATGTAAATTTACCTTTGAAATGTTTCTCTTGTAATAAGATAGGACACTTTTCTTCTAGATGTCCTAAGAGGATGTCTAGATATGATAAGCATGATAAATTTCAAAGGCATGATAGATCTAATAAAAATAATAGATATGAGAAGAATGATTAGTATGATAAGACCTATAAACACTAATGGAAGTACAAAAATTTGAAGAGATGCTATTATGCTATTGATGAAGGTATAATAGATGAGGAATCAAAGATTGGGAATTCAAAAGACAAATTTTTATTTATTGCTATCAAGGAAGATGATCCGATATCAGTGAATCCTACAAGCTACATTATTGAGGAGAAAGATTTAGTTGCTAAGATTGAAGAGAAAGATGAATGGGTGATTGACAATGGTTGTTCACATAATATGACAATGATAAAAACAAATTTGTAAGTATGGAAAGGTATGATGGTGGAATAGTGAGATTTGGAGATGACAAATCTTGTGTGATTCATGGTAGAGGTTCTATATCTTTCAATGGTAAGCATAATATTGGTGATGTCTTGTATGTTGAAGGTTTGAAGAATAATATTTTGAGTGTTGGATGGATGGATGACAAGGGATATGATTTTCAATTAAAGAATGGTAAATGCAAGATCCTAAATGCCTCTGGTATAGAGATTGCATCAGGTACTAAAACTAAAGGTAATATCTTTCACTTGAATGTTGGTGAAAAGAGTTGTTTGATTGCTCAGATTGATGAAAGTTGGTTATGGCATAAAAGAAGGTGTCATGTAAATTTTGAATACATGGTAAAGATAAGTTCTACTCAAGCTGTTAGAGATTTGCCTAAGATTGTGAAGCCTGTTAATATGGTATGTAAGGAATTTCAGATGGGAAAGCAAACAAGAAATTCATTTAAGAGTAAGCTATATTCATCTAATGGATTGCTAGATATTGTTCATACTAACTTATGTGGTCCTACTAGAGTAAGAATCATTCAATCGAGTGCATATTAAAGGCGATTCCAGTAAGACTCCTTATGAGCTATGGTTTGATCATGATCCTACAGTTAGATATTTTAGAATTTTTGGAAGTAAATGTTATATTAGTAGAGATGAGGATATAGGAAATTTTGATGCAAGATATGATGAAGGAATCTTCTTGGAATATTCTACTAAGAGCAAGGCCTACTGATTCTACAATAAGAGATTGAAGTTCAGATGGTTGAAAGTGAAAATGTGAAGATGGATGAGTGTCTTGGAAAGCATATCAAAGCATGTGAATATGATCTTGATGATGAAGATGTTGTTCCTAAGCCTGTGCAGACTGAGATCTTGAAGTAGATTGATCTGGTGGAGACAATTAATTTGGATATTGCTGATGTCAGTGAAGAAGTGTAGGAACCTGAAAAAATTAGAACAATCAGAAGACACAAAGGTATTTAAGATTGAATCATTCATAAAATCAGATAATTGGTAACAAGAATAAAGGTGTAATGACTAGGAGAAGGATTGCTACTGAAGAGATATGTTTTATTTCAAAGATTGAGCCTAAGGATGTTGCAAAAGCATGTAATGATGAAAATTGGTTAAAAGCAATGGAAGAAGAGCTGAATCAAATTGAAAAGAATAACACTTGGGAGCTTGTTCCGAGGCCTAAAGACAAGAATGCGATTGGTACTAAATGGGTTTTCTAGAATAAACTGAATGAAGTCGGTGAAGTTGTCAGAAACGAAGAAATTTTGGTTTGAAAGGGTGCTCTCAGATGGAAGGTATTGACTATGAAGAAACTTTTTCTCTTGTAGTTATAATTAAAGTTGTTAGGTTGTTGCTTGCATATGCTGCTTATAATAATTTTAAGGTATATCAGATGGATGTCAAGTCAACCTTTTTGAATGGTGATTTGGAAGAGGAGTTTACATTAAGAAACTAAATGGATTTTCTTTATCAGATGAAAGAGATATGGTATGCAAATTGAAGAAAGCTCTGTATGGACTGAAGTAAGCCCCTAGAGCCTAATATTCTAGATTGGATAAGTATTTATTGAAGTTGGGATTCTATAAAGGTACCGTTGATAGTAATTTATATTTTAAATTTGAGAAAGATAACATTTTGATTGTTGAAGTCTTTGTTGATTATATCATTTTTAGAGGTGATGATGATTTGAGTATGAAGTTTGCTGATGATATGCAAAAAGAATTTGAGATGTCTATGATAGGTAAAATGAAATTCTTTTTAGGACTACAAATTAATCATATCTGTAAAGGTGTTTTCACTTCTCAATCTAAGTATGTGAAAGAATTGTTGAAGAAGTTTGGATCAACTAATTCTAAGCCTGTTGGAACTCCTACGGTAACTGGATGCAAATTATCTCAGAATGATGAATCTCAGAAAGTCAATCAAACTTTGTATAGATCTATGGTTGGTGGACTATTGTACTTAACTCAGACTAGACTAGACATTATACAGGATATTTTCCTTTATGATAGATTTCAATCAAATCCTAAAGAGACTCATGTCACTATTGTGAAGAGTATTTTTCAGATACTTGAAGGGGATTGTTGACTATGGCCTATGGTATCTGAAGAATGATGATTTCTTGTTGTGTTCTTACATTGACACTGATTGGGTTGGTTATGTTGATGAATAGAAGAGAACTATTGGTGGAGCATTCTTTTTGGGAAAGAAGTTGATTTCATGGTCCAGTAAGAAGCAAGATTATGTATCTTTGTATATTGCTAAAGCTGAATACATTATTGTTGCTAGTAAGTACTGTACTCAAGTAGTCTAGATGAAGTGGATGTTGAAGGATATTAGGGTGATTTATGATGAGCCTACTGTTATATATTGTGACAATTTAAGTGCTATCAAAATTTCAAAGAATCTAGTGCTGCATTCTAAGCCAAAGCATGTGTCTATAAAGTATCATTTCTTGAGGGAAAAAGTCAGTGATGAAGAAGTCAAATTGAATATGTATCTACAAAGGATCAGATTACATATATTTTCACTAAGCCTTTGCCTATAGATACATTTGTCTATTTAAAAGATAATTTAGGGGTCTCTGCCCCTCCTGCTAAGAACTAGATGCATAGAGTTGCATCAATCCGGTAGATTTCAGAGCCTTATCTCTTTGTCCAGGTTGATGAGTTGGTGCTGCTACTCAACTAGAGTAGTCAGTGTGTGGTTAATATTTTTAGTTGTTGGTTTATCCTAAAGGGGAGATTTTTATTCTTAGAAGATGAGTTCTAGGAGAGAGAGAGCATAATTTGTAATCTATCTTTGGCATTGTTATCAAAGGGGGAGAGAGTCATGTCAAAAACTGCTTTACCTTTGGAGCTTTGTGTGCATGATCTTAGGGGGCATTTGATAGTGATGATTCATTCCTTTGCATTGATTATTTTTCACATTCTTATGTTGCCTTCAATGCCAAAGGGGGAGATTATTGGATATTGTTGTTGCTAGGATATGTTGTTGTCATTGATGTCCACATATTCTCGTGTTACTATGATTTGTTTGGTGTTATGATGATTACATTAAGATTTTTGGCAATTTAGAGGAATTGATTATGTGTTGCATTGATGTTTGTCATTGATGTCAACACTAGTTGTTTTGGTTGTTTACTGGTATCTGGTTGGTCCCGGTAGGATGATTGGTTTCTGGTTAGTAAGATCATGTTGATCTGGTATGATTCAGTATGCTTTGGTCTATGGAATTGGTTTGGATTGGTTATTCATGTGTTCCTGATGTGTATCACATTTAGTTGGTTTAGGATTTGATGCTCTGGAAGCTATCACTTGTTTTAGCAAGCCTTTTGGTTACCGGTGAGGGTTTCACCGATAGAGCTTTGTTGAAGATCTTTTGATATTATTCATAAGTGGTATTGGTGCGACTTCTAGAAGAGATTTAGGATGTTGATGGTTATCATGTTCATGTTTCAATTGATCAGTGGTGTTGCAGTTAGCACTAGACCTATTCTATTCTAGGTTATGTTATTCTACTAGATTATGGACTGGTTTATGTAACGTGTGGGTTGATGCATTACCGGTTGGATTCATTGGTTGGATTACATTATTTTCAGCCTAAGTCAACTTGGTTGATCATTAGATTGTTGGTTTATGTTATGAATTTATTGTATTATCTTTTAGGTGGCCGACCTAATTGTTTAGGTCCCGGGTTGGTATATATATGATGTAAGACCTCTTTGTAGATCATAGGAGATCATGCAAGGTATGGGATTATGTGAACAATGTTGTAGTCATTCATGCAGAGGATTTATTTGATCATAGGTGATCGAATTGGGTTTGTGAAAGAGGTTTAAGGCCTCTGGTATTGAGCTTAACCGGAGCTGTACTTAGGCATGGGAGATGCTATACTTGTAGTTCAATCTTCATTCTGGATTGTTGTTTGATGTTTTTTGTAGTTAGTTAGACTCATTTTATGATGAGCAGTGTGCTCTAGGTTGTTAACCTTCCTGCATGTGCAGGCCCCTTATTGTAATATTTATTCATCTGATCCATGGATAGATATTATGGGTCTCCAATCCCACTGTGGTTTTTCCTCTTTGTGGTTTTTCCTCTTTGAGGTTTTCCACATATAAATCTATGTTTTTATGGTGTTTATCTTTGTGGTTTCATTATTTCTTATTGTTATATGCTTTTATGTTTACTAGTTTTTGAGTTATTGTATTAATAATGTTAAGTTTCTGCATTCCAGTAGAACACTAATTCAACCACACCCCCCTCTCAGTGTTCTTGGATCCCAACAAATGGTATTAGAGCCTAGCGCCTCAGAGGAAGTCTAACAACTTGAGGAAGATCCTATATCTGAAATCTATGGAGATAAGTTTGAGGAAGGAACTTCAAGTAGCACTTGAACACTATGATGCCTAAAGATTGAGGAACATGAAGATGGAAGATGAGTTGAGATCTATGAGGAATTCATTCTTATTCTACATGAGAGGTTGTCATCTGTTCAAGCTAAAAGGAATGAAATTTTACAAAATTAGGATGATGAAGAGAAGGATGCCCTTAAGGAACAATGTCAGAGGCCGAGTCACGAGAATATTGGCTTGAAGAATGAAATGCAAGCCCTAACTATGAGGACATGAAAGGATATTGAGGACCAGAAGAAGAATGAAGAAAATATTGCTATATCTCTGAAAGACAAATCTGAGGAATGCATTAGGTTGGTTCATGAGAATGATCTATTAAGAACTAAATTGGTACAATCATAGAACAATGAGAAAGAATTGGAAATAATAGTAACAATCCTAAGAGATGATCTGACTATTACAAATGAATACAAAGATAAGTTCAAGGTTAGTTATGCTAAGCTTGATGAATTTTTGAAGGATCAAAGGGACACTGGAGACACTAGAGGTCTTGGATTTGAGCATGGACAAAGATTTGGTACTGCAAATGAAAATCAGAAGGTCAACGGGAATCTGAGGTCACTGGTAAGGCAACCCAATGCACATAAATTTAATGGTAGATGCTTTATTTGCAATAAATATAGTCATATGGAAAGGCATTGTAGAAATAGAGCAAATTAGAATAATATTGCAGTTCCCAGTCAATGTTCAAATTGTAAGAAGTATGGTCATAGGTCAAAAGATTGTAGAATGAATGTTAAATGTCATGCATGTGGAAATTTTGGACATATGGCTAATCAATGCAGGTCAAGGAATGGTCAAGGTTACAGTAAGGCAATTCAAAATAACAATGTTACTTGTTATGCATGCAACCAAGTAGGAGATATTGCTAAATTTTGCAGAAGCAATAACCCATTGATAGGAAGTGATGAATCTAATAAGAAGGGAAAGAAGAAGGTTGATGACACTCAAAAGCAGCATGAGAAGAAGTAGGTTATGAAGTCTGAAGCTCAACCGATAGAATCAATTCCCCCAGATATTCATTTGGCTAAAGGATATACCTTGGTTACTCAACTGATAGAGAAGAATGTTCCTGCACCGATAGGAAAATCATCTGATAACTAAGGTACTCTCCTTAGGGGGAGGTAAATTGATGACAGATCTTGCATTGCCCCTGGTAGTGGTCTGAAAGCCTATTTCAGATCTTTGAAAGTCAGTTTGAAGGTTAACCAATAAAGATTTGTTGGATCTTGGATCTAGTTTGGTTTACCGATAAGTCACTTTATGAGTTATGGTTTGGCAATACATCTATAGTTAAGTATTTCAGAATCTCTGGTAGTGAATTGGAAGTTTGATCCTATATGTGATGAAGGAAAATTTCTTGGTAATTCTAATGAAAGCAAAGCATATAGATGTTATATCAAGAGATTGCAGAGGATTATGGAGAGTGTTAATGTCAAGGTGGATTAGCAGGTAGAAGTCAAATCAGAATTTATGAACAAGTACCAATAGTGGAAATGGTCTTAACTGAACCAGTAACTCCTTTACCGGAACAAAATGCAAAACTAGTTACTTCGACAATATCAAAAAATTCAACAGTAACTGAAGATCGAGGAAGAGGAACAAAAAATTAGAATATTCCTATGTATGTAAAGTTGAATCATCTAGAAGATCAGATAATTGGACAAGAAGAAGGTTGGCAGCTGATGAGGTATGCTTAATTTCTTTAATTGTACTGACATCAGTTATTGAAGCATGTAAAGATGAATGTTGAATGAAAGCTATGTAAGAGGAATTGGATCAGTTAGAAAAGGACAACACATGGACTTGGATGTTATTCAAACTAGACTTGATTGGTTTGCAATGGATATTCTTAGAAGGAATTGATTATGTTGAGTTCTTGCTCCGGTAGCTAGGATTTTAAGATATTTTCAAGGATTATCTGGTATAGTTTTTGTCTTATGATGATTTTACACTTTGACCATGTTCAGATGCGGATTGGGCTAGAGATATAGGTAACCGGATAGGCTCATCCGGTGAAGCTTTCTTTCTTGGATAGAATCTTGTTTCTTGGATCAATAGAAGCAGTCATTTACTTTTTTATCTACTATTGAAGTTGAGTATGTTGCTACTACTACTAACTATACACAAGTTATATGGATGAAGCATATGTTGAAGGATATAAAGTTGGATTGTAATGTATTGGTAATTATTCACTGTAATAACTCTGCTTCTATTGACATTTGGTATTTCTATCAAGTATAATTTTTTGAAGGAGTAGGTGGACGAAAATGAAGTCAGATTGGTTTGAGGAATCATTTGAGCATTTGAGAGATAGGTTGAGGTTTTTCGCCCCTCCGGTAGAGACCTTATTGATGTTGATTGGCATTAGTCTGGTATGCAATATCAGAGCTATTACTCATTCTGGATTGATGTGGTGATGCTACTACTCAGGGGGAGTAGTTAGTCTTGTGACTTAGTGGTTTATGATTTTGGTTTGATATTTATGTCAGATTTCTGGCATTGATGTCAAAAGGGGAAAGATATTCATGTGAAAAACATGAGTTATGTATATTAAGGGGAGATATACTTATGTGTAATATAGAACTTAATAGAGATATCAGTCTAAGGGGGAGATTATTGGCACAAGGAGAAGAAATTGAATTTTAGATTGGTTGTATTCCATTGGGGGAGTTTGGTTCTGAACCAAATATCTCTTTCAGAACCTCATTGTCATATCATGTTGTGGGAGATTGTTGGTTGTCTTCCATTGGGGGATAATTGTTTGGCATTTCTTGGCACTTGGATGTTTTAAACATCTAGTGTTGCCATCAATGCTAAAGGGGCATATTGATGGCAATTTGGAGGAATTTATTATGTGTTGCATTGATGTTTGTCTTTGATGTCAACACTAGCTTCTTTGGTTGTTTACCGGTATTTGGTTGGTAAGATCATGTTGATCCGGTATGATCCGGTATACTTTGGTCTATGGAATTGGTTTGGATTGGTTATTCATGTGTTCCTGATGTGTATCATATTTAGTTGGTTCAAAATTTGATGATTCGAAAGCTATCACTTATCTAGAAAGCCTTTTGGTTACCGGAGAGGGTTTCACCGACAGAGCTTTGTTGAAGATCTTTTGATATTATGTATAAGTGGTGTTGGTGCGGCTTCTAGAAGAGATTCAGGATGCTGATGGTTATCATGTTCGTGTTCTAGTTGATCAGTGGTGTTGCAACTAACACTAGACCTATTCTATTCTAGGTTATGTTATTCTGCTAGGTTATGGACCAGTTTATGTAACGTGTGGGTTGATGCATTACCAATTGAATTGATTGATTGGATTGCATTATTTTTGGCCTAAGATAACTTGGTTGATCATTACATTGTTGGTTTATGTTATGAATTTATTGTATTATCTTTTAGGTGGTCGACCTAATTGTTTAGGTCCCGGGTTGGTATATATATGATGTAAGATCTCTTTGCATATCATAGGAGATCATCTAAAGTATGAGATTATGTGAACAATGTTGTAATCATTCATGGAGAGGAGTTGGTCAATCATAGGTGATCAAATTGGGTTTTTGACAAAGGTTTAAGGTCTTTGGTATTGAGCTTAACCAGAACTATACTCAGGCATGGGAGATGCTATACTTGCAGTTCAATCTTCATTCCAAATTGTTGTCTGATGTTTTCTATAGTCAGCGAGACTCCTTTTGTGATGAGAAGTGTGCACTAGGTTGTTGGCCTTCCTGCATGTGCATGCCCTTTATTGTAATATTTATTCATCTAATCAGTGGATAGATATTGTGGGTCTCCAATCCCACCATGGTTTTTCCTCTTTGAGGTTTTCCACGTATAAATATATGTTGTTATGGTGTTTATCTTTGTGGTTGCATTATTTCTTATTGTTATATGCTTTTATGTTTACCGGTTTCTGAGTTGTTGTATTAATAAGGTTAAATTTCTCAATTCTGGTAGAACACTTATTCACCCCCCTCTCAGTGTTCTTGGATCCCAATAGAGCTGATATGGATGGTTTATCTATTTGGGATGTTAGAATACTTTATGCCTTATTTGTTTTAGTGGTTCAGGAGATTGCTTGATCAGATTATTTGATCCGGTTTGTAGTTCAGTGTTTCTATGTAGTGGTTGGAAGAGTTTGGTATTTGATCTGGTGAGCTCCGATATGATCATATCTTTGGATGCATATTTGAGAGAATGTTTTGGATATTTATGTGTATCTTCAGTTCAAATGGTTCATGATTTGGTGCTTAGCAAGTTATCTTTCTAGTCCGAGTTGTTGTTGTTGAGTATTCATGTGAGCTAGTGTGTTGATCGATGAAGATTTGCATAAGTGGTGTTGGTGCAGCTATTGTGGATGGTTCTAATGTGCTTGTTAGTGTTTCCTAATCATGTCCTATTTGTCTTGGTGGTTGGCATTGATTATTGTGTGCATTCTTGGTGAGTTTCTTGATCCAGTGATATTCTTCATGTTATGCGATATTCTTGGTGGTGTAGCGTGTTGCGGTTGATCTTGGCAAGATTTTTGGTGGTGATGTGTGTTTCAGGATTTGATTTATGTCCATGTTATTTTATGTATATCATTATATTGGTCTAGTGGTTCACATATGTATTGTGTGATGTAACTTTATAATTAAGAATCGAGGGTTTAGCTAACCTTGTAGTCAAGGTTGATGATTTATATAAATAGGTGGTATAGTCCTAAAATTTGGGTGTCAATGATGTGTTTGCATTATCAGAGAGTGGTGTATGTGGTTCTTAAGTGAATTTATCCTTTGGTGTGGTATATTGAGCAAAGATTGTTGCAAGGAAGATAAATGTGCTTAACCAGAACTGTCATCAGGCATAAGGAGATGCTATATTTACAGTTCATGTAATCTGGATTGTAGTTTGAATCTTATTGTAAGGTAGTGAGCCTTCACTGAGAGTTGGATCCTTCCGGGTCATCTTATTTTGAGCAGTGAGCTCTAAGCAATGTGCCTGAATGCATGTGCATTCCCCATTATAATATTTACACATGCTACTAGAGAGTATCATCTTATTGTGGGTAGGTTCCTACCGTGGTTTTTTCCTTAATTGGGTTTTTCACGTCAAAATCCTTGTTTCGAGTGTGTTGGCACTATTATGTATATCTTTATTCTTGTTGTAGTTGTTTAGATCTGATATTGTGCTTGATTTGATAAATCCAGTGAAAACTGACTCACCCCCCTTAGTTTTCTTTCTTGGTTGCTACTAATAGGTAGCACAAATTCTCCCTGGTTCTTCGAATTTTTCATCGCCAAAAGATGACCTATTCACCATTGTTGACTCTTTCAAATTTCTCAAGTACAACTCTGATGAGTGCTCAAAAATGACATTTTAAATATTAATTTATACTTAAAAATTATGTGTATTTTGTTAATTAATGTGTTTGGTGGTAGGATATATACATGCATGTTTACTTATTTTTCTCTTATAGTTTACTTATTAGAAGGTGTATATTAGAAATTATATTTTGTATTGGATGCATTACTTCAATTGCTAAATCAATGAAGAAAAAACCATTATCCAAAATCTTTGTTGTTATGTTCTTGTTCTATTTTTTTGGATAGATATTTTAAAAGGTTGTTTCAATGTGTGGTGGAACTCCTGATCATGCTCTTGGTCACTCTAGTTGGGTGATGCAATGGTTCTCTTCAATTCAACTTCATTGATTGTCTATGAAAATTCCAATTTCATCAACAATAAATAAAGCATTGTAATTAAAGACATTGAGTTTTTTGTAGTTTAGTTTCAATTGTTACTCATCTAGGTGGGTAATGCATCATTTGAAATTGAAATAAGGATATGCCTAAATATCCACCTGTTCTTAGTAGGAAATAGTTAGCCAGTCATCCAAACATTTTTTTTCTTCCTTTTGGGAGCCCATTTGATTGCAAGATAGAAGTTGATTTAAAATCTCAGTGTTAAAGGATCCTACCAGAGGGAGAGAAGGGCCCGCTCAACCAAATAGAGGTGATCCTAAGTTGTTTATTTATTTATGTTTGTCTTCTATTTTTTTCCTAGTTATTTTTCCTTGTACAAGTTTGTATGTAAAATTGAAAATAAAAAAATATTCCTAATCAGTAGTTACCATTCATAGATTATTTTCTGTACCACTTAATGTTAATAAATTCTTTTATGGATGTTTAGATTCATGGTTTTTTTATCTATTTAAGTTTGAACTCACATAATAGATTAATTGATAAATGCATTTTAGTTTCTAATTTTAACAATGAGTGACAATGGTGATGGAAGTAGTGATTAAACAAAAGCTTTATTGAGTCAGTTCATGGGATGTCTCTTGTTGGGGTTCTAGCCGACCCTTGGAAGGAAGTGGCTAGTAGAACCAACCGGTGGGAATGGGATTTAGTTTTACTTTGAATGTTCTTTAGACTATAATTTTAGTCATCTACAAGTGTAAAGTATATTTCACTGTCAAGAAAGTAGAATATAACTTGAATTTATGCATTATAGATTAAGTTTAATTTCATCCATAGTTAGAAGATTCTACGAATTGATCTTAATCTAGTTTTGCTTGTATCATAGTAAAGCAACCAAAGTTTCTTCTTAGGATAATATAAGCATTCTAACCTTCAATCTCTATTAGATTAGAATAGCACCTTTAGCATAGAACTTAGTTTTTAGAAGTAGATCACAAGAGCTCAAAATGGAGTATGGTTGAAGTGTGAGTCACTATTTTTAGTGTAAACCCCCCCCAACTTGAATACATCCTTATCGCATATAGCTCTAAGACACACTTGATTTGATAAATGAGAAATTGAATGATGCAAGTTGTGACATCAATGACCTCGCCCATCAAGCTCCACATCTGTTTCCTACACATAGAAAGAAAGGGAAATATGATGGGAATAAGGGTACCTTAGGTAAAACCTTGGTTTATGAATTACCCATGAAATTGAATTGAAAAATGTAATGAAAGACTGAATTAAAGTACTTTCCTTTTGAGGGAATTACTAAATCTGAAATTTAATGCTTGAAACCACAATGTTTTACCTTGATGAAGTTTTTTTTGCCTCCACACAAAGAAATTAGGGTTTCATGTAGGATGTCTTCATAAAAAATTGATCATGAATTCCATCTTAAATGTTTGAAATTGACTTCACTTCTGCTCTAATGCTTGATGAATGATTGATTTCTTGTTCACTTGAATTTTCTAGTGTAGATCTTGATTTCAATTCATTAGGTCAGAAATGAGAGGGCTAGATGTCCTTTTATACTTGACTATCAAAAATCAAATTGAATTTCTGCAACAGGATGGCACGAGATCCTAACTTCTACTCATTCATGATGACTATTAGAGGGGTGCAATTTGAGGCCCAATTAAGAGGCCTAGGGCATGGTACACCCTTGTCCTAATTTGGGACAAGGGCATGGTACTTTTGGGAAATGTAATTTTAGTGCTCACATAATGTGAGTTGTTAATGTTCGCAACTCACATAGCTATTTACAAATGTAAGAATAATTATATATTGAGATTTTTTTGTTTGAGTTGTTAAAGCAACTCAAATAATTAGTGAGTTGTTCCTATAATGTAGTAACTAAAAATCCTATATAAGTATGTAATCCAACGAACAAGTGAAATAGGTCAAGAAAATATAATATTATTATATGTGAAATATGCTCTCTATCATATTATTAATTTCATATCAGAGAAAGGTTAGCTTCTTCCCTTTCATAGTATCTGCATAATGTAGATTTCCTATAAGCATCAGATTTATTCATATGTAGGCTGGTGCAATCAATGGAGTTATTGCAAGTAGTGAAGTCGATGACATAACTCAAATCAGTTGCTATCAGATTCATGTCCATCTCTTCATTCTTCTTACTTTGATATTTCTTTCTGAATATTCTTTGTGGCATCTAAGATAAAAGAAGGCTCTTCAGTCCAATTCATTGAGATGTTAACCTAGGAGAGAATATGACCAAATTTCCTAGGCAAATGGACTTGGGAGAGAATATGACCAAATTGCCTAGGCAAATGGTGGATTTTTAGATACAGGTCATGCCATGAACTTCTTAGTAGAGCAATATTTTGGTTGACTACTAAATTTCATTAACTAGTTTACATTTTACATTTTCATTGGGTACGGATCAATTAGCTTGAAGGATTGATCGATTAGAATGGTTAAATATACCTAGTCATGTTTCTACTCGCTATGAAGAGATCCAAGTGTAGGGGAGGCTACTAGATCAAAATACATAAATGGTGGCCTAGAAATTCTTTCTTAGGTGTAGAAAAAGGCCTTCAAGGGATAAGTCAATAATTAATATATATCTTTGTTTTGGCATAAGAGAATTCCTTGGAAAGCCTCATTGCTACATTTGGAAAGGATTGAAAATGCTTAGCATTACAAGGTATGTCTCTTATTTGATGGACAAGATGTTTAGATCCAGTGAAAGATAGTATTATTCATTTATTTTTTATTCGCATAATGGTATTAGAATAATGTCAATGTGTTGAAAGAGTTATAATCAAGGTGCATTATCAGTGTGGCTCGATACCTCTGATTAAAGGAATAGTCATGGATAAATTAAGTTTCATCAAGAAATTAAATGATAGAGACTTTCATACATGGCAAATACAGATGTAGCTTCATTTGATAGAAAATGATCTTTGGGATGTTTTCAAACCAAAATCAATCATACCAACTAATGTAAAAAAACTTGTGAAGTGAAATATCGAAGATTAGAAAGCTTTGGGAACTATTGGTCTCGGCTTATGAAAAGAATATTTACACCACGTGGATTTTGCAAAGTTGGCAAAAGAGATTTGGGAGTCATTAAACAAGCTCTTTGGATCTGAAGCAGAAAGTGCCAAGACAACATTAAAGTAGAGACTATATGAACTGAAGATGGAAAAAGGTAGGAAAATGGTAGATCATATCAGTAAGTTTCACTCTCTCCTAAATCAGTTAGCTGAGATTAATGAGAAACTAAAAGATGACGATGCCAAAGAAATACTTATAAATAGTTTGCCTAAAAATATGTCGAGAATGTTGTTTGCATTAAGCAAGGTAACCATTAGCCTTGAAGGGGTAATATCTATTCTACTTGACCATAATGAAGACTCAGAATCTCAAGAGGTCTTATTTGCACATAAAAAAGGACAAAAAGGAAAGTAAAAATCCAAGTATAATTCTTCAAAAGGAAAAATCAAATGCTTCTATTGCAATGAAATAGGACATGCAATTTTGAATTGCAAGAATAGGGCACATGATCTACTAGATGATAAACTAGATCATCATGCTTCCTTATCTGAAGAAACTGATTGGGAAAACCACACCAATGATGAAGAGATATCATGTCCCAATGATGAGGAATATGTGCTTTAAATAATTCAAGATTAGAGGCATGAGGCAACAAAGGAAGGAGGAAAATCAATGTCCTCTTGCCGGTCACCAATGATGGGGCCACTTATCATCTCTAGTGGCATTTCATTTTCTATTATAATGTGTGTTTCTATTTTCTATGTTTCTAATAATTGCAAATTTCACATAATGGAGGGGAAATATTCCATCTCCAATTGCAATGAAAATTTCCTTTATTGTTGGAGATCAAGTGGCATGATCATCAAGGATCGATATGTGTGGTTTATTTCCTTATGTAACCCCCTAGTGTAAAATAGTGTATTGAACAAAAGCACCAAAGTAAGTTAATTCATGGATCTTGAATTTTTTTGTCAGAGGATCTAGAAAACTAGACGAGGTGGATAGATGAGTGGGTTCATATTCATGTCCAGGTTTGTGGTAAGCCTGAGTGAAAACCATGAAAGGTTAATGGGAGGTGCCTTTCATTTTGAATCAAGATCATCAGCCACAAGAGTTGGGATTACTGTAGATATAGGGTGTGAGTTCTTACCAAGTTCACACTAAGGAGGGGAATGCTGGGAAATGTGTTGTTAGTGTTCACATAATGTGACTTGTTAACACAACTCACGTAGCTATTTATAGATGTGATAATAATTATATGTTGAGGTTTTCTTGTTTGAGTTGTTAAAACAACTCAAATAATTAGTGAGTTGTTCCTATAATGTAGGAACCAAGACTCCTATAAGTACTTAATCCATTGAACAACTGGAATAGGTGAATAAAATATAATATTATTATGTACAAAACATGCTCTCTTTCATATTATTAATTGGTACATCTTGGTCCTAGAAATCAAGACTCCAAAAATGGGGTAAAACTAGGAAATTGATGAAATTGCAGAATAGGTAAGTATTGTGAGAAGAATTAGCATTGCAGCCAAGCCTTAGAAGATGGAACACTAAAATGAGGCCTAGGTGAGGACACAATTATAGGTAAGTACAATTTAGGATTCTATAATTTGCACAAAAAAATAAAAGATTAAAACTTTCCCTCAAACTTTTTTGATTCTCAAGTTCATATGGAAATGCAAGAGAAGAGCATACTCAGTTTTTTAGGAAACCTAAAAAAAACTTATTAGCCCCCCTTAGATCTCTAAAATAAGGAAAATATAATCTATTATTATACTGGAATGAATTTGATAACATGTTAGAATGTGAAAAGATGAAAAACCCAGAATAACTCTGTTGAACACACACCGAATGCTGAGAGGGGACAGGTGAATCGACATTAACTAAATTCCAGACTTCAATCTTGCATCAAACAAATTTATTCGAGCATCCACTTCAAAGAGAATTAAATGAAGACATCATAAAATCATTCACACCAATCACACATGAACACCAATATTTTATACGTGGAAAACCCAAATTGGGAAAAACCACAGTGAGTGTCAACTCATAGAAATGATCCACTATATAAAAATGTTTTACAAAAAAAACCTAACTACTCTAGACTTTTAGACCAAGGCTAACTACACTTGGTGCAAGATATAACAAAAATGACTTGTGTGCTGAAGCTAACTACAATAGGGAAAGATATAGAGTTACAACTTATAGAAAAAGAATTGTAAGAATAAAGGCATCTTAGTATGCTGATTATAGTCTCTGGTATAGAAATTTTTTTTACCTTACTTATATATCTAGACCTCCAAATCTTCGGATCACTACTCATATATCAGCTATCACCTTTACACTGTAATCCCTTCTCATGTTGCAACTTCAATCGCGTCATCATCCTTACATCAAGTCGCACACACACTCACCACTAAATTTCAAATGCACATGTCTCTATATTTATTTTCAAAAAATCATCACATTTATACCAATCTAGAGCAAAAAAATCCTCACCAAGTCAGCCTAAAGAAAGATTGTAATGTGTGTGCACATCTCTGACCCAAATCATACAATCAGACCAAATCATGAAATGTATCTACAACATATTCAGACCAAAACCAAAAACACACATGTAACACTAGACCTAAAGAATACTTAATATGTAATCATTGGAACAAAGATTTATGTCACATCTAACTCTGATAACATAACCTAAGCATATGTACCAATCAAATTACTTCACAATTGCAAAAGTCCAGACCAAAAACAAGCAACACTTAGACCATAACAAGTCGTCTCAGGAGGATTCGTACTTTAAATGAAGCTCTCTTGTCCAAACAAGCTTGGAGATGGTTTCATTCTGATTCTGAATGGTGCAAAATTTGGAGAAGTAATTACTCTCTTCTGTCTTCTTCTCTCTCTTCTTTTCTTAATTCGGATCTCAGTATAAATGGATCCCATATTTGGAATCATGTTTCTAAATGTAAAGATGTGATTGCTAAAGGAGTGATATGGAAACTTGGAAATGACAGAAAAGTTAGATGTGGGAGGATCCCTGGCTTTTTGATAAACCCCTAATGGACTTCCATGAATGGGCCTCCCATTCCCCTTCTTGTATTGGCTCTTTTGGTTCCTTAGTGGTAGAATACTGGGATGGGAACAATTGGCAGAACATTGATAGTATCCATCCTAGCCTTTCTAAACTTAAGACCCATCTGTCTGCTACATGGTTGAATAATTAAGAGGACTCCCTAATTTGGAAACATGATCCCAAAGGTACTTTAACTATGTCTTCTTTGTATTGTGTCCTTCCCCCCCCTCCTACTAATCCTTTCTGGTCTAAAGCTTGGATAAAAGGTCTCACCCCCAAAATCAATTTTTTCTTCTAGACTATCCTCCAAAATAAGATCCTTCTAGTTGACAACCTAAAAGGCAGAGGTTTTTCCCTTCCTAACAGGTGTGTGTTGTGCTTTCAAGAGGAAGAGTCTGTGGACCACCTTGCCCTCCACTATTCCTTCTTAGCCTCAGTTTGGGAAAATTTCCTCAAGAGCTTTAGTTTAGCTCGGGTGTTTCCGAGTAACATCAGAGATTTGTTCTCCTCCTAGAATATTCAATGGACTAACTCTTTTTTAAGATGTATGTGGCAACTCTCTCTTCCTCACATCTTGTGAGGTCTTTGGAAAGAAAGAAACAACCGAATCTTCAGGGATGTTTCCCTAAATCAAGATATTGTATTCTAGAAAATTCAAAGGGTAATTCAGGAAAATATGGGAATCATGGAGGGTCCTTGTTACTCAAATAACTCCCTGGAGTCAAATATCTTAAGGGCTTGGAATATGAAGATCACCGATGGTCCTAATCTCAGCTACAATAGAAGGCTTGAAGCTAAATGGCAAACCCCTCCTCAAGGCTAGTTCAAAATCAATTTTGATGGTGCAACCAAAGGTAACCTAGGTCCTTCAAGTTGTGGAGCTATTCTTAGAGATCATAGAGGAATTCACAAAGAGATGACTGCTGTCCCTATTGGAACCCAAACAAACCATAAAGCTGAAGCTATGGTAGCTCTTCAAGGCATAATCTTAGCCAAAAAATGGAATTGCCCCTATCTATGGATAGAAGGGGACTCAAATAATATAATAAAGTGCCTCAATGGGACCTCAAAACCTTCATGGTCGATTCACAACATAATCACTTCTGCTATTGATATTATTAGAACCTTTAAAAAATGCCATATCTCCCATATCTATCAGGAGGCCAACTATTCTGCTGATTGGGCTGCCAATGTGGTGGTTAAAAGTGAGACAATTACCACGTGGATGGGTGAGAGCGGACTCCCTGAAGATGTCAGACAAATCATAAGTGATCAGCGATATAGGAGTACCCCAAAGACTCTTGATTGATAGGGTAATAATGAAAAGTACTGATGTGAGCACTTCGAGTTACTTCTATAATGAGAAAATCACTCATTATAACATCAATGTCATCGACTGCCACACTTGCTGGGTAATTGTTTTAGCTTCGAAATGCTCTTTGTTTAACCAGCTCTGCAAGTTTCAAAATTTGGTTGTGAAAAGCGACATCATGGGTAGAAATGGAGACATTATGAGCCAAGTAGCTGCAAAGAGTGGAAACAGAAGGAAGAGGTGTGGGGTATTTTGCAGAAGGGCAGTCTCTCGAACTTCATAGAGAGACTCCACGACCGTGATGGAATGGTAACTATCCTTTTCTGCAAAAATTGGAAGAAGGGCATGTTAAAAATGGGTGACCAGATGGTGGAAATTGATGAAGATTTAATTGCTAAAGCTACGGGTCTCAACAGGGAAGGGTGCAACTTCTACAGAGATAGGAAGGTCAGCAGGGAAGCCATTGAAAGGTACCCAATTATTGAGAAAGAGAAAAAATGACTGGTAAAGTTGAGCAAAACCTACTACCCACCCAGGGCTTTTGCCAAACCCTAGTGGGAAATTCTTTTTGTTTTAATGCGGTATATAACTCTAGATGGTAGGTTTACGAAAGTCTATGGGTATCATTTTGTTATGTTAAACCATTTTAGGCATAATGATAAGGTGAATTTTCCTTATTTCTTGCTTTTCTCAATGAATGCTTCCCTTAAAGCCTACAAAGAGAATCCTCTAGGTGATACAACAATGCACCAAGGCTTAATGGTCTTAATTTATGACCATTTAAAGGCCAGTCAAATTAACTGGGTGTAGCCCTCTATGGAATCCGAGGAAGAGATGTCTAATTCTACTTTTTTGGAGGAGGAGGAATCCAACAATAATTCCTCATCTAATACTGAGGATAGCTCTGATGATTCAGAGTATGAGAGTAGTAAGAAGAGGAAAACAAGACCCTCATCTTCCAACGGCAAAAAACTTCAAACCAAACCCTTGATCAGCATCTCTTTGAAAGAAGAGGATTCAGATTAGTCTAAGGAGAAGAAGAACCCTAAAGGGTTGCTGAAGAAGAAAATCAAAAACTAAGCCTAGACCTAGAAAAAGCATAAGAAAAAAGAGGAGACTGGCAAGGAACCGGAAGTAGACAAGCAAGCTAGGACCCTGGAAGCCGAGCATAGCCTGGAAAAGGAGGCAATGGAAGAGACTCTCAGGGCTGCCGACACTATCTCCACCCTCCATATCCCTAAAGATGAGCAGGTAACCCCTAGAAAAGCGACTCCCCCCTAAGGCCCCCCTCCCGAGGGTTTGCATGGTTTTATGAAAACTATGGAATGGCTCATTAATGGTTACAAGAAAGCTGTGGATGAGTATAAAAAACTATGCAATAGAGTCCTAATTCTGGAGACCATTAATATAGGGGAGGGGAATACAATGGCTGACTACATTGAGGATCTGAAAAATACTATTGTTAAAGTGGAAGACATCAGAGATGCTTTCAACCCCAGGTTTGAGAAGATTGAAAAGGAGATGTTGGACAGAAAAAGCCTTGCGGAAACTAGTGAAAAAAAACTCTCGGATACTGTCACTAAAGTGGGAAAAGTTGAGGAGTGCCTTAAGAATATTGTGGAGTAGAGCCTTAGTATCTTGAAATTCTCGACCAATAATACTCATACCCTCATCAGTAAGCTTGATGATGACAAGGAAATCCAGGAAATTGACCTGGATGCTGAAGGTATAGGGGAAGCTCAATGTCCCAAAACCCACACCAGAAGCAAGAGGAAGGAAAAGAAAATGAACAAGGACCTGGAAGAGTTGAAAGCTATAGGGGCTACCTATGATGAGTTGGTGATAAAGGTAGAGGACCTGCTAAAGAAAATTGCTGAGTAGCATTTCTCCAGTTTCTTTGCTGTGTTTTGTTGTTTTGTTGCTTTGCTGTTCTTTCTGTTTGCTAGTCTTCTGGCCAGTCATTATGTATGTGGACTTTTAATCCTTTTTCTACTCTTTATCTTCCTATGATGTAAAGGTTTCGGGTCCTTAAAACCTATTTTTTAATCAATCAGAACAAGTAGTCTTCCAACTATCCTCACCATCAACAACATTCAATTGTACTAATATCAATTGGATCAGTCACCAATGCAACCTGTCCAAGTCCAAACCATACAACCAATTCATAGTAAGCTTTGATCCAAAAGTATAATTGCAAATACTTCAATACAATAGCCAACTCTGTTGATGTTCGGACCAAAACCCATCTAGACCACACTGTTTGACATCAATGACAATAAATCATATATATGTAACAATCTCCCCCTTTTTCATTAATGGTAAACAAACAAAAATATTTTCACACAACTTAGTAAACCTTTCTTTAATATCAACTCCCCCTACCTATATCAATCCTCCAAAGAAGATATAAAACATAGTTCAGTAATCTTCTCCCCCTTTGCCATAAAAAGAAAAGGTCAAATAATAAAGCATCATAACACATAAATTATTTAGAATTACCCAACCAAATATCTTTGAACTATTTCTTCAAGCTTATCACTGAGGCATTCCAGGCATGAGTAGAAGTAGCTAGAATCTTTCTTTGACATTCACAATCAATACACTTATTTACAACATCATGAAAAGAATCTATATTTTTAGCATCTTTCTCAACAATTTTTACATCAGCCAAAAATCTTAAGTAGGAAGAAATTTTTAACTCCATGTCAGCTCGCACGTCTCCAAACATCCTTATGTAATCATCTCTTTGTCATCTTATTAGGGATAATTGATCATATAGTTCTCCAGCCTTATCTCTTTCCTTGACATAAGCATCTTAATATAATATAGAATCCTTAGTCATGTCTACTAATTGAGACTCAATTAGATCAATTTCATCCTTGAATTTTTGTGTGGCAGCAAGCCACCTTAAACAAAATTTGTATAACATTTTAGTAGTCTCCATAGATTTCTTGAAATTCATTAAATTAAGGATCAACACATGATATGCATTTTTACATTTTTCTGACATCCTTTCTTGTAAATTTGTTTTAGTAAATCCTTCCTTTGAACCAATGACATCTCCTCCAATCATTATTTATACAAGTATCTCCACAAGCTCCTCCGAAAGAAGATCAACAACATCAGTAGCAACCAAATTATTCTGACCCAAGTACTTCACAAATGCCTTTTCAATAACATCTTGATCATAAGAAACATGATTATAATATGAATCACCAATGAATTGCACCCCACCAGGCTTCCTAATCATTTCTAGCACCTTCTCTTTGGTAAGTTCATCATCATCAGTCACCTCATCGAAATTTTTTTGTTCATTTTCTTCTTCTTTGCACTATACAACATTCTATTCTATCTTCTTCTCCTCTTCTTCATCACCCCTATAAATTGTTACCATCTCAATATCCTTCTTCTCTGGAACCCTTTTTCCACTCTTTGAATTTTAGAACTAGAGGCAAAAGCCTTTGTAGATAGATCCCTTAATTTCTTCACTCTTTTCTCTAGTTTCATCATTCTAGACCTTCCTACATTCTCCTCTTTTGTTCCTTATCTTTCTGCATTTGGATCCTTTAGCATCTTCAATACATTCATTTTTAGATACCTCATAGGGTAACAAAGTTAGCCAAGAAACTCTTGAAACCATAGCTTCCAAAAAGCAATTATCTTTATCTACTATAAATACAATTTCATTCCAATACCAATCTATAACCTTAGGAGGAATGATGTAGAGGTTGGCAGCAGTTGGGTGATAAACCCACCTACACACCTTGGTCTTCTTTACCTTGAGTCTCCCTCATGGCTATGATTCACACCTCAACTATGAAATCAAAATCTTACCCCTAAACTGTTAGGCCCAATATGGAAAGCTAATGTACTGAGAGGGGAGGGGTGAATCAGTACTCCAAAAACTTTCTTTAATAATAACCTTACTGTTATGCATAAACAGAATAGTGCAGTAACATAAAATAAAGTTAAAACAAATAGATAACAATCATACATGATTCACTCCATAACACACATATTTTGGTTATGCAAAAACTCTTGGTTAGAGAGAAAAATTGCGGTGGGGATGGCACCCACAACTTCACTACTGCAATAATAAAGAATGCTTGGTTAGAGCTACATTTAGCTATTTCTGATAGCTTACCCTATTAGGAGTAACAAGATTTGTTAGATCTACCTTGCTAAAGGATTTTACAACATTTATTCTCAATGTTGCACCTGGTTAGAGGCTTTACAATTTATAGACTTGGTTAGAGTCTTTTACCCTGTTAAAGGTTTCTCTTTCAACTTCACAATATTACAATAAAATCATTACAAACATCTGCAACTTTACATCTAAAATGTTATAGCAGATTCTATGTGCTCAGGATAAGATTACCTTGCTTATAGCATACCTCGGTAACTCATATAGTAACTCGATAAACCCTTCTGTTTACTCTATTCTTCGACTGTTCTCTGAAAAACCTTCTCGATGACCTCTGTGTCTCTATAACAGTGTTCATACATATATGCACTTCAATAATGCTGTATATATAGATCTCTTAAAATGGTGATCCAATTCATTGCTTCGATCTTACAAACAAGATTCCTCGAGTGAATAACTAAACAAAATATTTCATTGGTTAGATTGACCTCACAATCATACACAATCTTCTAGTGCAATTTCCAATGTAATAACGGTTAGATGTGCTTCAATATTGTAACACATTTTCATATGCATGTCCAGGTTCAATGTATCTGGTAACACATTTCACTCGGTGAATATCAACTCAGTGTGTTAACTTTACTGCTCGGTAGCCATAAAAAGATACTCGGTAGACAGCTCGGTGTATACTGCATTTTGTGATTGCTTTCTTCTGTAACTGACTAGACTATGCATACCGACTTCTCTATTTATACCAACCACATGATTCGGTAGTGCTAACTGACTAGAATATAAAGTATGACTTTGAATATAAAAACTAATGGCAACTTGATAAGTAGTAACAATCTCCCCTTTTGACATTATTTGAGATGTTTGACAAAAACTACTTTCAAAGTCATAACTCAAAAATCTATATACTTTGCAAAATGACTACACTTGACAATATATACAATATTCAATGAAATAGTATATGCATATATACTCCCCTTATCATTATTTTGTATATTACTCAGATTTTGCATGCTCGACTCTATTCTGTGCTTGTGTGCTCTGCTTGCTCTGCATGCTCTGCTCAGTATACTTCCCTGTATACAATACTCAAAATTGTATTACCAAAACTGTATCACTCTCCAAATATAGTTTATTATTCCCCTTATGTAGTGTTACTCCCCTTTTTTGACAAACATCCAAAACTTAATTTCCATCTAGGGGCAGTAACTGATCAAAAATAGATTTATACTTGTTCCGGGCATCGGTGAGTGCGACTAAGAGTGCATCCTTTACACTTCCATTAAAGAATTTTGTGCTTGAATATCAACCAATAGTGATATTAAGCCATCAAGAGTGCTTCCCTCTTGTGTAGTAGATAGGCGTGTAGCTTGGTTAATCTACTCTTGAACTGATGAGAGATGAGGAAGGAATAATGTCTGGAGGGTCATTATATCCATCTTGATCTTATGCTCTTCATTTCTGAGTTCTAACTGTTGAGCCATGAGCTATTGAAGCTTGGTATAAAAATTCTGAATTGAATTAGGCTCGGTGGTCAACTTAGTTGAGAGATCGGTGATCTCTTTCTCAATTGCATCAGTTTTATTCTTGATATCTTTAATGAATAAGGAAAATGTACAAAGTTTCTGAAATAAATAAAGAATATGCTTGAGTTGAGGGGACAACTCAGCAATGAACTTGACAAGCTTTACTTTTCCTATAGCAAGAGCTTTTTGGACCTCTTCTATCATCTTTGCAGTAAGCTCTTTATCTTTTAGCTTGCTCAAGTACTCAGATGCATCAACTCTAGATGTTTCTATTTGAGTAAGGAGTTCATCCAGTTGAATGTGGATGGCTGCATTGGTTGACACTGTTGCTGAAGGTAGCATATCTGTTAGTAGTGTCTTTACCTTCTGTAGTACTTTATTCATCTTTTGAATGGCCAATTTTTTTTCTTGTTCAGCCTTTGCTTTGCATAGTTCACCAAAATCAATAAGTGCTCGCCCTTTTAATTTTGAGATATCCACATTGGGCAACACTATCAGTTTAGTTAAATCAACTTTGAAACTATGCTTTCTCACCTTCTTCTCTTTACCTTTGATCAGTTGTACTAAGACAAGTGCTTGTGAGGCTTACTGACCCTTGGTAGGTTGCTTGGTAGATGCAACACTTTGGTCATTTCCTGTAGCCATTGTGGTGTCCTTGGGTGTCTCGGTACTAGGGGTCTCAGCTGTAACATTTTCAGTGCTTGACGGTGCTTGAGACGTCTGATCTTTAGTTGTATCTTTTGCTGCTTCAAACTTGTGACCTTCAGTGCCTTGTTTTGTATCCTTAGGAGCTTCAGTTGAGACATGTGGCTTGACCGGCAGATAAGGCTAAACTTGTTCTAAGACAGATTCACTAGATACAAGTTTTGCATAGGTAGTTCCTTCAATCATTTCCTATTCCGGTGCTTCTTCATCCATGACATCTTCATCAATTTGAATAGTGTCAGTCGGGTCTTGCTTGGTAGCATCAGGACCTTGCTCGGTGACATCAAGATCTTGCTTGGTGACATCAACAATTTCAACTTGAGATTGTTCACTGATATCCTTTATTTTGAAGATTTCCTGCCACTTGGCTTTTGTCTCATTTTCCACATCAATGTATAGCCCATTCATCAATTTTAAGGCTCTCTGTTTGATAAGAAATTTAGAATTGTATGTTGTCAAATGTTCTTTAATTTCTACTACAGACATATCAGGGAACAGATGGAATAGACTTATTTCTCTTATTTGTTTCTCTGAGTCCATTGCATATTTCCATCTATTATCAATATGTAAGTATAATTCACTCGGAAGTGACTTTACTAGTTCTAATGGAGCTAGCCGAAACTTTAGAAGTGTGCAGATGACAACTTCTTCAATTTGTCACTTCTCATCATTATTCCTAGTCTCATACTTGACATATCTAAATCCTACAAATCCACCATATTCTTTAAGATTGGCACAAATGTTTTCAACACTATGAATATTTACCTTCTTGCTTTTTACAATCTGAAATTTGTTTGCATCATCGTATTCTATATCACTAGACTCTTTTGCCAAAATGAGTCTCCAAGTAGATTTCTTGTAGGTCTTGGTTACCTTGGGCACAATAACACTCTTTTGTTTCTTACTCGGTGATGTAGCTGATGCTCTAGTGTTAGGTCTCTTTGTTGGTGGAGTCGGTAGGGCCTTTGAAAAGTCCTATTTCTTTCTTTTCAAAACTTTACCCTTAGGCAACTCGGTACTTAATGTTATTTTTGCCTCTTGAGCTTCTGATTCCTCTTCGGTAATGGCAAGAGTGTCTTTGACAGGTGTAGAGGAGGATTCTTCTCTGAATTTCTCAGATAAAACCTTTATCATCTTTGTAGCCTTTCTTGTAGCCTTGGGTACTACAATGCTCATTTTTACTTTTTCTTTCACCTCTTCATAAGTTCCATATCTTAGTTCGGTAGCATGCCTTGGCAATGAAAGATAGGCATCAATTTTGCTATTGTGTGATATCATAGTCAATCTCATAACCCATTGGTGGCAAAGATTGAGTCCTTGGTTCAACAACATTTATATAACAGTAATCGGTGTCTACCTCAAAACATATATTATCCTTATATTTCTCTACCAGTTGTGGTGGAATCCGGTACTTGTTGTGCATCTTCTCTTGAAATTTGCTGAAATAGTCATCCATGATATCATTAAAATTATCTCCCAATTTCTTGATAAAATCATTGATTTGATGGGTGATAGGTCAGTGTAGCTCCCAATCTACTTTACTGACTGAGGGAAAGAACTTCTCAAAGTAGAAAAACATGCATACAAGAAGTGAACCAAACTTCAGTGTGTTTGCAGAGTTGTTCTTCTTCGGCTTCCTTATTGTATTCAGGTTCTGAAACAAGTTCTTCAGTAGCACTTCACATAAATCTACTTTCATTCCCTTTTTCACTATTTTGTAGGCTAAGTCAACTACAGCACATGGTACACTATTTTCCCTTGCTGATTGGAAGAAACAGTAACCAATTACTCTAATTGCAAACTTATGTTCTGCATCAGTGACATTGTTCAATTTCAGTCCTCGGTAATCAGATTCTACTCCAGTTAGACTAATTAGCTCCTTCTATGATATCATTTTCTATGCTCATGCATGATCATAGATAGGATACTCGGTGATCACATGAATGATTTCCTTGGTGATTTTGAATGGTTGCTCCTCTAGCCACATAAAATCATCATGAACTCTGCTTAAAACAAACTTAACCCACTAGGGTTTGAACACATGGGGATAGGCTAGGGCTTCAGTTAATCCTTTGATTTTGATATGCTCATACTTGCTATCCATTTTGCCATTGATACAAAGTTCATCATATGTGTCACTAATCTCAACATGACCGAGTTCTTCAACACGACATTTGGTGAAGAATCTAACATCTTCGACTAACAAGACTCAATCTGGGATGAGTGAAAATGCAGTTTTGTCATCCGGTTGAGAGGCGACTTTAGGAGTCAAAGAGTACTTCAGCGAGGGCTTCTCCACATTCTTGACAACTACGGGATCTTGGATCTTGGGCGCCATTGTAGATTTCAGGTAAAAACTTAGCAAACTATCCTTAGGGTTTGATGGTTTACAAATGACTGACACTTCACACTCAGTAGATAATAGCAATTTGACAAGATCGGAAACCAGCTTAATAGTGTGATGAGATTTGATGTAAATACCTTGAAATTCACTCTAAATGAAGTTTGATTGCCTTGATTTTCTCTGCTCTGCTCTCTTGAAAACTTGGTGAATGAAAATGACCGCAAAAATACCTTTAAGTACACAAAATACCTTATCAGGCTCTCTGCGAGTTAGGTCAAAACATTAAATAGACTCGGTTCACCTTTAACCGATTTACTCCCTTTTTTCATTTTAACCGAGTAACCAAATTTCCTTCATTTACCAACTTGATAGGCTTCCTGTATACACCGACTTGACAGGTTTCCTATAAAGTACTTTTGATAGAATTTCAAACTTACTAATGCATCTTAACTATGCAAATTTTAAATTTTGTACATAATAGAATAGGAACTATTATGATTTAACCTTTAGAGAATGTAGTCCCTTCATACCTTTTTTGATTAATTTGGAATAGGTGCACCTAACTCGATAGGTAAGGTGCTTTCTTCATCTGACTTGATTTCCTTCTTTTTCCAAATCATCTTAAATTTTTCTTTTATCTCTTTAGTGTCTCTTCTAGGTTGATCTCTGCAATCTCCAGCTAAATGTCCAACTTTGTGACAATTAAAACATGCCATACCAGGATTTCTCCTTGATCTTCAGTTGTTCATTCCAAACCTTATAAAATAGTTGGCACTAATATGTCCATATCTTCCACAATATTCGTACCATATCCTTGTATTGTAATCCCATGGTACTGCTGTATATTGTCAGTAAGGATCTGTGTGAGTTCTGTAACCTCTAGTGTCTGCTCGGTGTGGACACCGCATGTAGTTCTTTTGCTTAGACCAGCAATTCTTAGTACTATGTCCATATCTATTGTAGTTTCTACAAAACCCTTTGAATTTTGCCTTCTGATAGTTGTTAACAAACTTTGTCCTACATTGATTAGGTGTGTGACCATATTTATTGCAATTGTAACAATATCCATTAGACTTAGTGATATTCAGTTTCTTACCTTTTCTAATCTGGTATATGTTGGTAGTATGACCTTGATTTCCATAGTAGTAGCAAATAGGCTTCTTCCTTTTGATGTTATTCCTATTTCCAGCTTGCTTTGATGATTCTCCTCTCTTGGTAGTATGAATTCCTTTCTCGGTTGATTCTTTTCCTTTGTAACTGAGTCTTGCATCTTTGTTGGGTCTTCTTGTATTTAGTTGCTCATCCAACATCTTTGATGCATCATAACTCTTCTTCAATGTTTCTTTGGATTTCTTCTCTGTTTCAAGTTCATCAGTCAACCTTGATACTTCAAGTTTCAATGCTTGATTTTCATCATTTTTTAGAATTGCTTCATGATGTGCATAACCTAGTTGATCTGTCATATTTTGTTGAATCCTAGTTAACCTTATGATTTCATCATTCTTATCAGATACTAAGACTTCAAGTTGTTGTTTCTCTCTTTGTAGATCTCTTGCTTTATCCTTTGTTGTCCTCAATGCATCTAGGTTTTTAGTCATCTGTGTACTGAAATGTTCATGTTCTCTTTTCATTGCTTTTAGTTGATCAACCAATGCTTTGTTCTTTTCTTTCAACACTCCAATCATTTCTTCAGTTTCTTCAGATATACTGTTCTTAGATGATGTCTCAATTTGTTCCACTAACTCTTTAGAATCTTGCAAGTCATCAGATAATCTTCTTCTTACTTTCAGAGATTTTTGCATTTGCCTTTGCATGTCTGCAATCACTTGATTTGCATGATCCAACTTTTCTTGCAGATACACAATCCTCCGAGATTGTTTATAGCCTTCCATTGATAAGATCTTTCTCTTTAGGTAGTTAAACCCTTTTCCAAGATTCAAGCTCTGATACCAATTGTTAGGCCCAATATGGAAAGCTAATGTACTGAGAGGGGAGGGGTGAATTAGTACTCCAAAATTTTTCTTTAATAATAACCTTACTATTATGATAAATAGAATAGTGGAGTAACATAAAATAAAGTTAAAACAAATAGATAACAATCATACATGATTCACTCCATAACACATATATTTTGGTTACGCAGAAACTCTTGGTTAGAGAGAAAAACTATAGTGGGGATGGCACCCACAACTTCACTACTGCAATAATAAAGAATGCTTGGTTAGAGATACATTTAGCTATTTTTGATAGCTTACCCTGTTAGGAGTAATAAGATCTGTTAGATCTACCTTGCTAAAGGATTTTACAACATTTATTCTGAATGCTGCACCTGGTTAGAGGCTTTACAATTTATAGACTTGGTTAGAGTCTTTTACCCTATTAAAGGTTTCTCTTTCAACTTCACAATATTACAATAAAATCATTACAAACATATGCAACTTTACATCTAAAATGTTATAGTAGATTCTATGTGCTCAGGATAAGATTACCTTGCTTATAGCATACCTTGGTAACTCATATAGTAACTCAGTAAACCCTTCTGTTTACTTTGTTCTTCGACTATTCTCTGAAAAACCTTCTCGGTGACCTCTGTGTCTCTGTAACAGTCTTCCTTCATACATATATGCACTTCAATAATGTTGTATATATAGATCTCTTAAAATGGTGATCTAATTCATTGCTTTGATCTTACAAACAAGATTCCTCGAATGAATAACTAAACAAAATATTTCATTGGTTAGATTGACCTCGCAATCATACACAATCTTCTAGTGCAATTTCCAATGTAATAATGGTTAGATGTGCCTCGATCTTGTAACATGTTTTCATATG
Organism: Cryptomeria japonica; assembly: GCF_030272615.1. Lineage (NCBI taxonomy): Eukaryota > Viridiplantae > Streptophyta > Pinopsida > Cupressales > Cupressaceae > Cryptomeria > Cryptomeria japonica. The sequence continues at coordinate 631,379,570 of NC_081409.1, read as the reverse complement.
CATGTCCAGGTTCAATGTATCTGGTAACATGTTTCACTCGGTGAATATCAACTCAATGTGTTAACTTTACTGCTCGGTAGCCATAAAAAGATACTCGGTAGTTAGCTCAGTGTATACTACATTTTGTGACTTCTTTCTTCTGTAACCAACTAGACTGTGCATACTGACTTCTTTATTTATACCGACTTCTCTGTTTATACCGACTGCATGATTCAGAAGTGCTAACTGACTAGAATATAAAGTATGACTTTGAATATAAAAACTAATGGCAACTTGATAAGTAGTAACATAAATAGGGATGGCACAACACTTCTACCCACTTCCTCAGACCTATCAAGTTCTTCCACAATGTTATTTTGAAGCACAAGACAAATATTGGCTTTTGCAGCCTAGACAAGCCTACCAGTATAGGTCTATCGACATCGGTCTACCAGTTAGTAGCTCTATTTCACTATCTTTTTGGAATTTTCTCTAGATAACACCAAACAACACCCTAAACAAATTTAGGTTTCAGACACCCTTTTGGGATTATTATCACATTGCCAAAGATTGGAATTCCACCCTATTCCTGCACTCTTGAATACCTACTTGGGTCACAGGCCTTATTGATCAGATTAGACTGATTTCACAAAGGAGGTATATGAGAATGGGATCTCAGGAAGGTTCCAACTCTTCATGAAGTTTCTTCTATGTTCAAATACTCCAATTCCATCAATTCAACTCATCATCTCATCACTGTTCATTGTATGCTCAATGAAACTCATCTAATCTAATCTAAACCCTCAACCGGTTTAGACTAGGGCTTGGTGTTAATGTACCAAGCAACTCCTCTGACCTCGCCTCTTTGGAATCTCAAAATACATGTCTCCAACTTGCATTCTACCTATGGCCATTGGATCCCAATGAGTAGATTGTGAGTTAGGTTCATATTTTCATGGTAATCCTTGAAAATGGAGGGTTTCAAACATGAAGAGGATAAAATGCTTATAACTTCCACTAAAATTTACTTCAAGAGGTCAGACCAAATGCATTGGAAGGGTGTTTCTAGGTTAGTTCTAACCAGATCAAAAATTCATCAGTAGATCTCACGCTCTCTACGGATAGTATGAAAAAATATCACTATTATGGTGAAATCAAACTTGTTCTTTTCACTTTCTCCACCAGACTTTACAAAACTCTTGACCCTTTCTTCCTATGGTTGTCCAAGCATATAAACCTTTTACAACATCCATAACCAAATTTTGAATAGTTAGGACTGTTGGAGAAGTAGTTGGCATCCTACCGGCAACTTTGAAAAGTTACTTGACAACAAATGCAACATTTTGCAACTTAGGACAACATCGGTTATTAACCACCTAGACCTTATGGAAACACATACAAGGTCATTATTTGCCATTTTTTAGACTCCAAACACCTAAGACAACATCCTAGACATACTAACATTGTAGAAGTCAGTAAGTCCAAATCGGTAAGAGGTTTTCCTCTGTTGGGCAAACTGGTGAATGCTTTGTGTAAGGAATGTTAGTTAGGGAAGTTGACATCCTCAACTTTTAAGAGCAAATCTTTCTCAGCAGAACATTTGATAGATTTGGTTCATATAGACCTTTGTGGACCAATAAGGACTAGGAGTATTCAAGGTGATCAGTATTTTATGATCTTCACTAATGATTGCTCAATAATTATGTGGATCACATTCTTGAAGGACAAAAAGGAAGCCTTCAGCAAGTTTAAGGTATTCAGGGCCTTAGCTGAAAAGGAAAGTGGAAAGAAGATAAAGTTCTTAAGAATAGATCAAGGTGGTGAATTTACTTGAGAGGAATTCACTAGATATTGTGAAGACAATGGGATTAAGAGGCAACTTTTTGCACCTAGGACACCACAACATAATGGTATTGCAAAGAGGAACAACCGGTTAGTTGTTGAAGCTACAAGAACTATTCTAATACAAGGAGGTGTAGCTAAGACTTTCTAGAGAGAAGCTATCAACACAACTGTCTATACTATGAATCAGATATTGGTTAAAAGAGGTAAGGATAAAACTCCTTATGAATACTTGTACGGTAGATCACTTATTGTCAGTTACTTTAAGATTTTTGGCAGTAAATGTTTTATCAAGAGAGGTGACTATATTGGTAAGTTTGATGCTAAGAGTGATGAAGACAGATTTCTTGGTTACTCCACCAAGAGAAAAGCCTACAAATGTTACAACAACTGAACAAAGAAGATCATTGAAAGTGATAATGTCTAAGTAGAGGTGTCTTGAAGATTCAAGAGAAACTAGTGAGGAGAAGAAGGAAGATGAACCTTACATTATGATTTTGGAGCCAGAACCGGTGAAGCCATAAATTGGTGAAATGAATGTTGGTGCACCAGTTCAACTGAAATAGGTAGATTCTACAGAAGATGAAGATAGTGAGGAAGAAGAACTTGAAGATCATCATCATGTTATTCCAAGGTATGTAAGACTCAATCATAATCCTGATCATATTATTGGAGATAAAGATGCCGGTGTGTTAACCAGAAGAAGAATAAGAGAGAATTCTTGTATGATCTCCACTATTGAGCCAAGAACAACAAAGGAGGATTTTGGAGATGATCACTGGATCAAGTGTATGGAAGAAGAGCTTGACTAGATTGAGAAGAACAATACATGGACCCTAGTACCCAAATTGGTGAACAAAAATGTAATAGGTACTAAATGGGTATTCAGAGATAAACTGAATGAAGATGGAGTAGTAGTCAGAAACAAAGCCAGACTGGTATGCAAAGGTTATGCACATGAAGAAGGAGAAGACTATGGCGAGACATTTGCATGAGTTTCTAGATTGGAAGGTGTTAGGACTCTACTTGCATTTGCAATATATAGAGGTTTCAAAGTATATCAGATGGATGTGAAGTTAGCATTTCTAAATGGAATACTGGAAGAGGAAGTCTACATCGAACAACCAGATGGTTATTTTTTGACTGATGCAAAGGATATGGTGTGCAAACTACACAAGACACTATACAATTTGAAACAAGCACCAAGAGCATGGTATGAAAGACTACATTAACACTTGGTGAAGATAGGTTTTCAGAGAACTAGTGAAGACAACAATATATATCTCAAGACTGAAGGAGATAAGATACTAATTAGTGAGGTATTTGTGGATGATATCATTTTTTGAGGCAATGATGACATGAGTGATGACTTTGCAAATGAGATGAAAAGTGAATTTGAGATGTCTCTGACAAGAGAGATAAAATTTTTCATAGGTTTGCAAATTCAATAGATAAAGAATGGTATCTTTATCACATAATCCAAATATGTGAAAGAGGTATTGAAGACATTTGGAATGAGATACTCTAAACCAGTTGGGACACCAATGGTTACAAACTATAAACTGTCTAAGGAGGATGATGTTGCATCTATGGATGAAAAGGAGTATAGGTCTATGATAGGGAAACTACATTATGTTGTTCACAACAGACCAAATATTTCTCATGCAGTTGGATTAGTTGCCAGATTTCATAACAACCCGAAGGAGACACACATGATAGAAACTAAAAGGATATTCAAATATCTAAAAGGTACTATTGATTATGGATTATGGCATCCATATGCAAGTAACTTTGATTTGAAAGTCTATACAGACATAGACTGGGCAAGAAATGTTGATGATGTTGGCATATGCACACTCCAATGAGACATTGTATGTGATTGAAGGTTTTGTCATTGATGGCAACCTTGCAATCTTATGACATTGGAAAATGCATTATACCAGCATCAACAGATCACACTCTACATCGGCACCGACACAGAAGAAAGGAAGTATACCAGCACAGAGGCCGACATGATTTTGTTACATTATATTTTGTTTATTATTGTAAAAATGTGTAAGCTGACTTGGAAATTTGTAAAATGACTCTTATATATAAAAAATATCATTGTAGACATTTGAGAGGTGAGGTAGAAGCATTAAGGAAAATATTAGGCAGACCTAATGTGCAAAATATAGGACAAGGGGTATATGTAAACAACAGAGCAGGAACCGGTACTGAATTAGGCATTGAAGATGCTATTGTAAAGCAGTACAAGATATTGGATTTGTATAATCCTTATTGTAAGTCAGTGAGACATCCCATTGAGCAGTGAGCTCTAGGCAGTTGGCCTTCCTGCATGTGCAGGACCCTATTGTAAGTAATATTCTCTTATTGGCTAGTGAGTGAATATTGTGGGTCACAAATCCCACCGAGATTTTTCCCAAACCGGGTTTCCTCATTAAAATCTTGTGTTATGGTGTACTTTTCATGTGGATGTTCTTGATTCTATTTAATGCATTATTTCTTGCATATCAGTACAGTGTTATATTATGTTCTGCATGTTTTAAGTTAAGAAATTCTAATTACCGGTCAGATACTGATTCACCCCCCACTCTCAGTATCTATGGGATCCCTAACAATTGGTATCAGAGCCTGCTCCTCTATTATTCAGAAGCCTAACAGCTTGAGGAAGATCTTGACACTGGTAAAGATGGAAAATCTGATGAAGCAACTGGAAGGAGCTCTTACAGACTATGATGCAGAAAAATTGAAAAATATCAAACTAGAAGATGATTTAAGGGCAGCACACGATATCATTCAGGCACTTCAAGAAAATTTTACTGTTGCAAGAAATAAGAGAAGAGAAATTTGTGAAAAATTGCAAAATGAGAATGATGAAAAGGAATCACTTAATGATATGATAAGCAAGTTGAAACAAGAGATCATGACAACAAAAAATGAGATGCAGGATATGACTATGAGATTTTGCAAAGAGATTGAGGATAGGAAGAACAATGAATAAGAATTGACCAGAAGACTAAGTGATGCAACAAATGAGAACATAAGACTTGGCTATGAAAATGACATGTTGAAGATAGATCTGATGCATACTCAGAATGACTCAAATGAATTGATGAGACAAAAAGAAGTCTTAGAAAGAGAACTAGAAACTGCAAATCAACACAAAGAAAAATTCAAGAAAAGCTTAGAGGAACTTGGCACCTTGCTGAAAAATCAAAAACCTAAAGGTGACACTTCTAGAATTGGCTTTGAAGTTGGTGAAAGCTCTAGTACTGCAAATACTCAGGATCACAGCAAACTGGTAAGACAATCTAATGGTTATAAATTCAATGGAAAATGCTTTAATTGTAATAAGTATGGTCATAGAGCAAATGAATGTAGATCTATAAATTATCAGAATATCAACACACCCACCGGTCAATGTTCTAAATGCAAAAAAGCTGGTCACAACTCTGAAAACTGTAGAATGAATGTGAGATGTTATGTTTGTGGAAGATTTGGACATTTATCTAATCAATGTAGGACACAAACCGGCATAGGTAATGGGAAAGCTATTTAGAAGAATAATGTAACTTGTTATGCATGTAACAAGATTGGGCATATTGCTAAATTCTGTAGAAGTAAAGGAACACCGATAGACAACAAAAGTTCTAGCTTGAAAGGTAAAGAAAAAGTTGAAGAGGTTAAGCAAGAATTCTCATAAGCAAGAATTCTCAAAACAATGGATTAGAAAAGGTGATCTAAATATTGGGAATACTCCTCCACTGGTAGAACCAACCAATACTTCACCAGTAGAATAGAGTGATGCTTCACCGGAAGGATAGAGTAGTGCTCCATCGACAGGAAGTTCTTCATCTAATTGAAGAAAATTTCCTTGAGGGTTTGGCAATCTATTGATACATGTGTTATTATTCCCTCAGTTAGAGATAAGAAGTTGGAAATTACTTATGACCGGAAAACAATGTTAAGTGAATACTTAATCGGCATGCAATTAATGTGGTAGATGGCAAAAAGACACTATAAAATTAAGGTTTTGGCTCCATTTCATTTCATCGAGATTTCAAATTTTCAAAGAGCACGAAGACTCCGAGCTAAGGCATTTTGAGCAAGAAGCAAGCACACTCCAAACAATCATCCATCCAAGGAAGTAAAAGGTATTTAATCATGGCATCCACCTCTGCAATTGAATATATAGCAAACCCTACTATTGTTGAAGTGATAAAAAGACCTAGGCCCGTATTTCAGTTAGTTCCCAAGATAGCAAAGAAGGATGATACCTTAGGTGCTTTTTCTCAAATTCCTAAGGGAGTTGTGTATGCTGAAAACCCCAGAATGTACATCCACTGCAACATTGAAGAGTTAGGAGATGATGAAATTAAAACCATGTATAACACCATGATATGTGATAATACCAGCAATGTAAAAGATGAACACAAGATCATTGAGACCCTAGGATTTACAAAGATCCTTAGAATTCCTGAATTTCCAAAGGATGTGATTAGGATAGTTTTGAGCAGGGTACATGGAGAATTTTTCTGGTTAGATGCAATCCATAAGATCACCAAGGAAGCTGTCACAGGGTTACCGACCACTGGTAAGAGACCAGATAAAACCAAGAAGGTTTCCAATGACCTAGTTATAAACCTAACTGGTGCAACATTCGACAAGAGGTCTCTAAGAGTCAATGATGTAAAAGATATCAATGTGAGATTCATCAGTATGATATTAGGGTATAAAGCCACTCATGCTAATAGACTCAATTCAGTTTCAAGTTTATGCATTAAGAGTGCTTATGACATGGTCACAGATAATGCAAAAATTGACATATGTGAATGGTTAAAGGATGAATTAATTGATAACCTTGGAAAGACCAAGAAGGACAAGAAAGGAACTTTCAAATTTGAAAATCTGTTAGTATGTTTGATGCTACACATAACAAAATAGGTTCCTGATATAGGTTACAAAGAACTTGGATATGACATACCGGTAGGAAAACAATTGACTGAACTATTTAATAACATGGGTGAGAACAAGGAAAACAATATTCATGACTTTTTCCAAGCATTAAAGACCAAAATGAAGAAAAGAGTAAGGTTATCAAATAAGATTGTAGACAAATACAAAGATGATATATGCTTTGTCATCAAGAAAGATGAAATTTGGAAGGAAGCGGTCATCCCAAGGAAAGTTTGGGTAACCGAGATGGGCTATGAAATAGATGATCACATAGTTGAAACATATGCTAAAGCACTTCTGGAAGTCCCTAGAGAACCTAAGGAAGAAGTATTTGGCAGTGCAGAAAATATTGAAAGACAAATTCAATCAAAGAAAAGGGTGAAAAAGGTTGAGGCAGTTGTAAGGAAAGGGTCCAAACAAGCAAAAGCCATCAAAGAAGATGTATTGAAGAAAACCGACATAACATAGGATGAGTTAGCAACTCCACTGCCTGAAACTCACCTATCACCGGTAGGTATTTCTTCAGGAAGTGACATGCCTGTAACTTTCAAAAGAGTTGTAAGAAAAAGAGATCGCTCACCGGCAACCACACCCTCGCCTAGGAGGACAAGGCAAAAGAAACAAGCAGTGAGATCTCCGGTTAGAAAGACCACACTAAAGAAGAAACTGACACCCAAGAAGAAGAAAAGGACAAACAAAGACTTGGCCCCTAGTGATATACTGCTCAATGGAATCACATAGGATGGTAAACTAAAGAATATAGAGAAAATATATGACACTCTAATAGTTGATGAGAAAGAACAACTTGAAAATAGTCTTATATTGCACATGGATATGTACAAGAAATTTTTGATGGAAGTAGTCAATGAAATCCCTGATGAATTATTTAAAAGACTAGAGGCAAGAAGATAGGCAGTGATAGAATTGGATAAGAAAATAAAAATTGAAAAGTTACTTGCTGTATATCCGGTAAACTCTCCACAAGAAATTGATGTCCTAATTGCTCAAGCAAACCGGACAATATTTTCTACTGCACACCAACATGTTGCTTTAATGGTAGGAAGAGTTAATGAGGTGACAGAGGAAACAAAAAATGGATGCGATATATTCCTGGTTGAGAAAGAAAAACAAGAAGAGTACAGGAACCCCAAACCTATGAAGGTATATCAGAAAGATAGAGACAAGGGCAAAGGAAAAGTTGGTGGATCACCGAGTATCAAGGTTAGAGACAACTTACCCCCACCTCCTTTGATTACTCCACCGGTAAAAACAACAACTACTGAAGATCAACCGGCAGCCATGAGTATGGATGTAGAGGATAATAATCCTAATCCTGATGTCCTATATACTGTGAATGTTGATACTCAGAAGATCAACATAGTAGTGGACAAAGAGACAACTTATAATTCAAATATGGCTAGTGAGCCTCCGGTAGTAGGGGAAACTGATAAACCGGCAGAAGATAAAGAGAAAAAGGAAGTGACTGAGACACAGACTGAGGCAATGAAACATACAGAGAAACAAACAGAGCTAAAGGCTCTAGAACAACAACAACGGGAACAGGTACATAAGGAAACAGTGCCACCGACAACTAGTGAAGTAGGAAAACCATTGCTTAAAGAAATGCAGACACAAACAGACCTACCAGAGGTCAATACAAGCTTGGTTACTTCCACAGGTACTTAGATTGTTGATTCATCATCAAGCTTCAAATCAACCAATATGACTGAGGTACTACTTGATTCTATTAAGAAAATAACCGACTGCAGCTCACAGGCTTACAAAGCAATTGATGATACCATACTAATTTTGAAGGTAATTGCTCCTAATTGTAATATAGATAAAAAAGATTCTTTAGGACATTTGGATACACTATGTAAATATATCTCAGAAAACATTGAGAAAATAAAAGAAGAGTCAGTAAAGGATAAAGTAGAAGTTGAAAAATAGAAATTCTTTGATGAGGAAATAAAGAAGTGTAATAGAGATTTTGACACACTACTACCGGAATTATGTAATTTGTTGAAAGAGTACAAAAATTTGTACAAAGATACCTGTAAAACAAACTTTTTGACTATAGATACTGATAAGAAAATGAGCAAGGTATAGGATGAGATCAATAAACTTGTAGATAATATTGTCAACTCACCTGATACACTATCAGTTTTTGAGGAGAAGATAACAAATTTTGAGGAAGAACTACACAAATTGGAAAGAGAGAAAGAAAGAATAATAAGTAAGGCAAAACATTTGAGATCTAAACTAAGTCCAAGATTGGACTATCTAGCATCTCTGCAGAAGGAAATTTCTGAGGCACTAGTACAGGGAAGCAAAACACCAGCAGGGCATTTGTAGCATCTCACCAGTACAATGAAAAGAATAGAGACAACAATAAAGGATAGCAAGAAGTTTATGGATAGTATAAACTTGATTTTGGGAGATCTTTTTCAAATTATAACTACCCAGCTACAAGGTTGAGTTTATGAATAGTTGAAACCACAAACTCTACTGACATCTTGACAACCTTTGTCATTGATGCCAAAGGGGGAGCAGTGGGATGAGAAAATTCAAATCACAGACAAGAATCATATGCTTAGGGGGAGCACACACATTTTTGGTAACATTTTTGGACTACACATTTTTGGATACTTTTTGGAATTTCTCATGAGTGTTGCCATCAATGGCAAAGGGGGAGATTGTTGGCATATGCACACTCCAATGAGACATTGTATGTGATTGAAGATTTTGTCATTGATGGCAACCTTGCAATCTTATGACACCTGCAAAGGCATTATACCGACATCAGCAGATCACACTCTCCACCGGCACCGACATAGAAGAAAGGAAGTATATCGACACAGAGGCTGACGGGATTTTTTTATATTATATTTTGTTTATTATTGTAAAAATGTGTAAGCCGACTTGGTAAATTATAAAATGACTCTTATATATAAAAGAGATCATTGTAGAAATTTGAGAGGTGAGGTAGAAGCATTAACGAAAATATTAGGCAGACCTAATGTGCGAAATATAGGTCAAGGGATATATGTAAAGAATAGAGAAAGAACTGATACTGAATCAGGCATTGAAGATGCTATTGTAAAGCAATACAAGATATTGGATTTGTATAATTCTTATTGTAAGTCAGTGAGACTTCCCATTGAGTAGTGAGCTCTAGGTAGTTGGCCTTCCTGCATGTGCAGGCCCCTATTGTAAGTAATATTCTCTTATTGGCCAGTGAGTGAATATTGTGGGTCACAAATCCCACCGAGGTTTTTCCCACACCGAGTTTCCTCGTTAAAATCTTGTGTTGTGGTGTACTTTTCATGTGGATGTTCTTGATTCTGTTTATTGCATTATTTCTTGCATATCGATACACTGTTATATTATGTTCTGCATGTTTTAAGTTAAGAAATTCTAATTACTGGTCAGATTCTGATTCACCCCCCCTCTCAGTATCTACGGGATCCCTAACAGATGACAGGAAGAGTACAACTGAAGGTGCATTCTTTCTTGGAGGAAGGCTTGTATCTTGTAGCAACAAGAAGAAAAGTTGTATATCACAGTCAACTGCTAAAGTTGAATATGTTGCAGCGTATATGAATTCTACCCATGCAATCTTGATGAAACACATTCTGGAAGGTTTTAAGTTGAAGATTACAGAACGGGTAAGGACTTTTGTGATAACATTAGTGCAATAAATATTTGAAAGAACCTAGTGTTGCATGCTAGAACCAAGCATATAGAGCTGAAATATCATTTCTTGAGAGAGGAAGTGCAGAGTAAAGATGTGTTACTGGAGCATGTATCTACTAAGGAACAATTAGCAGATATCTATACTAAACCTCTGCCTAAGGATACTTTTGAGTATCTTAGAGGGGTAAGTGCACAAAGATGGTGGTCAAAAAGGGGGGTATAAGTGGACTCTTTTTTTCTGGAATTAGTGGAACCTGAACTTGGAGGCAAAATTTCAAAGTCATCCACTCAAGATATGAAGATAATCAAAGAACAAATATTGTAGTACTTTGAATATAGTTTCCAAACTACTAAACTTTTTCAAAATTGGATAATATTAAGGGGGTCAAATCCTTCGCACACTAAAAATAGACCATGATTTTTTTTGAAAAACACAACATAGTGTGTTACTACTTACTAAGATTGCCATTAGTCTTATGTTCAAAGTTATTCTATATATTCTATTCAGTTACTTCTATCAAATCTTTCAGTCGGTAAGCACAGTGCAATTGGTTATAGAAGAAAGTAGTCTTAGAGCGTAGTATACACCGAACACTCTACCGAGTAACACTCTATGTCTACCAAGCAACAAGACTGATATACCGAGTGACCACACACCGAGTGAAACGTGTTACCAGATTCACTAAACCTAGGCATATATGGGAAATGTGTTACAAAGATCAAGGAACAAGTAACCACTATCACATTGGAAATTGCACTTAAAGATTGTGTATGATTTTGAGGTCATCTAACCAGTGAAATATTTTGCATGGTTATTCATTCGATAAATCATGTTTGTAAGATCGAAGCATGGACTAGATCACCAACATAAGAGATCTATTTATACAACATGAATTCAGGATTAGATATATGTGCAAGTATATATGTGCATGTGTGTGTGAAGCAAGACATATACAAAAGGGAAAATCATGAGATATCACAGAGTGTTATAAGAAAGGTAATATCATTTTGAGCATATAGAATCTGCTATAACATTTTAGATGTAAAGTTGTAGATAATTTGTAAAGATTTGATTGTGATATTTTGAGTTGTAAGAAAAACCTCTAACAAGGTAAAAGACTCTAACTAAGTCTATAAATTGTAAAGCCTCTAACCAGGTGCAACATTTAGTTTAAGTGTTGAAAAATCCTTTAGCAAGGTAGATCTAACATATCTTGATACTCCTAATAGGGTAAGCTATCAGAAATAGCTAAACATGTAGCTCTAACCAAGCAACCTTTATTATTGCAATAGTGAAGTTGTGGGTGTCATCCCCATCACAGTTTTTCTCTCTAACCAAGAGTTTCTCCGTAACCAAAATATATGTGTTATGGAGTGAATCATGTATGATTGTTATTTATTTATTTTAGCATTATATTATGTTACTGCACTATTCAATTTATGCTTAACAGTAAAGTTATTGTTGAAGAAAAGTTTTGAAGTACTGATTCACCCCTCCCCTCTCAGTATATTAGCTTTCCATATTGGGCCTAACAATTGGTAGTAGAGCTCCAATCTTGGAAAAGGGTTTAACTACCTAAAGAGAAAGATCTTATCAATGGAAGGCTATAAACAATATCAGAGAATTGTATATCTGCAAGAAGAGTCGGATCATGCTTATCAAGTGATTGCAAACATGCAAAGACAAATGCAAAAGTCTCTGAAAGTTAGAAGAAGGTTATCTGATGATTTGCATGACTCTCAAGAGCTAGTGGAACAAATTGAGACATCATTTGAGAATAATATGTTTGAAGAGACTGAAGAAATGATTGAAGTGTTGAAAGAAAAGAACAAAGCATTGACTGATCAGCTAAAAGCAATGAAAAGAGAACATGAGCATTTCAGCACACAGATGACCAAAAATCTTGATGCATTGAGGACAATCGAGGATAAAGTAAGAGATCTAGAAAGAGAGAAACAACAACTTGAAGCATTAGTATCTGAAAAGAATGATGAAATCATAAGATTGACTGGGATTCAACAAAATCTGTCAGATCAACTAGGTTATGCACATCATGAAGCAAATCTAAAAGATGATGAGAATCAAGCATTGAAACTTGAACTATCAAGGTTGACCAATGAACTTGAAATAGAGAAGAAATCCAAAGAAACACTGAAGAAGAGTTATGAAGCACCAAAGATGTTGGATGAGCAACTGAATACAAGAAGATCCAACAAAGATGTAGGACTTGCTTACAAAGGAAAAGACTCTACCGAGAAGGGAATTCATACTACCCAGAGAGGAGAATCATCAAAGCAAGCTGGAATCAAGAAGAACATCAAAAGAAAGAAGCCTATTTGCAACTACTATGGAAATCAAGGTCATACTGCCAACATGTGCTAAATCAGAAAAGATAAGCAACCGAATGTCACTAATTCCAACGATTATTGTTACAATTGCAATAAATATGGTCACACATTTAACCAATGTAGGACAAAGTCTACTAGAAATTATAAGAAGGCAAAATTCAAAGGGTTTTGTAAAAACTGCAATAGATATGGACATAGTGCCGAGAAGTGTTGGTTTAAGAAAAAGAACTATATGTGGTCTGCACACTGAGCAAATACTAGAAGATACCAAACTCACAGAGAACTTAACCGACCATATGCTACAGTACCATGGGATTACAATACAAGGACATGGTGTGAATGTTGTGGAAGATATGGACATATAAGTGCCAACTTCTTTATAAGGTTTGGAATGAACAACCGAAGATCATGGAGAAATCCTGGTACAACATGTTTTCATTGTCACAAAGTTGGACACTTGGCTAGAGATTGCAGAGATCAACCTAGAGGAGACACTGAGGAAATAAAAGAAAAATTACAGATGATTTGGAAAAAGAAGGAAATTGTGTCAAATGAAGAAAGAACCTTACCTATCGAGTTAGGTGCACCTATTCCAAATTAATCAGTAAAGGTATGAAGGGACTGCACTCTCTCAAAGGTCAAATCTTAATAGTTCCTACTTTATTATGTACTTAAGTCAAAATCTGCATAGTTAAAGATGTATTAGTAAGTTTGAAATTCTATCAAAGTCTTTTGAAAGCACTATAAAGGAAACTTGTCAAGTCGGTAACTATAAGAAGCCTATCTAGTCGGTAAATGAAGGAAATCTGGCTACTCAGTTAAAGCAGAAAAAGGAGAGTAAATTAGTTTAGTGGAACCAAGTGCATTTAATGTTTTAACCTAACCTACATGGAGCCCGATAAGGTATATTATGTACTTAAAGCATTTATACGGTCATTTTTCACTTACCAAGTTTTCAAGAGAGCAGAGCAAAGCGATTCCAAGGTGATCAAACCTCCTCTGAAGAGAAATTCAAGGTATTTACATCAATCTCAATGCATTGTTAAGCTGGTTTACCGATCATAGCTGTTGAAGATTTCTGTTTCATATTTGTTAAGAGGAAAAGCATCTATCGTTTGAAAGTTTTCAAACCCTAATGATATTTTGATAATTTCTATCTGAAATTTACAATGGCACTGAAGATCCAAGAACCCGTTGTTGTTAAGAATGTTGAAAAGCCCTCACTAAAATACTCTCTAACTCCCAAAGTAGCATCAAAACTGGATGACAAAACTGCATTTTCACTCATCCCGGATAGAGTTTTACTAGTTGAGGATGTCAAATTCTTCACCAAATGTCGAGTTGAAGAACTAGGTCATGTTGAAATCAAAGACACCCATAATGAATTGTGCACTGATGGGAAATTGGATAGCAAGTATGAGCACATTAAGATCAAGGGATTGACTGGAGCCCTAACCTATCCCAGTGGGTCAAGTTTGTTCTATGCAGAGTTCATGATGATTTCATGTGGTTAGAGGAGAAACCATTCAAAATCACCAAGGAAATCATTCATCTGATCACCAGTTACCCTATGTATGATCATGCTTGAGCTTAGAAGATGATATCACAAAAGGAATTGATCACCTTAACCAGAGTGGAATCCGATTGTAGAGGATTGAAACTGAATAATGTAACTGATGCAGAGCTAAATTTTTCTATTAGAGTGATAGGTTATTGTTTCTTCCAATCGGCAAGGGAAAACATTTTACCCTGTGCAATAGTTGACTTAGCATACAAAATTGTGAAAAAGGGAATGAAAATTGATCTTTGTGAGGTATTGCTGAAAAACCTGTTTGAGAATCTGAACACCATCAGGAAGCCAAAGAAGAACAACTCGACCAATACATTAAAGTTTGGATCACTATTAGTATGCATGTTTTTCTATTTTGAAAAATTCTTTCCAACAGTCGGTAAAGTAGTTTGGGAGCTACACCGACCAGTCACCCATCATATCAATGACTTTATCAAACGTCTAGGTGATAACTTCAATGATCTTATGGATGATTATTTCAGCAAGTTTTAGGAGAAGATGCATAACAGGTATAGAATTCCACCCCAGCTAGTGGAAAAATACAAAGATGACATATGTTTTGAAGTAGACACCGACTACTGCTATGTGAATGTTGTAGAACCAAGAAATCAATCTTTGCCACCTATGGGTTATGAGATTGACTTTGACATCACACAACAACAAATTGATGCATTTCTTACACTACCAAGGCATGCTACTGAGCTGAGGTATGGAACGTATGAATAAGTGAAAGAGAAAGTAAAGATGAGCATTGTAGTACCAAAAGCTACAAGAAAAGCAACAAAGATGATCAAGGCACCATCAGAGAAATTTGGAGAAGGTTCTTCCTCCACACCTATCAAGGGCACACTAGTAATCACCAAGGAGGAATTAGAAGCCCAAGAGGCTGCTATTACACTAAGAACTGAGTTGCCTAAAGGGAAATTTTTGAAGAGGAAGAAATAGAACACATCAAAGGCATCACCGACTCCCTCAGTAAAGCACCCAAACACAAGATCATCTGCAATGTCACTAAGTAAGAAACCAAAGACTGTTGTTGTTCCTAAGGTAACAAAGACCTATAAGAAATCTACTTAGAGACTCATTTTGACTAAAGAGTCCAGTGACACAGAGTCTGAAGATGCTAACAAATTTCAAATTGTTAAGAGTACAAAGGAAAATGTACATAGTGTTGCTAAGTTCTGTACTAACTTAATAGAATATGGTGGATTTGGAGGATTCAGATATGTTAAGTATGAAACCAAATCTGATGATGAGAAGAGACAAATAGAAGAAGCTGTCATCTACACACTTCTAAAATTCTGATTGGTCCCATTGGAAGTATCTAACTCTCTTCCAAAAGAATTATATTTGCATATTGATAACAGGTGGAAATATGCAATGGACTCAGAGAAACAAATTAGAGAAAGAAGTCTAGTACATCTCTTTCCAAACATGTCGGTAGTTGAAATAAAAGAACATCTGACAACTTACCACACAAATTTCCCCATCAAACAAAGAACCTTAAAACTGATGAATGGTTTGTATATTGAAGTGGAGAAAGAGACCAAGGAAAAATGGCAGGAAATCTTTAGAATCAAGGCTACTGGTGAGCAAGCTGAAGTAGAAATAGTTGATGTCACCGAGCAAAATCTTGATGTCACCGAGCAAGACCTTGCTGACACCATACAAATTGATGAAGACATCATGGACATCGAGGCACCTGAATAGGAAATGATAGAAGGCAATGCCTATGCAAAACTGGTATCCAGTGAGTCAGTTTTGGAACAAGTTCAACCCTATCCTCCGTTCACTCATTTTGCTGCAACCGAGGCCCCTCAAGATATTGAACAAGATGTAGAGGTTCACAAGTCTACACAAGGAGAAGCTACTCCTCAGGCCACCGGGGAACAAACCTCTCAAGATCCTCCTAACACTAAAAATGTTGCAACTGAGACCTCGAGCACTGAACCACCGAAGGACTTAGCAAAGGCTAAATAAACTGACAAAAGTGTTGCCTCCACTGAGCAACCTACCGAGGATCCACAAGCCTCCCAAGCTATTGTATTGGTTCAACTGGCCAAATCTCAAGAAAAGAAGATGAAAAAGAATAATTTCAAGGTAGATATATCGAAACCAATAGTATTGCCCAATGTAGACATATCAAAATTAAAAGGGCAAGCACTCATTGAATTTGGTGAACTATGCAAAGAAAAGGGCGAACAGGAAAAACAAATGGCCATACAAAAGAAAAATAAAGTACTTCAGAAGGTAAAGACACTATTATCCTATATGCTACCTGCAGCTATAGTGTCAACAGATGCAACCATCCATATTCAACTGGATGAACTCCTCAATTAGATAGAGACATCTGGAGTAGATGCATCTGAATATTTGAGCAAGTTAAAGGACAAAGAGCTCACTGCAAAAATGATTGAAGAGGTACAGAAAGCTATTGCTATTGGCAAAGTTAAACTTGTCAAATTTATTGCTGAGTTGTCCCCTCAACTCAAGCACATTCTTTATTTATTTTAGAAACTCTGTACATTCTCTTTATTAAAGATATCAAAAATAAAATAGAAGCAATTGAGAAAGAGATCACCGATCTCTCAAATAAGTTGACCACCGAGCCCAATTCTGTTTAGAATTTTTATACAAAGTTACAACAGCTCATGGCTCAACAATTGGAACTCAGGAATGAAGAGCACAAAATAAGGATGGACATTATGACTCTTCAGACCTTATTCATTCCACACTTGTCCTCCATTCAAGAACAGATGAACCGAGCCACTTACCTATCTACTACACAAGAGGGAAGCACATTAGATGGCTTAATTTCTCTATTGGCTGACATTCAAGCACATAATTCTTTAATGGACAGTGTCAAAGATGCACTCTCTGTCACACTCACCAAAGTAAGGACAAAGTATAAATCCATTTTTGACCAGTTGCCTCTGCCAAATGATAACTAACTTTTGATGTTTGTCAAAAAGGGGAAGTATAGTATCAAAGTATACAGGGGGAGTATACCGAGTAGTGAACAGAGCAGTAAGCAAAGAACAAGAGCAACACACAGAACATTGATCACCGAGAATGCAAAATCAAAGTTATGTACATTATATTGATAAGGGGAGTATATCTGGATATACTATTTCATTGACAAATGTATATATTGTCAGTTACAAATTTTGCAAGTATATAGATTTTTGAGTTATAACTTTGAAAGTAGTTTTTGTCAAACATCTCAACTAATGTCAAAAGGGGAGATTGTTACTACTTACTAAGATTGCCATTAGTCTTATGTTCAAAGTTATTCTATATATTCTAGTCGGTTACTTCTACCAAATCTTTCAGTCAGTAAGCACAGTGCAGTTGGTTATAGAAGAAAGTAGTCTCAGAGCGTAGTATACATCGAACACTCTACCGAGTAACACTCTATGTCTACCGAGCAACAATAATGATATACCAAGTGAACACACACCGAGTGAAATGTGTTACCAGATTCACTGAACCTGGACATATATGGGAAACGTGTTACAAAGATCAAGGAACAAGTAACCATTATCACATTGGAAATTGCACTTAAAGATTGTGTATGATTTTGAGGTCATCTAACCAATGAAATATTTTGCATGGTTTTTCATTCGAGAAATCATGTTTGTAAGATCGAAGCATGGACTAGATCACTAACATAAGAGATCTATTTATACAACATGAATTCAGGATTAGATATATGTGCAAGTATATATGTGAATGTGTGTGTGAAGCAAAACATATACAAAAAGGAAAATCATGAGATATCACAGAGTGTTATGACTGTTATAGTTGATAGAGAAACACAAAGGTCACCATGAAGGATTTCAGAGAACAGTCAAGGAACAGAGTAAACAGAAGGGTTTACCGAGTTAATATATGGATTACCGAGTTATGCTATAAGCAAGGTTATATCATTTTGAGCACATAGAATCTGCTATAACATTTCAGATGTAAAGTTGTAGATAATTTGTAAAGATTTGATTGTAATATTTTGAGTTGTAAGAAAAACCTCTAACAAGGTAAAAGACTCTAACTAAGTCTATAAATTGTAAAGCCTCTAACTAGGTGCAACATTTAGTTTAAGTGTTGTAAAATCCTTTAGCAAGGTAGATCTAACAGATCTTGATACTCCTAATAGGGTAAGCTATCAAAAATAGCTAAACATGTAGCTCTAACCGAGCAACCTTTATTATTGTAGTAGTGAAGTTGTGGGTGTCATCCCCACCGTAGTTTTCCTCTCTAACCAAGAGTTTCTGCATAACCAAAATATATGTGTTATGGAGTGAATCATGTATGATTGTTATTTATTTGTTTTAGAATTATATTGTGTTACTACACTATTCAGTCTATGCTTAACAGTAAAGTTATTATTGAAGAAAAGTTTTGAAGTACTGATTCACCCCTCCCCTCTCAGTACATTAGCTTTCCATATTGGGCCTAACATAGTGTTTGACATGCACATCAAAAAATTCATAGTTAGATTTAGTATTTTGACAAATCCTTTGGTAGAAAGATAGTTAAGAGTGAGCACTAGAAGATGTGTATTTTTTTGTAATTTTTTGTTGAGTATTTTATTTTTTAATGATTTTTCCAATCAAGCACATCCCAAAAATTAGGTACCTATTCATGTGCGAAGCATAAGTTGCACTAAACAAATAGAAAATACATTTTTTTTTTAAGTTGTAAAGAATCAAGTGTACTACAATAATATATAAAGTTTTATAAATTTGGATAAGTATATCAAGAGTTATAAAAAAAATGGTGCACCTATGTCTGTGAGAACTATGGAGACACTGGTAAAAGAAATTCAATAATAATGTTATTGTTGTTCAAATTTTAAAAAAATTATATGCTTAGAAAGCTCAGAAGATGGGTGAAAATATAGTGGAAATTTTATAAATACCCACTTGATGAAGTGTAAACTTGATGATGACAAAGTCAATAAACCAAGTTGATAAAATAAAACACGTCAAAAATGAGGGAAATGGAGGGAAATAAAACTTCTAAACTGTACCTTTGTCATCCAGGCCTATTTCCAAACCTAAATAGTCAAAACCGCATATGGGGTACTTATAGTATAAAAAGTGTGTACGGGGTACTTATG
Organism: Cryptomeria japonica; assembly: GCF_030272615.1. NCBI lineage: Eukaryota > Viridiplantae > Streptophyta > Pinopsida > Cupressales > Cupressaceae > Cryptomeria > Cryptomeria japonica. The sequence goes on along the minus strand of NC_081409.1, from coordinate 631,360,056 downwards.
GTGTAAGAAGCGCATACGCGCTATGTTTACTATAAATAGCGCGTACATGTCAAGTTTGTTTAAATTTTGGGTGTGTGTATAATATGATATTGTATATATAATATGTATATAATAATATATAATATATTAAGTATATATACACACATATAAGTGTATTTTCTCCCCCTCTCAAGAGCATACAAGGTCTCTCTCTCTCTCTCTCTCTCTCTCTCCATCTCCCTCTCTCTCTCTCCCTCTCTCCCCTCCTCCCTTCCTCCATATCCCATTCCTCTCTTTCTCCCTCTCTCCCCTTCTCCCTTCCTCCATACCTCATCCCTCTCTCTCTTCTTCTCTCCCTCCCTCCCTCCATACCCCACTACAACTGTGTCTACACTTCTATAGAAGTAAGTGATTTTATTTCTTGTCTGCAACTTCCTCTTTGATTTTTATTGTGTATGCTCTCCTAAGAAAATTTAGTGATGGCTTTGTGTGTGTATATTGAATAGGAGGAAGAAGGGTTTGAAATTGAACCATGGGTGCATTATCGTGACAAACAAGGAAACCTGCAGCAATATTCTTCTCGAATGTGTTTTTAATGAATAGAGTAGATGTGGAAAATAGTGTCAACAAAGAAAATTGATGAGTCAGAGTACCTGCAATATGTTTTCCAGAAGGAAACAACCGGTAGGAAGAGAAAGAGGGAGAGTAACACAAATGATGTCCTAGAGAATGATAGTGGTGGGTATGCGAGAGTTCCCATGTTGTTACACAATGCCTGTCACCTAAAGAGATTAAATTTTGTTGTAAGCATGGCAATGGTAGTATATAATGATCATAACTTGTCAAAAGGCTTGGAAGGGTACATACCCATGAAAGAAATCAAGTGTGTAATTCCTATAGTCACAATCAAGATCCGTCCTATAACCTTGCAAATTTAATAGCATCATATGCTTTATAAAGGTAGTACTCTTAGGGTTGGGTCAAGCTCTTACACATGTTTTTTAGTGAAGCCTCATTGTTTGTTCGCTTGGAGTCTCTCTTATGCTGACAATGGTTTAACTTAGCTATATCAAAACTAAACTATTGATGTTCTATTCATAACTTTCAAATAATATATCACTTTATTAGCCCACCATATGACCCCTTAGGTGTCATTAGAGGTCATATTGTTTCTTAAGAGGTCATATGATGTTATGTGACCCCTTAAGACACCATATGACCCCTTAAGACATCATACGACCCATAACAACACCATATGGTGTCCTAAGGGGTCATAAGTGACCCCTCGGGACATCATACGACCCATAACAACACCATATGGTGTTCTATAGGGTCATATGGTGTTCTATGATCCCCCTTAGGACACTATTTGGTGTTGTTATTGGTCCTATGATGTGCTAAGGGATCATATAGTGTCATATGACCCCTTAAGACACCCTATGACCCCTTGGATATTGTTAGGGGTCATGTTGTGTTCTAAGGGTCATATAGTGTCTTATGACCCCTTACGACACCGTATGGTGTTGTTATGTGTCTTATGGTGTCCTATGACCCTTAGGACACCTTATGACCCCTTAGGACACCACATGGTGTTGTTAGGGGTCATATGGTGTTATTAGGGGTCATATGGTCTCCAACGACCCCTTAGGACACCGTTTGGTCCCTTAGGAATCCATATGGTGTTGTTATGGTCTCTCTCTCTCTCTCTCTCTCTCTCTCTCTCTACCTTCCCTCCCTCCCCCTTCTCTCCTCCATACACCTTCTTCTCTCCCTCCCTTCCCCTCCCTTTCTCCATCTACCTCCTTCCCTCCCTCTCCCTCTCTCTCTCTCTCGCCATCTACCTCCTTCCCTCCCTACCCCCCACCTCTCTCTCTCTCTCTCTCTCTCTCCCTTTCCCCCCCTCTCTCTCTCTCTCTCTCTCTCTCCCTTTCCCTCTCTCTCTCTCTCTCTCTCTCTCTCTCTCTCTCTCTCTCTCTCTCTCTCTCTCCATCTACCTCCTTCCCTCCCTCCCCCCTCTCTCTCCCTCTCTCCCTCTCCCTCCTTACCTCTCTCTCTCTCTCTCTATTCCTCTCCCTCCCCCCTCCTTCTCTCCCTCTCTCCCTCCCTCCCTTCTACCCCCTCCTCTCTCCCTTCCCTCTCTCTCTCTCTCTCTCTCTCTCCCCCTTCCCCCTCCTTCTTCTCTCCCTCTCTCCCTTCTTCCCTCTCTCTCCCTCTCTTCCTCTCTCTCTTTGTCTCCCTCCCTCTACCTCTCTCTCCCTCCCTCCCCTCTCTCTCTCTCTCTATTCCTCTCCCTCCCCCTCCTTCTCTCCCTCCCTCCCTTTCACCCCCCTTCTCTCTCTCTCTCTCTCTCTCTCTCTCTCTCTCTCTCTCTCTCTCTCTCTCTCTCTCTCTCTCTCTCTCCTCCCTCCCTCCCTCTCTTTTCATTCACATTTTTTCTACTACAAATAGCGTGTACAGGGTACTGAACCTATTAGTTCACTGCCCTACCATAAATTTTTTAAGGTGTAGGAGTGCGTACGTGGTACTTATTACTTGTAAGTGCGTACATGGTACTTATTACTTGTAAGCGGGTATGGGGTACTGACCCTATTAGTTCGCTACCCTGCCATAACATTTTTTAGGCTTAGGAGCGTGTACATGCTACTTATTAGTACAGAATGAAAAAAAAATATCATTGGGCTTGCCAACATTTTATGGACTAACAAAGTGCACACGGTTATTAATATAGCATGTACGGGGTACCTAGACATAGTTTTAGTTGCCCAAGAGCCTCAATGGCCTCAAAAGAAGTTTTTGAGGTCGTTGAAGGCCCCACTGCAACTGTGTCTGCACTTCTACCACTTTTTTATACATAGAAGTAAGTGATTTTTTTGGTTTTGCATGATTTCAAATGATTGAATTGTTGTTCTTATTAGTTTTATCAATATTATTGTGATTGTTTAATAGTTTGATTTAAAAAAATAATGATAAGATGCATATTTATGGTTATTTGTTTGTTTATGAACTTTTGTTTACATATATATGTAATATGATTCCATTCAGGACAACCGATATCAACCATGGGAAAGAACAAGCGAGGAACGATGGAACAACGAGAGGCTGAAAAGGAAAGCCAAAGGCGGTGTATGAAGAAATTACGTGACATAAGAACAATAGGAGAAGAAGGTATGTCATCCTCAAAATCTCAATTCTATTTACCAAACGAACATAATGCACCTAATACAATTGAAGAAGAGACATTTGATTTACCATATGAACCTAATGCAATTGAAGAAGATACCACATTAAATAATCAATTAAATGATGAAAATACACCTTCTCTATTTGATGAATTGAATGTACATAATGCACCGATGTTAACACCTCCTAGAATCATTTGTAGGAAACCAAAGTATCTAATTGACATTGATGAGAATATATTGAAGCCAATGCCCAATAAAATGAATGAATGAACTTGTAGGAGAATGGTTAAAAGAATATGGCAAAACTATTTTGAAAGTTTAAATTAAACTGCAAGATGTCAATTAATTGTTCAAATTATTGAAACTTTGAATTTTAGAGAGACAATGAAAATTCTAGGCCTAAAATCATCTAAAAGTAATAGTGAAAGAACTATTGTGAGAAATCTATTTGATGCATACAAAGATATTGGCTCAAAATCACGTACTAAAGATTCTAAAGCTACTCGATGTGTCATTACATCAACCATAATGAGCAAGAAAATAAAAAAAGATCATTTGATAAGAAAAACAAGTAAGTCATTAAATGTTAGTGGAACAACATTAAGTAAAACATTAAAGAGGATGGAAAAAATAGAGGAACCTAACAATAATTCTCTTTGGGTATTCTTGGGTAGACTACCACGCAAAGACAAGGTTGTTGTTGATGCACTAAGAACATTAATTGAATTTTTTTGGCATGACAACACAAGAGTTTCAACCAACCAAAGAGATGTTGTTAGAAGGCGAATCGGGTCTACAAATCATGAGCCACATGCCAAACACTATTTGGATATGAATCAAACTTAATTTTATGAAAGATTCCTTCAAAAGTTTCCTCAAATAAGAATTTCTCAAAGATTTTTTGAAATGGAAAAACCTTTTTATATTAAGATTAATCATGTATGCACCAAGTGTTGTTGTAGGATTCATATTGAATTTTCCATGCACTATGATATTTTTTCGTCATATTTCTTCTACTTTGAAAACTAACAATGTTTTGCAGGAATGCAATATACAAGCACCTCCTAAGTCGGTAAGAGAATTTATTTCAAGTGTGCTATGTACTAAACATAATGGCTGCATTTATTATAAGATGCCTTGTTTGGAAGGTTCTTGTGCTATATGTGGTTGTTTGTAACGTTTATCAAGATGCGTACATTTGAAGAGAGCACATGAAATTGGTACGAAACTAGTTTCTTTCAGAAAATACAAGACAGTCACATATGGAGTTAAAGATGGAAAAGATTTGAAGAGATGTGAGCTAGTGAAAAATGATAAATGTGTAGCTGAATTTATGAAAATGTTTCAAGAGAAACTAGTTTATGAGTACATAATGCATACACATAGAGCTCGATGGTTAGATGAGCAATTCAAGTTATGTAAGGACACATTTCCTCTTGGCACCATTGTCTCTATCGTTGATTTCGCTGAAAATTATACACTACAACCTCAAAATGAAGTGCAATCTATGTATTATCATTCTACACAAGTTTTTTTTTTTGTACACATAGCATTCATGCATGTAGATGATAGTACAGAGGAGGATAGAAAGGTTGTAAGAGAGTATCACTTCTACATAAGTGATGATCATACTCATTCATCAGAGTTTGTACAAGTATGCTTTAAATTTTTCTATGATAATTTAAGGGAAAGGAACATACGATACAACCGACACTTAATATGGTCAGATAATTGCACCACACAATTCAAGAATGCAAGGATGATTTATTGGTTGACAAGGATGCATATGACAAGCCATGTACAACATTTTTGGAATTTCATTGAGGATGGACATGGTAAGGGAGAGCACGATGGTGCAGGAGAATGTGTAAAAAGAACCCTAGCTAGAGAAGAATTGAAGTACGAAGGTGGTGTTGAGTTGATAGATGTAGAAACAATTGTGTGATGGTGTAAGTCTACAATGGGTCCAAGTAATCTAGGTACGTCAATGGTTCATAGATATTTTTGGTTGATCACTGATTCTAACATTGAAAGTTTTCTAGATTGTTGTACAGTTGCAGGATCGAGTGACATGCACTCATTTATGAGTTCAAATTCAAGTTCACTAGTAATTTATATGAGACAGATGGTATGTTTTTTCTCTTCATGCATGTGTTGTTTGTGGGAAGAATGTGAATCACAAGATTGGGTTGACAAATGGTCTTGTAGACCATTGGTTCCCATTAATACATATCAAATTCCCAAAGCACTACAATTGAGATAGATGGAGACATTAGTGGATTTTGACCATGTATTTGACCTAGTGGATTCAGGTGATTTTTTGAGTTAATTTTTTTGCAAGTATTCTTTTTGGTTCATTTTGTTGTACATCATAATTTATTTTTGGTATTAATTAACACTTTATAAAATGCAAGTCATGTGTATGAAGTTGTTTCAAAAGAGAACAATGAAAAAGGAACAAATTACTATTTGTGTTGTTGTGTTGAGCCAAAAAGAAAATTGACAACCACAATCATTGACGGAGAGGGTATTGAGTACCCAATAGGGTCTATTGTCGTGATAGGAACATGGCTTAGGAGATACCCTATCAAGAATTTTGATGTTTGGTTGTTCGAGGACTTTGAAACACACAAACATATTCTTCATTTCTCTAACCTTGTTGTTGCAACAAATTTGATGAAGTATCATGGTAGACCTCATAACAAGATTTTATGGAAATTTCATGAATTTGACCATGAGGCAATACTTGACACAATACGGGTTAGAGTCGATCCTGAAGGCTCACTTGATTGATTCTACAATTCAGAGTAGAATGATTTTGAGAATTTTGTATAAATCATCGATGAATTGTTCTATATTTGTTTTTTGTATATATAAATTCCCATGAGCCGATTTTAACATGTTTAGGGGCATAATTTTGTATATTTAAATGACAATGAGCTGATTTGTACATATGTACATGCCAAATTTTGTATAAAATCCCATGAGATGATTCATAAGACATTTTTTTGTATAATCAAATAGCCAACAGCTGATTTGATCATATTTAGGGGCAAATTTTTGAATAATATGTGACAATGTTTTGTGACTATTTTTTGTGTCAATGTTTTGTGACTATGTTTTGAGTATATGTGATGTTATAAGGTCAATCATGAGCATTCTTGATTCTTGTATAATCATGGAGAATTATTTGAGTCATTATCGGGTCATAGGGGTCATAGATTGAGACTAGATACAATTTGAGAAAAAATTATCATTATTGTCAAAAAAACATGTCAAAAATATTGTCAAGCAACTTGTACATTGCACCAGTAGGGTATGACTATTGACGTTCCGACGCTTTGGGATGCAAGACAGGGGCATGCGTAGCATAAAATTTCCCACCCGAATGCGGTTGTGACGTCGGTTTGTGCACACGACAAACTGAATCAATTCTAGCCAATCCTGCAACTTTGCATTGCATGCAATTGATGATTTTTGCAGCAGGCGAAAAAATGCTATGGAATGAAAATGGCTCTGAGTCATAAAAAATAGAGATAGGCCATTGTAGAGGAGCCTCACGTGATCCTGTTGGTCACAAATTCTGATTTCCCTCTTACCCTCTTGTAAGAAAATGAATAACTCTGTCTGCATAGGAAGAGATCAGGGAAATAGAACTCAAGAACAACATATAACAAGGTTTGAGAACCTTCTACACTTTGAACTTGTCTGAATCTCAAGTGGGTATACCTTTTGTGAATAAATTCACACTTTCAAATAGAGATCCACATTCAACCAATGCATGAAAACCAATGGACCTCATCACCTTTGCAAATACTTGAAAACATTTGAAAAGAATATGCGTTTATCTTCAATATTGATCACCAAGAAGGTTATGGAACCTAGAAAAACTATACCAGTGCCTTATCCTAGGCTTCAGAGTCACCTAAGCTATACAAGAATTCAGAATTTGGACATTTCAATACATTCCATCACTTCAACTTCATTAACTTAATATATGCCTGACATATATGTAAGTTTTTCCTTTATGCTAAACCTATTCATCAAATTCAAGCAGAAAACACTATTGATTCACTAAAAGAGGGGTTCTACATATATTTAATTCCTCCCCTTGAGAGAACAACCTAGAATACCTCTACAAGATTGCCTTGCAATCCCCATTCAATCAAATAACCTTTGATTATTTAGAAGAACACAGTAAATCAATAAATGCATGCAAGAAGACAACAAAAATGTGAGCTCAAAATGATTTGGTCTGTATATTGATATCCATCATCAAATTCTACATCTAACTCAGAGTAATCTCTCAAATCTAGAAAAGGGGCCCCCAAATATATTTTTCCAAAGGTTTCTTACAATATTCTTGAGATCCTCACAAATGAGAAGAAATTGGAAATATGAAGAGGAGGGAAAAATTAGGTCTGCAATTGAAATTGCCAAGTGTCTCCTCTTAAACTGAATTTCATTCCCATGGAAACTGCTTCCAAAATATCTCACATTTGCCAAAATTAACTTCATAATCAGATTCCTCACTCCAAGAGCTTTCTGAAAACATATAACACTTTATATTTTGGCCAAAATTTAGACCCTGGGTGAATTAATTCCCCAATGTGCACCATCATATAAATTTTTCGAAATTTAATATAGTTAAAACTATATCATTTATTCATTTTAATTTTGATTTTTGCCTCCATATGTGCTCTGACGCTTTGCCATGTGGTGATCTTTGATTGGGCCATGGGGTTGACCAGACGCCTCCTGGGATGACACCTCATCTTTTGCCACCTGTCGGCCACGTCATCGCCACTAGGCTACCTGCTTGTATGCCACTTCATTGCCACATCATCGCCACCTCACCGAGACCCACCTGCTGGACCATTGACTGTGCCCGCCACCTGTGTGCCACCTGGTTTTCGCAACTTCACAGGGTTTATCTAGCATGCATCTTCCCTTTGCAAAATAGCGCGCACCGTTGATCCATCTCGAACCTGCTCACTCGTTAACCCGACCTTTCTCTACAAAATTCCACATGTCTGCCTTGGGAAGCATGCCTATGTGGGGTCCACTTGGTCGTTGCTCAGTCACCTCCTCCATCACCTCGAGATGCATGCTCATGCATGGGCCCACCTTGGGCGCCCATAGGCACCATCCGTCAAAAGCCTTTATGGCTTAGACATATTACTACTGTGTGTTCTTGCATATAAACATTTAAAAATACCACTTCCTAGCCAATGTGGGATAAAGCTATTTGCCTGTAGCTGGACTTTTGAAAGCTTTTTTCTAAGTCTTTTCATGGCGATTTTTGCCTGGGGGTTTCAATGCTACAACCACGCAGAGGGAAAACACCAAGGTTGTGGCATTAAGAAATATACCTGCTGGTGAAATGTGATTAAACTTTAATGCCTCCCAAACTCCTCCATTTCCACACAAAGAAAACCACGCCATAACAGGGAGGAGTTGCTAGCAAAAAATGTGGAATGTTAGCTTTACATCTGCTAACTTTATTGGCTTGAAATTTCTTTGGTGCCATTTTACTTTTCATGGCTGGCCAAAGAGGATTTTGACTGAGTGTAGAGCTTAATCTTACACTTGTAAACTGCATTTTTTTGAAATTTTAATTGAAATCCTCCATATTCTACATTTGGTCTTGGAAATATCATGCCTTAGCTTGCCATGCATAGGAGAGATGGGCAAAGGTTGTGAATAAAACATTACATCTGCTAATTGCATTTGTTTGGGAGTTTTAAATTTCACTCCTAGCCATCACACATAGCAAGGAGAATGCTGGGAAGGTTGTGGAATTTGGCTTTACACCAACCAAAGGCATTTGCTGGGAAGTTCACCATGGGGCTACTGTATATGAGAGGAAGGAATGGCAATTTTCATTTGCCAGAACATTCATGATGCCCTCTTTCAACTTCTATGCTGCCATTGGAGGGAAGACATTGCAATTTAATTGCATTTACTATTCACTATGCTGCCCATTTACCACTTTGTTGAAGGTTCTAATCCATCAATTGGATTTGCTGAGAGTTTTTTAATGGCTTCCTAAATCAGTCCATGCATTATTGGGTAATATGGCATCTCATTCGAAAAATGGCCCACAACATCTAGTTCATCAAACACTTTTTTTTTTTTTAAATGGCTTATACATTTTCATTTCAAATATATATCCATCAATCCATAAACAACAAGTACACTGAAGTCGCCTCTCTCCATCCTACTAGTGAATTACAGTCGAGCTGACATTGATATACATTACTCTGAATTAAGACCACTTTGCCATGAAATTAATGCATGAGCATGAGCCAGATCGGGCCCCAAAGTGGGTCCGACTAAAAAAAATTTCGTTTTCAAGCTACTGACCTCTGGAATATTTTCATGGACCTCAAACATACCTCTGGGAATGATCGGCATCATTTTCGGATCATTAATCCGCATTTTACAACCTTCAGGCGATTACGCCACAATTTTCGCATTTAATTGCGAAGACGTAATTTTCAAACCTGTCAAAACACCTTTTTGGAGCTCGCCATCTGATAGGCGTGTACTCTGATATACAAGGATGAATTCTACCAAATGGTTTCTCAAGACGAGTCCCGAGCGAGGAGATATTAATTTCCGAAAATGCCCAACTGGCTTTGTCGACACTGTGGACCTGATGAAGTCAATGTCCTGGCAACACATGATGCCTTTCTCAAAAATATCAAACGACCTTCGTAGGCCCTCAAATTTGAAACATAGGCACCTTAAAATACATATTAAAACTTGGAAATCTCAGTTCAATCACCAGACTGACAGGATGCAAATGGTGCACTCACCAAAATGGCTACATTAACTGATATAACACTGGAGTGCGGATAACTGAATTTGATGGCAAAATGAGCTCTTTTGAAAACCGATCAAATGGATTGATAAAGGATTGAAATTTGAAACGTAGCTCATCATTTATACTGAAATCAACCTAGAAGAAACACTTTGGCATGACGCTTACTGAGGCAATTTTTACAATTGTGCGAAACAGGGCTCCGACTAGCTGTCGAAACAGGGACTTGCCAAAACACACAAACTACAAACGGATTCGGCTTTGAAAACTGAGCAAATGGATTCGTCAAGACTTGAAATATAATTGAATCCATTTTGAATTTCTCCATGATGATCAACAGGGCAAAAGATGTAATTGCTCAAAGAAGGCTACTCAATAAAATCTCCATTTGTGCCTAAAATGCACTTCCAACTCACCCCTCAAAATGGGTACCTCATAAACTTATCCAAATTGAATTCTAAAAGTTGCACATCACTGAATAGGCCAAATGAAAGGTGTGGGACATGAATCCCAAGCCTTACCCTCTGAAAATCAACTGGCTCCATTTTACCCCCTTGCTAACTAGGCCATTCAAATTGACTTATTTGAAGATGCTCGGAGATGAAAAGAAAAAATCTGAAATAGGCCTACAAACTTTGACTCAATTTTAATCAGTCCCAACAAACCTCACAGGTTAAAATGGATTGATCATATATGTCCTGGATTGGAAGAAACAGTCCATCAAATTTTGACAAATTTTTGGACTCAGGACACTTGAGAGATCGCACCGGTAGTATATGACTCTCAACGTTCCAGCGCTTTGGGATGCACAACATGGGAATGCGCAGTGTAAAACATCCCACCTGGATGTGCTTGTGATGTCGATTTGTGCACACGATGAACCCAATCAATTCTAGCCAATCCTGAAACTTTGCATTGCATGCAACTAACGGTTCTTGCAGCAGGCGAAAAAATGCTACCAATTAAAAGTGGCTCTGAGTCGTCAAAAAATGAGATAGGACATTGTCGAGGAGCCTCACATAACCCCACATGTCAAATAGATCGATCATATGTGTATTGGAAGAAATAGTCCATCAAAGTTTGACAATTTTTTGGACTTAGGGCATTTGAGAGATCGCACCGGTAGGTTATGACTCTCGATGTTCTGACACTTTGGGATGTATGACAAAGGCATGCCTAGCATAAACGTGCCCACTTGGACACACTCGTGACATCGGTTTGTGCACACAACGAACCCAATCAATTCTAGCCAATCCTGCATTTTTTGCATTGCATGCAACTGACGGTTTAGCAGCAAGCAAAAAATACTACCAATTGAAAATGGCTCTGAGTCATCAAAAATGGAGATAGGTGATTGTATAGGAGTCTCACATGACACCATAAGATCAAACGGATCGATCATATGTGTCCTGGATTGGAAGAAACAGTCCATCAAAGTTTGACAATTTTTTGGACTCATAATACTTGAGAGATCGCACCAGTAGGGTATGACTCTCGATGTTTTGATGCTTTGGGATGCACAACAGAGACATTCCTAGTGTAAACCTACCCACCTAGACATGCTCATGACATCATTTTGTGCACACAACGAATTGAATCAATTCTAGCCAATCCAGCAACTTTGCATTGCATGCAATTGATGGTTTTTGTAGCAAGCAAAAAAATGCTACCAATTGAAAATAGCTCTGAGTCATCAAATAATGAGATAGGCCATTGTAGAGGAGCCTCAAGCGATCCCACAAGTTTAAACAGATAGATCATATGTATCCTGGATTGGAAGAAACAGTCCATCAAAGTTTGACATTTTTTTGGACTTTGGAAACTTGAGAGATCGCATCGGTGGGGTATGACTCTCGACGATCTGGTGCTTTGGGATGCATGATAGGGGCATGCTTAGCATAAACATGCCCAACCAGATGCGCTTGTGACATCGGTTTATGCACACGATGAACCCAATCAATTCTAGTCAATCCTGCAACTTTGCATTGCATGTAATTGACAATTGTTGCAGCAAGCAAAAAAATGCTACCAATTGAAAATGGCCTTGATTCGTCAAGAACCAAGATATGACATTGTAGAGGAGCCTCATGCAACCCCACAGGTTTAAACAGATCGATCATATGTGTCATGGATTGGAAGAAACAGTCCATCAAAGTTTGACAATTTTTTCGATTCAGGGCACTTGAGAGATCGCACTAGTAGGGTTTGACTCTCAACATTTCGACGCTTTGGGATGCATGAAAAGAGCATGCCTAGCGTAAAATTGCCCACCTGGATGTACTCATGATGTCAGTTTGTGCACATGACAACCAAAATTTGACCATTGCGAGCATGAGGGTGCTCTCGTACCAAACACATATTGTTGTTTATATTCATATTGTCAATTTTTGTTGTTTATATTCATATTGTTGATTACATATGCAAATATTCATTTAAATTTATAAAAGGGCAGCCACCAAATATAACAAATACACAATAATGAATTGAATACAAGGAATTTTGTAGGGTTAATTCAATATTTTAGAAATTTTATCAAATCATATTCCACCATTGCAATGTTTTATATCATATATTTTTGTTGTTTATATTCACATTATTGGGTACATAGGCAAATGATCAATTAAATTTATAAAAGCACAACCACAAAATACAACGAATACAAAATAATGAACTCAGTTGACATTTATTGGATCAAATATCAACATTTATATATATCAAAAAAAGGCATGTCTAGCAAGTCAATAAAAGTATTACAAAAATGTGGCATATGCCATGTCCATTTTGATATACAATAAAAATTTAGAATATATCTATATGTATTGGTCATTCTATGACCAAAAACAACACTATATGATCCTAAACTTGTGGTGGATCATCAAAATCAAGCCTCTTCAATGCAGTACGTGGCTCTGTAGATGGCTACAAAACCACAATTAAAAAGCTAAGTTAGAATTCTTTTATAGAAAATAGTTCACAATTAACAACATAACTATGCATTTAACTATAATTCCTTTGCAATTGAAATGTAGATTACCTCATCGGCTGATCTAGGAGCTATTGTCTTCGCTCTCCTCTCTTTGTCACTCTTAGGAGTTTTCTTAAAGACATACTTAAAAGGATCAACATTATGGCCGTAGCACGAAGGGGTCTATTGTAGATTAAATGTACAACTAATACAATGTGTGATGCTAAAAATGTTATTAGTATAAGAGGCATACACATATAATGAGACAATCAGATGTAATTGAAAAGCTTAATTGAAAACTAAATCAAAGATGCAAACCATAAGCCTTCCTTGAAATGTCCCATTTTCCTCTATTCTTGAGGACCTTGAAGGTGTTGGATTGATGGGCTCTTAGCGGAGCAATGACCTCTAAAGTGACAACTCTAGAGTTGAGTAGCTATTTGATCATGATTGACTATGGAGATCATATGAAATGCATGATTTAAGAAACTAGACTAACATGCTATGATAAATCCAAAAGTTAATTACTAGATAATTGAAATGCAAATTGCGTATAGTAATGATGCCTAAATTGATATGAGATGGGATCCATATTGCTCCAAAATGGGGGATATTTATAAGTATTCCAAGGCCAAAGTTGAGGTGGCAGGAATCGACGGTCTAGATTTGATATGAAGATATCAAGGGCCAAGATTGAGGAAGCTGGAGAAGAGGTTGAAGGAAGGGAAACTTGTCATCTGTGTGGTGACAAGTGTCAAGGAGCCTTGCTCATGAGAGGGAAAGTGTTCAAGGGAGGAGACATGTGACAAAAGTGCCATGTGTCTCAAGGAAAGAATATCCACACCATGGGAGGTTAGGATAAGGAGGTTAGAACGTGCAAGATAGGATAGGGTTAGTTAGACCCAAGATTAGATTGAATGGGTTAATTTAGGGGATGGTTAGGTTAGGTGGTTAAAGTTAGGAGCCATGTGCTCATTTGAATTTAGAAATTCAAATAATTGGAAAATGGTAATTAATCTAAACAAACTTGAGGTTGTTAATCTTAATTAGGGATTAGAAGAATTGATTAATATGGGGAGACATTAATTAATTTATAATTAATTAACCAAAGGGGGATATGAAATGAACTATATAAATAAATCATTTAGATTTATTTACTAGTAGATAAATAGAGAAATTAATTAAATTGCTTGTGAATTCAATTAATTAGGAAGGGGAATTAATCAAATAACTGTGTATTTAATTAACTATCTTCAGACCATTTTTAGGTGTATACATTTTTCCCCTCTTTGAAGCGATGTGTGACGACATGTTGGTTCAAAGAAAACTTGATTGATGATGTTGTTGATATTTATTTCGATAGGATGCAGATTCGATCTTGATTTGATGCGGATTTGGTTTCGATATGATACTGATTTGATTTGGAGATGATAAATCTTGATATGATGCGGATTCGATGTTGGAGATGATAAATCTTGATATGATGCGGATTGAATGTTTGAGATGATATGATGCCGATATGATGTGGATTTGATGTTTGAGATGATAAACCTCGATATGATGCCCCAGACGCTGATTGATAGATATTGATGCGAGGATGCCCCCTCAGGAGATCAATTGAGATAATTGACCTTTGGAGTTTTTTGGATCTTTGTGAAATTGATTTCCTGATAGACTATTGGATGATTTCTACAACTGTGGTTGATGAAAGTGCGAGTTCTTCGATCACTTTGATGTGGTTCTTGATGTGATGATTGATAGAGTTTGATTGAATTGATAGGATTGATGAGATCAAGATCAAGTCTGGTTTCAGGAATGACACCTCCTGTATAATACAAAGATGATCAAAGTGCCTGGTTTCAGGAACGATATATCCTATATAAGACTTAATCAAAACGTCTGGTTCTAGGAAGGATTCATCCTATATAAGACATGATATAAAGAATCAAATGAGATGGATTGATAGAATTGATAAGATTGATTGGATAAAGAACTGACAGTTTGTTGATATCATGTTGCAGGAAGGTTCAAATGAGCTAATGTTGGCATATTTGAGGGGGTAGCATAAGATTCACGTTAGGTTCTTCCAGATTTAAAAAAAAAATCCATTCACCTCCCAAAAATTTTATTAGCGTTTTTGCCAGATGGGTTGGGGAGAAAATTGCATTTTTGAGATGGGTCTTTCGGATTTTAAAAAAAATTTCATACGCCTCCCAAAAATTTTTATTTATGCATGCATGTATTTTCCAAAAAAATACATAATTTTTTTTTTTTTAAAACAAAATGTCATTTTTGTTTTTATTTTTTATAAAAAAGGTCATTTTATTTTTGTTAAAAAAAATGTCGTTTTTATTTTTATAAGTGTCATTTTGCAATTTTTTGGGGGAGGGGAGCCGGTGGTGCGGAGGTTTTGAGTTCCGCTCCACGTCCTAGTGGTCACACTAATATGGGACATTGATCCGTTTATGTACACACCTTTTTGTGATGAGATATTGATGAGTCTCGCGATGTATATTTGTGATATGTCTCATATATTTTGTGATATCATTGTACATTGGACATTTGATCTTGTTTTGATGATATGATATGCAGTCGATCCTATTCGCTCTATATGATCTATGAGATGATGGATGCATTCTATTTAATATATGATTATGATGTGCAGTTTACTTTCATGATGTATGCTTGATGTACGCTTTAATTCCTATATGCTTATGAATTCTAGATGATGGATATATGATGATGCAGTATTTACATGATGTATGCAAATATGTATGGTGATGCTTCTAATTTCTATGTGATGTATGTGCAATGCAATGCTTTCTATGTTTATGATATTTTTATGATTTTCTCATGCATGTCAATATGAGATGGATGCAATGCAATGGTGATACCTTATATGATTTGAGGTTAGATGAATGTCATGCAATGATCTTGCTAAATGAATGAATGAGTTTATGCTTTAAATGAATGATGTCTTGGTATGCAATGGTTACTTGAGATGAACTAACTTATCATGCAGGATGAATGAATTGATTATTTTTGTTATTGTCTAATGTACTCAATCACATAATAAAAGAGATAACACCATGTTAGCTTTGGCCTTGGAAAAGATGAGCATTTTGATCCCATGCAGAATGAAATGCAAATCTATCTTAAAATGCAAATGCAAAAATGAAATGCAATGCAGTGATCGGACCGGTCATGGAGTCATTGCTTTGTTTCATCATTGAGCCTTTAAAATGTGGGAAGTGAGTGCAAACATCAATGGTATAATTAAACCATGATGACCTGCGCACTACTTTCCTGGGTTTTGATATTGCAAGTTAGCACAAGCATCGAGGTATATTTGAACCAAGATGAACAGAGTGTTGCTTGCGTAAAATAGGCAGTATTAACCATTTCTATATGCAAGTCCAAAATGTCTTCGATGATACTCTGATGATCATTTCCTTAGACAACTTTGCACATATTAATGATTAATTTACAGATAGTAGACAAGAAAAATATCATGTTCCTTCCTCGTTCCTCTAGTCAAAGACATCCTGGAGTTACTCAGAAATCATGATAATGAAAATCCTAATAAAATAGTTGAACCATTATTTCCAAAGTGTTAAAATCATAAGTCAAGATATATCATCCATTGATATGTGTTTTGTCATGTTTAGGTTGATATGTGATAGTTAATGGTTGACAATGTGATCTTATGTTCAATGTTGGATGTATCTCAATTTTTCGCTTGACAAGCGTTGTATGACTATTGCTCTACCTATTTGATTAAGCTCAAAATGATCAAAACTTTTTGCCCCCAGCCAGGTTCAGGATTTTTCCCCCCAGCCTAAATACAAACCTTATTATGATATAGTCAATGATCCAAACCATGAGGAGAAATCACCTAGGATGCTTGTGTATGTACAAAGGCTTTATGATGAATATGAACAGTGTTGATAGAAAAGAATGCAAGCGGAAGAATGCATCAACCAATAGATGGCAGAGCTAGCTGATAGATAGCGCCCGTTTGCCAAGTTTTCACCATCTGTTTTTATTGCACTTTTTCTCATATTTGATTTTTTTTTGTTTTTTTACTTTTTCACTATTTTTGGATTTTTTGCTTTTTCACTATTTTTGGATTTTTTGCTTTTTCACTGTTTTTGGATTTTTTGCTATTTCACTATTTTTGGGTTTTTTGCTTTTTCACTATTTTTGGATTTTCTGTTTTTTCACTGTTTTTGGATTTTCTGCTTTTTCACTGTTTTTGGATTTTTTAGACATAAAAATTCTTTAGATGCATGCTATTGATGGGTTCCTCGAGCTAATCTCTTTTTTGTGTTGATAGCTGATATGCTCCTGACCCAAATACTGATGTGACCACGAATGGACCTAACCAGTTTGGTTCAAATTTTCCTTTCTTTTCTCGATCTGACTGGTTTCAGGGATTTTCCTTTAGTACTAGATCAAGTCCCCATTGGTAGAAAGGCCAAGATGTTGCTAAAGCATGAAGTTCTTGTGTTGGTGCATAGATCAAATTTCCATGGATCTGACATTGTTTGCATGTTCTAGCTATCTGAAAAGAATCTCGTTCCATAGATGGCCAATAATAGCCCAAGCGTATGAGTTTTTTCGAAAGGGTAAGACCTCTTGAATGAGTACCAAAAATGCCATTACGGACTTCATTTAAGGCCTTCTCAGATTCTTCTTGTTTGAGACATCTTAAGAGAGTACCGTCTAGACCTCGTTTAAATAGGGTATCCACGATGAGAGTATAATGGGAGGATTGGCAAATAAAGTTTCTCTTTTGGTTCTTTGATAGGTCAAGAGGTAAGGTGTTATCTTTTAGGTATGTGTAAGTTTGGCCATAGCGGGAAGAATTATTATGTCCAATAAGTTGGCAGATGGTTTGGGAATCCAGACAATTATGAGAAGGGTATGACAACTCTTCAACCATGAATTCCTAACGCTCTTGATTTTCTCGTGTTTGCAATAGAGAAGCAAGTGTTGCCATAGCATCTGCTGCTTTGTTCTCATTTCTTGGAATTTGCTCAAAGGTGATTTCGACAAAATATTTTTTGAAATCATCCACCATCTTTTTGTAAAGCATGAGTTTGTCATCTTTTGTTTGATAGTCATCATTGATTTGATTGAGGACGAGCTGAGAGTCTCCAAAGACCCGAAGTTGTGTAATATTCCATTCTACAACCATTTTGATACCTATAACCAATGCTTCATACTCTGCTATATTATTTGTGCATGGGAAGCTTAATTTGTATGCTTTTGGGATTGTATGACCTTGTGGTGTGATGAATAGAATATCTCCTCCTGATTCATGTCGTGTTCCATTGTTGATGCTTGTTCCTGGATTGATATTTAGGTGATGTATTATAAGATCTTGATCCAACCCTGGAATGTTTGTATATGACCAGGTAAAATTGATTTGCCATCTTTTGAAGGGTTCCAAATATTTTTGCCTTGCTAGTTCTGATATAGATATTGCTGGATGTAGATTAATTGTGCCAATGATAACTGCCTTTGTTGGTTTGATCAAGATTGATGACCTTTCTTGATAGTATTTAGGTAAGGTGTCAAATCTCCCATCTTTCTGCACCTCGAGGAGGTTTTCACCGTTAGATGCATCCTTTATTTTTACTTTTTTTTGGTCTAATATTGCCAATAAATGGTTTTCAACATTATACCTGATATTGTTTTCTTTATTTTCATTTTTACGACTAGGAGATTTGGCACCTATTTGACTTGAAGATATGTTAGCGGAATCCCTGGTGAAAGTTGTTGTAGGTTTGATTTCATTAAGATATAAGGATATGGCATGGTCATTAGGTAAGGTATCAATGTTAGTATGTCCTTCATTTTCTCAGTCCATAGGTTCAGGATAGCTTAAGGATAAAGGATCTTTAGGTTGATATGGTTCAGACATATTGGGAGTCATGATAGAGATGTCAGAGCTTTCAGTTGGTATTTCCATGTCTAGGACGATACTCTCATCAGAATGACCTCGTACAAGAAAATCATGATCATCCTCGGTTAAGTCCATGTTAGCCGTATGTGATTTTGATTCAAGTAGGCTAGTTCCTAACGTTTGTTCTGCATATGTGTGAACTACATCAACACCTACATCTGCTTCTTCCCTTTCAATTTCAAGTTGCTCTTGTTTGTTGTTCCATGATAATGAATATTCTTTGTTCCCTTGATCTTTTAGCCGCATTTTTTCTTCCATGTTTGACAAAATTGATGCAAATGATTGTTCCTTGGATTGTGTGTTTGAATATGCTTCCTCTCTATTATGTGAAACAATGATCCCTTGAGTTGATTTCAGTTTATTACAACACTGCACTGGATTTAAGTTGGTTGATATTGTGATTTCTTGTCCATTTTATAGAAACTTTAAGTACTGATGACATGTTGATGGAATAGCTTGTATGTCCTGAATCCATGGTCTTCCCAAGAGTATGTTGTATGGTAGTTACAAATCTAGGACTTGGCATGCTGTGTTTTTCTGCAAAGGTCCCACTCTGATGGGTAATACCACAACTCCTTTAGAGGAATTCTCTTCTTCATTATGTGCTTTGATTTTGATCTTTTTCAGGGGATCAACTGCATCTTCTGAATAACCTAGAGCACAGACAAGACTCAATGAGAAAATATTTAAGCTAGCTCCCCTATCTATTAGGACACTTTTAACGAGTGTTTTATAAATGGGGACTTCAATTTGCAAGGAAGCACTATGGGGATGTTGCAAGGAATCAATGCTTGGATATGAAGTAGATGGGTTTTGAATAGGATCCTCTGAAATAGGTTTGATGGCCATTATGGATATCCCTTGGGGAACATCATCTTTGGGTGTATTGTTTGGTGAGGATGTTATGGAAGGTTTTTGCACTTTTTTAAGAAGTGTAAGAATAGATGCCTTTGGAGAGTTAATTTTCTTATGGGGGGATGACCCATTGCTAGATATAGGTGCGTGATTGTGATCTTTCTCATCCAAATCTTTTAAGGATCTTTTTAATAGTTGCATAAAAGAGCCACCTTTCTTTGGATATGTATTTGAATCCCTGTTAAGTTTTGACATGGTTGGATTTTGATTCTAGACTTGTTTGATTTCTCCAATATGTTGGCTTGTTATGTGTTCTTGTCTTTTGCTTTGGTATGCCATGTTTCTATGATCTTAAGGTATTTCCAATGTTTCATTGATCTTATATCTCTGCGTTGCAATTAAAATGGGCATTGTGTTTTGAATGTTTTTGTGATTAAATCTTGCTTAATGTGCCGCAATAAGTGATCAATTGTTGAGGAAATTATTTTTTCAAGTATTTGCTTGTTTGCAAGTTTTTCAATCTTAGTTTTGGAGTGCAAATTTTGTGATTTTTGATATGACCAAGTTCAAATAGGAACAATATATCCTATGATAAAGAACGAGGTTATTCTGATCAAGCGTTGTAGTTTCGTGATTAAAGGATGATAGATCTTGATGAGAAACTATGTTTGAACAATCAGTTTATCAAAGACAATGTGATGTTGCAATTTAAGGTGTTTGATCTTTAACTTGTTTGAGGTGAATACATGAGACTTTTGTGTGTCTTGTTCTTGAATATATTTTTGACAGAAGATAACCTGATTGAATGACCCAACAAGATGACCTACTCTCTATGTTTGATTGTTTGAGAAATGGGTTCTTTTTGTTTTCTGATTTTGATGCAGTTTACTAGAAACGCTACTAAAATGACTAGGAACTCTGCTATACTGACCAGAAATGTTGTTGTTTGGACCAAAAACATTGACAGACAAACCAAAAATGCTACTATACTGACTAGAAACGTTGTTGTTTGTACTAGAAACACTGCTGTTTGTACCAGAAATGCTGCTATATGGACCAGAAACGCTGGCAGACAGACTAGAAATGCTGACAGAAGGACCAGGAATGGTGGTGTTTGATCTTTAACTTGTTTGAGGTGAATACATGAGACTTTTGTGTGTCTTGTTCTTGAATATGTTTTTGATAGAAGATAACCTAATTGAATGACCTAACAAGATGACCTACTCTCTATGTTTGATTGTTTGAGAAATGGGTTGTTTTTGTTTTCTGATTTTGATGCAGTTTACCAGAAATGCTGCTAAAATGACTAGGAACTCTGCTATACTAACCAGAAATGCTGTTGTTTGGACCAGAAACACCAACAGACAAACTAAAAATGCTGCTATACTGACCAAAAACATTGCTGTTTATACCAGAAATCCTGTTGTTTGTACCAAAAACACTGCTATATGGACTAGAAACACTGGTAAACAAACTAGAAACGCTGACAGAAGGACCAAGAACTCTGTTTTGCAATATAGTGACTCTAAAGTTCAAATAATGATGTGTAGACTTAGGAAATTAAGTGGTTGAACTTAGGAGATTGCAATTTTGACCCAACTTTATGATTTTCAAACTCAGAGAATGGATATTTAGACCTAACAAGCGCATACTAGAAGATCCAGCATTGAAACATGAGCAATTTGACATTCAACCCAAAAGAGTTGACATTTAGACCAAGAGAGCTAACATTTAGACCATAAGAGCTGACGTTTAGACTAGGAACTCTGCTGTTTAGACTAGGAACTCTGTTGTTTAGACCAGAATCTCTAATGTGTTCAACCTTGGAGAGTTAATGTTTAAAAATGAGAAAGTTAACATTCACACCAAGATAGATGATGTTTGGACTGAAAATGCGACTGTTTGGACTGTAGGTGCGACTGTTTGGACTGTAGGTGCAACTGTTTGGACCATAGGTGCGACTATCTGAACCATAAGAGCTAATCTATAGGTGCGATAGTTTGAACTGTATGTGAGACCGTTTGGACTGTATATGCAACTATTTGAACCATATGTGAGACCGTTTGGATTGAAAGAGCTAATCTGCTGTGAAACTTGTAAATTTGATAATTTGAGGTTTGAGTTTGCAATTTTTGTTGTATTTTAATGAATGATATCTTGACTTGACTGAAAGTGCGACTGTTTGGATTGCAGGTGTGACTGTTTGGACTGAAAGAGCTAATCTTTGGACTATGAATGCGGCTGTTTAGACCATAGATGCGACTGTTTTGACTAAAAGAGCTGACCTGCTATGAAACTTGTGAATTTGATAGTTTGAAGTTTCAGTTTTCAATGTTTGTTGTATTTCAATTTAGGAATGAATACGCAACAAACACATGATATGATAAGTGACTGCAATCAGGCTAAACCCTAAGGAAGTTGGCTGAGAATGAAAACCTTTGCTTGCTGACTTAGGTACACACCCAATAGCTAATCGGAATATGGCCACTAAGTCTCACACAATGGATTCTCAATGTCGTATTATCCGACTCCAAATGCTAATGGGGGCACGATATGGCAAGTGTCTTGGGAGAGTTACTATCTCTCTTGCACAAAGATTATCACCCTTTCAGAGGTGAATCGGGTAGCTTCTATTCTAACTGGAACTAGTAAGGGATCTGTTCGGTGTGTCGAGGTATAAACTCAATTAAGAGGTCTCCCAGCCTTGAAAACTAAGGTTTGATATACTCGAAGGTATGGAGGAGAGATATTCCTGAGCACTATCGTTGCTTTGATTTTCATCAAAAACACATTTATTTTATAGTGGGTTGGAGTACTTGGCATTAGCCATTCCCACTTAGGTCATTCCCCTCTCACTGGCATTAAGGGCTAAGAGTTAATAACTCCTTGGGAGGGTAGGCCTACTAAAAAAAATGCACTATTGAAAGCAAAGGATGAGTCTAGTTTTCTGATCACCTGAGAAAGGTGAGAGCATACTCACCTATCATCAAGACACATGTATGTTTGTTCATTTCCATTGTAATTAGTCTATGTGCCTAATTTAACAAATATAAGTGCAAAATCCCATGGCTGCAAACAAAGTTAGTAGTTTATATTATATTCTTTGGCAGTGAAATAGTTTATAACTCCGGTCTTTCATAGTGAAATAAGTACCTGCAAAACCAACAATCTACAAATCAGGTTCGGGAAAATAACAGTCCAGAAGCAGAAATGAGGAATGCAACATACAATATTTGTAAAATTAATAAAAAACTGAAAACGCCATCAAATTGATTAAGAACGCCATCATATATGGCAAAAATGCTACTCTGCACACTAGAAACGTTGTCTTGCACACCAGAAACGCTATTCTGCACACTAGAAATGTTGTCCTAAAAATGTCATTTGAGGTGCCGGAACGCCACAATAGGGACTAAGAACGCGATTCAGGAACCCAAGAGAGCCAATCTGCACTCCAAAAGAGCTAATCAACCTGTCAATGAAATTTCTTGCAAGCAAACTTGTTAAAGATCAAAGGGGCTAGGCTCCATGATGGGCACCAATTAATGTGATGCTAAAAATGTTGTTAGTATAAGAGGCATACACATATAATGAGACAATAAGATGTAATTGAAAAGCTTAATTGAAAACTAAATCAAAGATGCAAACCATAAGCCTTCCTTGAAATGTCCCATTTTCCTCTATTCTTGAGGACCTTGAAGGTGTTGGATTGATGGGCTCTCAGCGGAGCAATGACCTCCAAAGTGACAACTCAAGAGTTGAGTAGCTATTTGATCATGATTGACTATGGAGATGATATTAAATGCATGATTTAAGAAACTAGACTAACATGCTATGATAAATCCAAAAGCTAATTACTAGATAATTGAAATGCAAATTGCCTATAGTAATGATGCCTAAATTGATATGAGATGGGACCCATATTGCTCCAAAATGGGGGATATTTATAGGAACTCCAAGGCCAAAGCTGAGGTGGCAAGAATCGATGGTCTAGATTTGATCTGAAGATATCAAGGGCCAAGATTGAGGAAGTTGGAGAAGAGGTTGAAGGAAGGGACACTTGTCATCTCTGTGGTGACAAGTGTCAAGGAGCCTTGCTCATGAGAGGGAAAGTGTCCAAGGGAGGAGACATGTGGAAAAAGTGCCATGTGTCTCAAGGAAAGAATATCCACACCATGGGAGGTTAGGATAAGGAGGTTAGAATGTGCAAGATAGGATAGGGTTAGTTAGACCCAAGATTAGATTGAATGGGTTAATTTAGGGGATGGTTAGGTTAGGTGGTTAAAGTTAGGAGCCATGTGCTCATTTGAATTTAGAAATTCAAATAATTGGAAAATGGTAATTAATCTCAACAAACTTGAGTTTGTTAATCTTAATTAGGGATTAGAAGAATTGATTAATATGGGGAGACATTAATTAATTTAGAATTAATTAACCAAAGGGGGATATGAAATGAACTATATAAATAAATCATTTAGATTTATTTACTAGTAGATGAATAGAGGAATTAATTAAATTGCTTGTGAATTCAATTAATTGGGAAGGGGAATTAATCAAATAACTATGTATTTAATTAACTATCTTCAGACCATTTTTAGGTGTATACACAATGTACTAACATAAATATATAAAAAAAAGTTAAAAGCTATAATATAGAGAACAATGACGTACCCGTGCCTAAGATGCTTCCCCAATGGACTGATGATGGCTCACCATCAATAGAGAAACTGTTTCTATTAGCTATACAAAAAATGATCAAAGATTAAATACAATTAATATAATCATAAGTATTGTAGGTTAAAAATAATTAATGTAATATATCGAACAAAAGTGTACCGGATCCTAAGATGCTTCTTTAGTGCATGGAGGAGGTCTCGCCATTGATGAACAACTATGGATACTTCCTGTATGAAAAAATTATAAGATTATAATGTATCACAAGTTCACATGTACACGTGCATATAATCACGAAATCAAGAAAATAAAGTAGAGATACATACCTCCACCCTCTCTTGATCCATGGGCGAATCAGGTGGATTCAACAAATCCACATAGCTCAATGGTCGTTGTAAATGCAAAATACACAAAAAATACTAATCAATCTACAAACCCCAACTAATAGTTGATTTCAACATTTTCAAATAATTGTACAACTAAAAATGTGTTCAATTACCTTCTTCCCACGTTTTGGCGTCTTCGAGGAATTCTTTTTATTAGGACGAGGCCTAGACGTGGAGGGGTACCCTAAAAAAACAAAATTAACATGAGATATTAGTACAGATAATATATTAAACATAATTTTAAAAATCTAAAATGAAATGACTTGCATATTCCATCAAAACAATACATAAAAAGAGTTATACAAAATATGATACCTTATAGCCTTGTAGGCCAAAATCGGTCGCTAAGAGCATGATGTCATCAATCTGGGACATTTGGTCCCCTATCAACACCTACAAACCAAAAATTGGACCAAGCATTAAAGATAGTAATTATATCTTGTAATTTTTTTGAATTCAAAGTGTACTATTCTATTTTAACATGTTACAAAATTTATACCTCAGGCATCGAAGTTGCGGTTGTAGTAACTGGGGGAGGAGTATGGGATACCGCTGCTGCATCCTGAAATGCATATTATTTGTCTCAATTTAAATCGATGTATAAATGAAAATTCATTTATGTAATTACAAATTTAAAGTGACTGATAAATAAAATGTTATGAATTCAAATCAATGCACCTGTGTCTGTCACTGATGGGCAAACACCATGTCCATCAACTCATCTGTTAGCACGAAATCCTCAGTTGTGTGAGCCTGACATCTACTCCCGCAAATCATGCATTGATGAGATGTGGATCCATCTGCACCGGCCACATCATCTATCCCTGAGCAACTAACACACATATGTTGAATGGGCTCTCTCTCACCACTTGGAGCAACTAATGGCTCATCATCCAGTACAATAGGGTATGCTAATGATGTCCCATGCTGGATGATGGCACTAGTCAATGGTGTGGCTTCCTGAAGAGTCTGTAGCTCCATCGACTCTTTCAGCTCTATTGGGATAGCTTGATGCACCTTGGGTTTGGGTACTAGGGGGAGACGACTCTTCATGAGTAATCGCCTATGGCTCTAGGTTTATCTTGGGCAGAGTCACCACCTCTACCATGGAACTCTCTCATGTCAAAATAGTTTGGCCACACATTGAGCACAAACTCACAGTATACTTTTCTCAACAAATACATTGGCACCTCATAATTATTACAAGGTGGATCATCAAAGACCATCCACCACCTCTGTTAAAAAGGATTATTCATCTGCACATTAGTACACCAATGTATGAGAAACCTCTTTGCATTAAGAGGTAACGACTGACCAGTTTTAGGATCAACAAAAAGGGCACATATTTCTTGTTTACTAACATTTTTGTTTTTGACTTCCTCATATGATAACCCATCAGCATAGAATTGACGACACCTATCCCTAAAGTTTCCCCGTTTGTTAATTTGTGTGGAAACATCTATGGCACCACTAGCTAATGTTTCTAGGCTAGTGGCGAGGGATTTATGATGCTCAAGTTTAGATGTTTTTTATTTATCAATCAGTCTATTGATTTTAGATGTATTTTGCCCTAACTGTTAATTAATTGCTCCTATGTTTCAGGTGTGCGGTCAAAAGGAGGAATTGGGGGTGTATCATGTGGGTTTTCAAAAGGTGCATTTTGTTGTGGATTAGAAGAATCTGGTTTTTGAAACAAAAAATGAAAAAACCTAATCAAAATTAATGAAATTAAATTCAAAACGTAAAACAAATTGAACAAATGAGAAATAAAGACAAAAATTAACAAAAACTAACCTTGATCCATAGTGTCTACAAGAGAAATGTGGCAACCCGATCATGGTTTGGAGGAGAAATATAGCACCCCGTTCACAATTTAGCAAATAAAATGAAGAAAAAAGGAAGTAAAAATGCGGCAGTCATGGGAAAATAAGACCCAGTTTAAAAAAAATAAAAACTTGCTAGGTACCGCGTGTGTGGTCCTTGTAGCGCGTAGGCGCTCATTTTCCTATAAGTAGTGAGTACGCGCTCATTTTCCTAAAGGTAGCGCGTACTCGCTACCTATTCTAGGATCGGGAACAACAAACCTGAGCGCGTACATGATCATTTCAAATTTTATAACAGCGTACGCGCTGCTTGTTTTCCATGTTTTTTTGGGGTGGTGTCCACTTTTCTGACCACCATCTTTGTACACATACCCAGAGGTTAGCTAGGGATTGTTCCCCTACATGAGGTCAATTAAGCTGATGTGGAGGACATCAATCTTGAAGCTTATTGAAGATCTTGAAGCAGGATTGGTGTAGAGTGGAGCTACCCCACAAGGGGAGCAGCTAGTTGCAGAATAGTGAAGTATGACACTGTATGTTTTACTTTCACTTTGGCACTATTGTCAAAGGGAGAGAAGAACTATAGCCAGTTACCAGCTGAAGACATGGAGACTCGGTTGAAGGAGAGTGCATGAAAAAAACTATAAACTCGGATTCCTATACCTGTGTATGTGTATTACTCTCAATCATCACAATCAAAGGGTATTGATATTTGTATTGCCATCAATGCCAAAGGGGGGGATTGTTGGGATTGCATGAAGATTGCATTAATGAAGTATAAGTTTTTTCATTGATGTCAATTGTAACCGGTAATGGAGTTGTATTACAATAGGCAGTGATGTAGTAATGCAACTGGTAATTGAGAAAGTGAAGGAAACTGGTATTACTATTGAAGCAGTGAGATCAACCGGTAACCCTAACTTGTTGATATGACAAACCCTAAATGATGGAGCTTGGTGAATCAGTTGTGTTGATCTATGATAGAATGGTCATCGAAGAAGATTATGCCACATATGCATGATGCACATGATGAGTTTAAAAGTGGTTTTGGTGCATATAGATAACTATTTTATCTTGGGAATGAGTGAGTGCATAGCATGAAGTGGAAACCATGTGATGAGTTACATGATCCTATGTGTAGTGATCTAGGAGCGGTCAAGGTTGTCTAGAACAATGTGCAGATGATTGCTATGTAATTCAATGGTCATGTTTGAACTGATTTGTTTTTAATCTCTATGAGATCTTAGGTTTTGTGATGTGTTACCGACCTATTGTTTTTCTTATAAGGTTGATGAGTTGTTTTGTAGTAGTGTTGGTAATTTTGGTTAAGTGTCAATGTGATTGATTGCCAAACCAGAAGGAGTATCTGCAGAATGTGTGAAGGCAGATAGGAGCTTAAAAAGGATCTGATCAAGCAGAGTAGTGCTATTACCAGATCAACAAGACCTTGTTGTTCTCTAACAATTACAACATTTAAATTCCTTAACTGGGTAAGCTTTAACATGCTTGGTGTTTTCTAAATCCTCTAACTAGGTGATCCATTAGCTTTGATTTGAAATCGTCTATCAAGGCTACTCCTAATAGGATATTGCCTTTAACATGGTATTGTAGTCAATCCCTTAACTGGGTGGTCCTTAACCGGATATGTTCCTAATAGGACATTTTTGTAAAGCTTCTAACAAGGCTTGGCTCCTAACAGGGTGAACTTCGGAAGAGTTTAGAATACTTGTGGGTATTCATCCCCACCATGGTTTTTCCCATTTGGGTTTCCACGTCAAAAATCATTGTGTCAAGTGGTGAATGGTTTTTGTGGTTATGTTTTGATATAGTTAATTTGTTTAACTGGTAAAGCCACTTAGATATGTTAAGATGGCCGGAAGTGATCTGAAATGTGCTATTACTAATGTTAGTAAAGTGGTTTGATGTTTTGGTTAAATGGTTTGAGAGTTTCTGATCTGTTACACTGTTATATTGGTATTCTAGTCAACTGGTAAACTTGACAATGCAGTTGCAGTTTATAGTGTAGTGTTGAACCGGTTAGTTCAGTGATTGATTTATGAGTTGGGTTTGAGTTTGATGAAAGTTTAGTTTTTTTTCTATCTACTGATTCACCCCCCCTCTCGGTAGTTGTCCATATCCTTATTGATTCATCATATCATCATTGAGGTGTTAGCTACTAGACGATCTTTGCATGACAAAGGATGAAATGTACCCCTTTTGGTACAACTCTCTTATTATCTACTTGGTATTCTATTTTCTTTTATCTTTGCCTAGAATGAGAAGTGTTGTGTGAAGAAAATTTGTGACTGCTAACTTAATCAAATTAAGGAGTATGTTGCTTGCTATAATTTCTTTATGGATCTTTGAAAGGAAAAGAGTTATTAGGAATCAGATTCCTCTAAATGTTGTGGATTGGTATAAAAGTGAGATTACTTTCATGATAGAAAAGGAAATTTTTTTTATGGAGCCAGTTATTCTAAGGACTTCATGGGTGTCAAATATTCCCTATGAAGTTTCTAAATATTAGTGCATGAGTATTTTCAAGATACTTCTTAAATTGCCTAAATATTTGAGTGGAGAAAGATTCCAAACATTTGATGAGATCATAGGAAAATATGGAAAAAAGAGAATTGGTGATGTTGGAAGTGTATCAAAATCTTAAAGATCTAGAAAGTTATCTATAGATTCCTCTTCCTTTGTCTCTAAAGTATTGAAATCTAAGCATATGAGTTTGAAAAAGATGGAATGTACAGACATTGTAATTGTGGAAAGTGATGAAGAAAAACCAAAAGAGGTCGGTGAGCAGAAGGATGTTGAGAAAGAAGAAAAATTGGTTGCTTCCTCTATTCCTTCTAAGGAAAATTCTTTTGATGTTGATATTTACTTGATTTGATTGGATGACCTAATG
Source organism: Cryptomeria japonica (assembly GCF_030272615.1). NCBI lineage: Eukaryota > Viridiplantae > Streptophyta > Pinopsida > Cupressales > Cupressaceae > Cryptomeria > Cryptomeria japonica. The sequence goes on along the minus strand of NC_081409.1, from coordinate 631,330,487 downwards.
GTCTAAAGAATGTTGGTGACCTATATTTTATTTTGCCTATGTATGATCAATAGATTATTGAACAAGCATTTGCGATGTATCTACTCCTGGACCAATATTGTTTCTAATAATGTTTCTGAATTACTTCTAGAAGTGCGAGTGGAAATGTTGACTGAGTTTATGGCTGTTGTTGAGAATGATGGTAATAA